>NC_136429.1:162203991-162778991 GCF_052849685.1 Lactuca virosa | reverse complement strand
TTGAGGCGTCATTTATTTCTATATTAGTAGAATTCTTATATTGACATACAACGATGTTGTATTCGAGGGACAAACATATTTTGCATTCACCAAAAGTACCCATTGAGACCATTTCTTTTTGCTCTTGTATCTCACCCACTTCTTTATCTAAAACTATTATTAACTTAAAAATTCTTTGATCTTTGACTACGTATAAATGTTATATAAAAAATTAACTAATTACAATGTTTTTATGAAATATTTATAGAACTTTTTATCTAATTTCTTTTTTTAAGCATAGATAATATTTATAAAATTAAAATTAGTTAATAATAACATTAAATGCAATCAATATATTACAATAAATAAAAATTAAGATAAATACTACTAAGTTTAGAGTCTATATTTGGTTTTTACATCTTCGACAACATTAACGTATCTACTCTAATAAATGAATTTTTTTTTCTACATGTCACACTTTCATAGTCTCATTCAATTTGTCAAATGTCATTTTGTGATTATTTTGAATTAATTTCTTTTCCACATGTCATTTTATAGGTTTTTCTATTTTAATAAATTCCACATAATACTTTAATGTAATAATTATAATAAATGTAGTAATAAATGAATATCAATTTCATTAATTGACTTACCTTCTTATTTCAAAATAACCAAATTAAAGCTCATTAGTTTATTTTGTTTATTTATTTAAATTTAAAAGATAAAAAAAATCAATTTTAATAATTCATTATTTTTCTTATTTTCTTATAAATACAAAGTTCTTAAATATTTAGACTTTATATTTAATTTTTTTTCAATTAACCCATGTAATAAATGAGTCTTACACCTATTATAATTTTAAACATAAGAAAACGATAAAAATGTCTTATGATTATTACAAATATAATGCTAAATACTGGAAATCAAGATAAAAAAAATAATTAAAATAATAAAAGTTTAAAGATTAAACATAATAAGGGGGGTTAAATGAAATATTATTAAATAAGAGAGTTAATTTAAAAAAAAAATAAAACATTTAATTGAATATAAATGATTGACATTATTAACCCAAAAAAAAAAACTTTGATAATAAACACAAACTGTTTTGGATCATTTATTAATATTCGACCTCTTACAAACCCTCTCATTGGTGATGCTCGTATCAGAGTATCTCGAATCATCCATCACATGTACATCTTTTTTGTTGCTGTTAAATCACATTTCTATTAATTTTATCATATAAATTGCTATTAACTTAATTTATCTCCAGTCATTAACCATCTTTAAAATGATCTTAAGAAATTAACTAACTGACAATGCATACAAAAGGCTAACATAAAATTACAACGGAATAGACAAATTTGGATTTTGCATCCACGCCACACGACTAATACTAACTTTCCTATTACGAAAAACGAACCGATCATAGAAATAATCAACCAAGAGCTATTGATTAACAAATTTTGTCTAGCACTTTGACCACCAAAAATGATACAACTCCTAAAATTCCATAAAAGTCACCACATGATCATAACTAAAGTTTACATTCTGATTCTCTTAACAAGGAAAAGGGAAGATAATCAATCCAAGTAATGACATCTTCAATCTCCATAAAAGATGAAACCAAAATGTGACACTATCTGTGACACCAGTCAAATTTAGGTCAAAAATAAATTGATCAATAATCATAATTGGGATGAACAAAGTGGTAGAAATTGTAACAAGGTTTCCAAAAATATAAAGAACACTGAAATCCGAGTTATAACGAAGAAGTTATGACCAATCGAAGATCCGCGACAAAACCGGCAAAACACTGTTCAGTGTAAAAAGTGAATTTTCGATAAAAGGCTTTTTAGCCTTAACAATCTAAATGAAAGTTGTAGAATATGTTAAACCGAGAACTTTCATAAAAAGAACGTAAAAATATGACTTCGTATTAGGAAGTTATGATTTTTCTAAGTTTCAGTTTAGCAGTAGACAGCTAAAAATTCGAAATATAAATCGATTGATATTTATCCGATACAACTTAAACGAGAATCGAAGGTCTCGTCAAAGGTAGTACAACGGTAAAAAGACAGACGAAAACGGACGTCAGATGAAGAAATTATGAATTTTTAACGGATTTCCTGTCCCGGTCTGTTAAAAATAATAATATTAAAAATAAAATCAAAATTAGCCGACGAAGTCTAAAAAAAAGTCGTAGAGTATAATTTTACCTACGCGTGCATATAAAGAACGCCAAAAACGGAGCTCGTATGCGAAAGTTATGAATTTCGCAAATTTTTGGCACGAAAATCAAAAAATCTAGAAACCGGGAAAAATCGCATGGACCCTCTTCGGCCACGTCACCCTCGCATGCGAGGCTTCTCCGTGTCCTCCATGTGTTTCTATTCTGATTGGACCGAAGTTGTCGTGACATCTCCTGATTGGACCGAAGTTCGGTCCACTCCTGATCCGACACCACCAAGGAAGCTTCCGAGACCGCCTCCAGCTTCGCTTCTCCTTCTGACGCGTGGCTGCTGAGTCCTCCTCCCCCTCGCATACGAAGCTTCCGCGTGTCCTGCTGACTCCTTCCTTGCCTTCGCCACCTGTCCGATGACTCATCCCCTCGGCCGAACCCTCGCACCCCTATATAAAAGGTGCGAGACTTCTCGGATTTGAGAGGTTTTTCACCCAAAATTTCACCCTTTTTCACCTTTTCACCCCCTAAACTTTCTTACGACCCCCAAGGCCCCGGTATCATATCTAAAACCCGAAGAAAGCCCCGAAGCCCCGGAATTCTCGAGAAGATAACCTCTTTCCCATCGAAGTGATGCCCTCATAAAGTCCGGTTTTTACTCAAAAGCTCGCGGTTTCTTCGAGAAAGATCATCTATAGAAACGAAACGCTTCCCAAATCACCACTTATCAAGTGAGTTCATACCCCTATAATATACCTTTTTAAATGGTTTTATATGCTTTTTAGGGGGGGTGGGGAATACAAGTTGAACACAATTTAAATTGTGTTAATAATTGTATGTGATAATAATCACACAAAGGATTTCCTTATGCTTTTAAGGATTACCAAATACTTCCAAAATGACTTAAAGTCATGTTAAATCTTTAAAGTCATGTAAACTCGTTTAATACGGTTAGATTCTTTGTAAAAGGTTTTATAAACTATTTCAAATTATAATTGCCAAAATCATGTTTATATATGTATAAATATATAAATAAGATTTGAAGGGCTTAGGACTAATGAATTATCTTATTTCCTTTTCCTTGTTTGGATGTGGAATTAAGATGGTGTTATTTGTCCGAATGTCGTTTCCTTCTTAATTATATACATATATTATACATAGAAGAATATAAAAGGTTACTTCATTCGGTATCATTACATTTGTATCATGCTGAGCAAAGGTGTTCATCCATGAGAAATCATGCTAATCAGATAGAACATATAAATTATAATAGGTATAATTTATGATTCAAAACTAAATATACAACTATGATTCACATTCCAAGGAAAGTACCAACAATTCATTTACCTATACCAAGATATGTATAATGCTTTTAGTATATGGATAACATATTAAAGAAATAATAATACATCATACAGGGTTTGCATTAACAAGGGTACAATACAGAGTACCAGGGTTAGCAATCACGGGGTAATAATACATCATACCGGGTTTGCATTAACAAGGGTACAATACAGAGTACCAGGGTTAGCAATCACGGGGTAATAATACATCATATCGGGTTTGCATTAACAAGGGTACAATACAACGTACCAGGGTTAGCAATCACGGGGTAATAATACATCGTAAATCTCGTTGAAACAATAAATTTGTGAGACTCTTCATGGTGTACTTATCTAAGTACAACCTTAAGTCCTGACTTATTAACCAGAATCTCCTGTAGGGAGGGCGTGAATTTGTGTATAGATCTATATGGGACTGACAATCCCGCACCTTCACTGTTCGCTACAGTTTGGCCGGCAGGCCTAGGGTGTCAAATATCATATCGTTTCCGACGCCTGAAGAACTTCGCATCAGGCACATCAGTCATATTAGTATGGTTAATAGAACTCACATGGATAAAACAACGAGTAAATTACTTAGTAATATACTTCTCTTAAAACAGTAAGAAAAGATAATTACATCCTGACCAAATATACCTTCTGTTAGTTTTTAATTACAGTAAAAACTACGTATCATGAAATCAAGTATGGCAAATATACTTGTACTTCTGGTTTTGGAACATTTAAAACCACAAAGCAGTATTATGGATAATATAATATTTTCCAGGATTAATACTAATGTTTTACTGTAGAACGGATATAACTAAGAATACTTTTACAAATGAAACGGTTTATGGGATTAAACTACTTTTACAAATGAAACGGTTTATGGGATTAAACCACTCTTACAAATGAAACAGTTTATGAGATTAAACCACTTTTACAAATGAAACGGTTTATGGAATTAAACTACTTTAACAATTGGAACTTAGTCATTCACTCTCTGTAAACTAATATAACATAAAGGACCTTTAGTGGTTAATTCTATAATTCCTTAGTTTTTACATCAGAGTTATACATAAGTAATATCCGATTGACAATGAAATGTGTGACTTCCGCCTTACTTCCTGTTCCTTGTTTGGTTGTGGTCTTAGGGCAGATACACCCATTTAACTGTCCATTCGATATTAGGTTATATATAACTAGAATAAACTAAGTAATTGCAGAGGGAACTATTGAGGTTATCAGTTTATCACCTCAGGAAATATAGGATTTTCTGGAGGAACCAGCAAACTTTTCCAAGAACTTAGAGTATACTTTATAGAACTAAAATACTTATGAAATCACTAGCTTAAATGCTGATCTACTCTTTCAAAATAACTTGTATTCTCAGGAATTCAGTAGACAGGTACACTCCTGAAGCTTTTGAGAAGACTACCTAGTACCGTACCGTGACTCTTGTCTTCTACTGTACCTACATTGGTGTTTGAATATGTAATGTTTAAGCACTTATGTAAAACTTATACTTATTAATGCAATGGTTGTTTGTACTTTGATTACTATATTGCATGTGTTGTGATATTTACCTGAAGTCCTCCGCCCCCGAACGTTTCCCCCGTTCTGGTTTGGGGGTGTGACACTATCATGCTAGAAACCATCATAGATCAGTTGTTACTTCATAATGAATAAACAAATGATTATTGTCTTCTATATTTGCATTGCATATAGAATAATCCACCGAAGGAACATCCAAGCCTTAGACGAGTTTGACGTCTATTTAAATGACATTGGAAAAAAGATATTAACTTTACAAGATATATACTTATTCCACCTTGTACTATGAACTACATCAAGAGGAATAGAATCATCAATAACTCGGCGTGCTTCCACAATTGAAAAAACATCAAGTTTACCCAAATCCTAAATACACATATCTCTTAAAACCAGAAAAAGAGTACTCAAGAATAATAAATTGAAGATGTTGCATGAAAGAAAAAATTGTTCCTCCCTCAATAGGCCTATAACTATTCCAAGACCAAGAGTACCTATTCTTTTGTGTGCCTCCCTCAATAGGCCTAAACCTACTCCAAGACCACGAGCACCCATTCCACCTGAAAGCCATTGTGAAGTCTTTATTCATTTCCAAAATGAATAAACTAGGAAATCAAATCATCAATAGACAATGACCAATCCAATGATCCTTCCAAAAAAAATGAGAGCTCCATCACCAACCCTCCTTTGGAACCTAGATGTTATCTGAATCCAAACCAGAAGGTTATCTGAATTTAAACCAGGGAGCTTATCTGAAGTCAACCATCAGTCGACTTAGATTGGGTGAGACTAAACATGATCCGACATGTACCCATCTAAATTCAAATCTCATTACCTCCCAACAACCGATGCAACTTACGAGTGCAAAGTGAACCTAATTCGAAACTCTTTAAGATCTTCGCCTATTGTGTCCTCGACTTGGCTTAGCATTTATATGGGCTTAACCTATCCCTCAACCTTCATTATATCCATTGAAGGCTTAAGGAAAGGGAAGCTCCGTAAACCTACAAAAGTTTCTTCTTCCTAGCAATGTAAGATAAACGAAATTGCCAACTTAGAATTTATTTCTCACAAATTTTCAACAATCCCCACTTAGTTGGAAAGTTTCTTTTCACTCAGATATATGACGTCGTGTAGGTGTCATGAATATTAAACCTTAAGCATAATTTGAATAAACAAGAAGAGACTGATTCAGTGGTATCCTATAGAATTAAACCAAGAACCTTGTGGTCTCTCCAGTTTACCCTGACACACCGCCTATCATCTTTGTGTTCTTACAAAACACTAATATGTCTATGCTTTATAAACCTTTTTCATGAACGTCTAAAATATAAACCATTAATCGTCATTTAAGGTGGCACCAGCTATATATCATATACACAAAGTTTTGAAACATCTTCGTTGCTTAGATGTCTACAAAATTTTGTTAATAGCCTTATCTAATTTTTGATCTCGCTAGTGACATACTATCCTACCTCACATGGATCTGTCACTATTGGTAGTATCTTCTATCGTTAGTGACTTCGTTGTTACCCATTAATCTTGAGGATTAGGAGCACTAATTTCATGTTGGGTTTCCAACACTTAACATTTCTATTTTGGTTTTAGACCCTTGAACCTCCTGGTAGTTATAGCCAAACATGTCTTCAAAGTTTTGGTAAGTTGATCTTCCAAGTTCCTACTAGTCCTAATGATGTGTTACTTTTATACTAAAATTTTATTGGTTTTTTTTAATCTGAATCTATCACGACCCAACTACCACACATAGATAGCGAACCTGATCGCGTAATACTATAGTGATGGTAAACAAAGGTATTGAACACGCGGGGAATGAGAATGATTCAAATTCAAAATTTTACTATTAATTAAACTAAAAAATAATACAACTAGGTTTTTCTTATTTTTAAGTTCAAAAACTTCTAAAATCAATTACTAATGACTAAACTAACAAAACTAAAAAAATAATAAGCAGAATATGATTGTAAGCAAGATTTTAAAGGTACTTCTGTTTAGATTCAATTCCCCTCTTGACTGTGGTATATTTATCAGAGAGTACAATTTATTAAACTTTGTTGTTTAAAGAATCCTAAATTGATTAGTTTTCCTGATTAGATTACCAATCCTTCAACTTAAATAGATTCTTAATTGCAGTGAGTAATTGCATTAGTTGCCCTAGAAATTGGTGTTCAGTTCGAAATATGAAAGACTTGATTAATTATTTATAACATTCGATATTTGGTATGTTTCATATTAACCCCTTAATGCAAAATTTCTATCAATTTAGTCCCTACCTAGTACGCGGGGTGTACTCTATGAGTACGCTTAGCGTACTACCTCATTTCAGCATCACGGGGTCACCCACGTACGTGGGAGTATGCATGGTGTATTGTTGGATTAGTGTCTAAGTCCATAACTATTTTGGTATGTACTTGACCCGATTATGAGCATGGTCCTTTTGGGTTGCCTTCACCATATCAATATGTAGGATGAATTAAGGAGAGAAAGGTTTAATTATAATTTATTAATATATTATAAGAATAATATATTAAAGGAGAAATCATATAGTTTAATTAATATTAGTCAAGAATTAATTAAGAATTAATTTTGTGGCTAAAAGAGATTAATTAAACTTAGGGGACTGGATTTGTAATTATAAGATAATTACGATTGGACTATGGATCACCTAATAATATATAGGTTGGACGAATTCTATGGGAAGCCTATTAGAAATCGTCCAAAGGATATGTTAAAGGAGTCCATGGGCTGCTTAGGGCCTAAGCAGCCAGATTAGGGTTTCCTAGTTGTAAACCCTAATAGCCTACATGTATATAAAGGACCCTTAAGCCCCAAAAACGTGGAGAAGTAATCCTTTAGGGTTTCCAGCCGTTTTTGGTGCCTCCTCTCTCCTCCCTCTTCATCCAAGTTGCTTAGTGGTGTTTGTGACTCCATTAGAGGTGCAACACTTGAGGCACTAAGCTTTCTGAAGCCAATCAAAGCAAGGATTGATTGTTATTGCTATATAACAATCAAAGGTAATTACTAAACCCTTATTTTAGTTCTTATTTGATAGATCTAGGGTTTGTAAGTCTTGGATTCATTGCATGTACAATAGAGAAACCTAGATCCAAGCATTAGGGTTTGTATGAGCACATAGGATTGTTCTTATGCTTAAAACCCAACAGTGGTATCAGAGCCTTGATTGGTTTCTGTTGTATGTGATGCAATTGTCGTTTTTCTGCTGAAAATCAATTTTTTTTGCCTCTGCCCGACTCAACTCGGCGAGTCAGTATCTGGACTCGGCGAGTTGGCCCTACTCGGCGAGTTCAGGACTGACTCGGTGAGTCTGGGAGTCTGACTGAGTATATTTCGGGATTTACTTGCTGTTTTGTTGTAGGATTGATGCCAAAATCGTTTTTTGATAATAAAATCCGAATTTTATTGTATGTAAATGATTATCCTTACCAAAACAAAAGATAATTTCAAATCTTTTGAATAATAGTTTATTTATATGATAAATATAGATTATTCAAATTATTTGGTAATTATCTTGTGACTAAAATTGGATTAGGTCAAATATAGAGAATCACTAAATTAATTGTTTGATTTATATTATTTGTTATTTAGTCCCTAGTAAGTTTGAATAGTTTCAAATTACTCCCTTTAGGTTTTATAGTTTAAATTTGAACTTAAAAGTTTTGTTTTTGAAATTTAAATAGTTAAACCCTAATGTTTTGAAAAGTTTCAAAACTTGCCCTCAAGTTTTGGAATTTAAAATTTTGATTAAAAGTTTAATGTTGAAATATTTAAATTCTAAAACCTAATGTTTTGAAATGTTTCAAAACTTGCCCTCAAGTTTTGGAATTTAAAATTTTGATTAATAGTTTAATTATGTAATATTTAAATTCTAAAACTCTAGTATTTTGAAAAGTTCAAATTACACCCTCATGGTTTTGTTAAGTTAATTAAAAGAGAAAGTTAATAAAACCACCTAGTATTTTAAAAGGGTAAAATACACCCTATACTATATGTATGTAAGATTAAAAGTCTAATATTATATATATGAGTAAAGAGTCAGTCTTACTGTTAATAGGCCTCATTCACGAAGCTGGTCTATAAGGGGTGTTTAAGGAAATTGCCTATAAAATGGCGATTGAATGGGTATCCAGTTTTACCCACCGTACTCTTGACTAGTGGAGGGTCGTTAGCTGAACGGGTAGGATAGGACGAAACCTTCCATTATAAGTATAATGAAGTACAAAGTAACTAAATGCTTTTACAAATTCCCAATCTTAGTTACTTTAGGGCAAAATGTGAATTTGTATGCTAATCCATGGAATTACACTTCGTACCCTTGTCAAACGTTAGTGGAGCATGTGTGGCTAACCGGCACACTAATTTGGGATTGACATTGGTGGCGAAGGGTGGCTCGATGTTTATCATAGATCAATGGAGCGTGTGTGGCTAACCGACACATTGATTAGGTGATAGTAGCAATTGGGTGCACCACGTGATTCGTATGGTTATTCACACCTTGTTTGTGATCCTCGGCATCCCAGTCACAAATAGAAGGGCATAATCGAGATTAAACATGCCATTGAAAAGTTCAATGAATCTCAAAAGATCTAGGAGTTTCAATTCATTTAAAACTTAAATTTCTTTTTCGTTTTTCATGGTGGGAATTGGTAAATCGTCATTTATCTACCTTCAAATATTCTGCAACTAGATTACGGCATCCCTCTTCTAGGTTGTAGAATGTTCTGTTGGATCCTAGCCTTGATGTTTCATTTGGGTGTTACATCAAGGATTCTTATCAACTAACTTGAATTTTCTCCCATTTTGTAGATGTCTAAATCTTACAATGGTCTTCCCAAGTCCCTTGGAACAAGCTTTCCAAATGAAGATGACGTTCCATGATACGATCAAGGAAATGAGAGTCATGCTTCACTTCCTCCACCTCCTCCAATTATTCTCCCTAACCCACAAGTTCAGAGGCTTGAAAAGTTCAAGCTCACTCAAGCCCTTTTGGCAAGTAAACACGAAGATGGGAAACCTGTGTGTTCACACGTCTTAGAGATGAAGTCACACATTGATAGGTTAAGGATGATGGGTGTCGATATCTCAGAAATATTGGTTGTTGACTGGGTTCTTCAGTCACTTCCTGAATCATATAGTGAGTTCGTTAGAGAGTACTATATGATGGACCATGACGTGACCCTCATTGATTTGACCTATTTGCTTATAGCTGCTGAATCGGAAATGATTTGGCGTGCTGATCAAGTAAATTTGTTTGGCAAATCAAACTCCCAAACTTCAATGGACATTGAAAATGGTGACATTAGAAATCCGGAAAAGGTAAATTCTGAGAAAGTTCCTTGTGCCATTCCAAAAGAGTCCATCTGTTTCTACTGCCAAGAGAAGGGGCATTGGAGACGAAGCTGCCCTGTTTACCTGAGAGATCTGAGAGATGGGAGAGTCAAGACGTATGACTCTACTTCAGGTAAAATCTATTAACTAACTCTATAAGTTCCTATTCGTTGATTCTTAATACATGATGTGATAAGATTACATTTTGATGTTTTTGCAGGATCGAAGAAAAGAGAGGAAGCTTAAGGAAGAAGCGTGCTGAATCTGATCATGAAGAAATGGATTTCGATTGCATGGACTCGAGGATCAGATTTTTGAGCTGCTACTCTAGAGTTAGGATAGAATGATAAGAAATATGAAGTAGCATAGTTTTTCAGTTGAATTGCATTGTAAGGACAAATTTTTCCGCAATAAAATAAATTTTGATTTTGTATTATTTATTTATCCTTGCAATGGTGTGTATGAAAAATTGATGTTTGATTGTTTCTATTATTAGCAATAATGGATTCTTAATTATGTTGTTTGTGGAAATGTCGAGAATTTGCCAAATAAGGGAAGATTCTTATCGCCCAAGTTTCAGTTGGACAGAAACTTGGAATCATACAACTAGGTTGCGTGATGAATGAGAAAATTCATATTTGGAAATTAGACTATTTTTGAGAAAGTGTCAAGGGAAGGACTAGAAGATCAAGTACACTAGGTTGTGCGTTGATCAAGTCCACCACAAGAGTAATAAAGATATTCATCATGATTTACTAAAGTTTAGTAAATATGGTTATACTTATAAGATTAAGTATAATTCTGAGTTGATTGAAAGAGTTTCAATCAATAGCAGAATGAATAAGAAGAATCAAGTAGGCAGAAAGATAAAAGTTTCTCCATTCTAAGAAGAAGGGAGAGTACCTTTTATTGTGTTTTATGATAAGTCTTAATGATTAAGAACCATATCTCAATTGATCCTCGAAGTGAGTCTTAGTGCTTTTGTAAGTCTAAGAAGAGGAATCGAGAATTGTAGAAATGGTTAAAATCGAGAAGTCAATCATACTTCGTTCCAATATCAAGTCTTAGAGTTATATTCCAAGATTGTGAATTGAGTGACAAGTATTTAGTAGGTTTATAACACTCAACAAATGTGGAATTGGAAAAAGTCTTCTTATTCCTGCACATTTGAGATTGGTAAGTTGTGATGTCTTGGATAAGACAAAGACTAACTAGAACCAATTATGTGAAGTGATAGTCTTGATAAAAACTACACTAACTCTTGAATATTTGTTTTGTCAAGGAATGTTTCTTGACAAGAGAACCCTATATGTCAAGGAGTCAGTGGGAGTCTTAATGGTCTTGAAAAGTTTCAAGAACAAATCAAAAGTAAACCTAGTTAATCATCATTAGCGCACGACTTGAGGTTTATAACCTATCGTGTTGACATGATTTGTTTCTGTGCCATTCCAATTAAGCTAAATATGTATGTGAGTTCTATGAGTTCTCATTTGAATGCATAAAGACAAAGCACCTTGATCAATGGAAAGTACATTGATATGTATGGGTGAGTTGCTAAACCACTTGGAAGACATGGTGGGCACTCGTGTTACCATGAGGCAAGAAATCAAGATTGAACAAGTTCAGTCCATATGGTTTTGGATTTGTCGCAAACTTTCGTTTTGACAAATTCACATGGATAGGAACACATACATCATAAAATCTAAGTGTCATAAGGTTTTCCTCCTTCATGAAAATGATTGTGAGGAAATTCTTTCACTAAGAGAGATTTTAAGAAGATAGCAATTGTGAAAATTGTATTCTCAAATTCGATTATGATTACGGCATCCCTTTTCATAGTTCGAATTGTGAGATTTGGCAATTGATCTGAACATTTGGGACTTAATAACATAAATTCTGAATTGTTTAGACACACATGTGAGCTATCTAAGGCAAAGGTGTATGAGCTTAAAAAGCTTAGATAAAGGCTTATCAAAGCATTAGGTATTAGAAATATGAACTTAAGGAATTCAATAAACATTGTTTTCTAGAAGTTCAATTGTTTTCTGAATACATGTCAAAGCTAGTGGGAGCATAAGTGTTATGCTGGTAAGAAAATAATCATCATGTTAGTGGGAGCATGATTATTATGGTAAGTATTGCAAGTTAGCAATATTAATTATAGAAAACAAAGATTCATTTTGCAAAGTTGCAAGGGTTGAAAAGTTGTTTTTCTATAATTAAGGGACAGAATATTATACTTCGTTTCAAAATTCTAAAGCTTAGATCGAGAAATGTTAATAAATTTAGTCAAGGATACATAGTGCATTCTCAAAATTCGATTATGATTATGGCATCCCTCTTCATAGTTCGAATTGTGGGAACAGGGCACATAAAATATTATGGCAGAAGGATGATGAAGTATCATGTCTTTATGTGAGACATTATGCATCGTGTCCAATACGCTTCGGGTATAGGATCGATTGCATATGGTATAATATTTGACCATTCTAAAATTTTCCAAATGCCTAGGGAATTAAGAGGGAAAAGGGACTAGAACTGGTTTTGACTAAAATAATTAAACAACTATCAAAGAACGATATGAGGTTCACTAAGGATTTGTCGCTTGTAAGTAGTTGGAAGTATAGTACTGGATGGACTATATTGACATTATTATGAATAGATAAGATTCTATTAAGAATGAGTTGTCATATGGCATATATGGAAATGTTTCCATTAATGAGAGTTGGATATTAAGAAATATGTCAAGATTAGAAACTTTTATGCGAGAAGGATGTTCAAAGGAATGTACTTTGAATGTGAGACTTCACATATATGGAATTGTCTTGTAACAATTTCTGATAGAATACCTTGTAATTTCATTAGCCGGGTCTTGGTGACTTTTGTGCTATGACATTACGAAAGAATCATTGCATAAAATGTTAGAATCTGACATATTCTAAAAGTGGCAAGAATTTGGTATTCTTATACTAATAATAAGGATTGGGGATTGTGAAATGAGTTTCATTGGAAAAGTTTTCAATTGATCTATTTCACAAAGTATGGACCATAGGAAACCAAAGTGTGTATGCTTGGAGCATGGGACAATTGTTGTTATAATTCGAGTAATAAGTTGATTTTCTGAAAAAGTAAGAAATGAATAATGAGTAATCAATATGCTGTTTAAATAAAAGTGTTTTTATTTACGCTCAAAAGTTTTGGGACCATATAGGATTAATATTATTATTGCGTTTCATTTTGCATGTTTTGACTTCCAGAATAACTAGGTTATTCGAACCTCCACAGTCGGTCATACGTTGGAAGTAGGTATGAAGGAAGACTGTCATGAATCTGTCTGTAGATTGTCTAAAGTGTTTAGACATAGCACAAGTTTGCTGCAGAGTTCATCAGTACTTTGATAAGATTAAAGTATTGGATTAAACCCACGCTCACTTGAATCACTTCATGGTTTTATCACGAGTGATTGGTGAGACGATAACATTGTATATTCTTGAAACCGAGACGTGTGAGTTGTTATTTGCTGGTCGGTTGCACATTGATGATAAGTAAACGCACCAGTAACTTGGTGTTATAAAACTTATTGTTGTGTGTGATTCGATTAGTAGGTGCAAGCAAGCATTTGAGTCAAAGTTTATCCATTACTTTTACCCAAGGTGGGATAAAAGCAATATCTGTAGGCCCCTCGATGATTTAGTGATGACAAAGGAAAGTGCTCGGCCGGGCCAGGACTGATTTGATTTGTTCAATTAGTCAGTCGTCATAAATTGGAAATCGGGAAACGACACATAGACTGAGAGAATGATTTCAATCCATTTCTCATGTCTATACGATATCTTGTAGAATGGAGGAATATATAATCCCTTATCTAAAGGACACGCGTATCTGATAAGATCAGAGTTCACAGCGGCTTTTGGAAGCTACGATTGCTGATCAGGTTCTGAAGTCATACGCATAATAGTTATTAGACTTATCCAAGTGAGAGACTGTTGGATTAGTGTCTAAGTCCATAACTATTTTGGTATGTACTTGACCCGATTATGAGCATGGTCCTTTTGGGTTGCCTTCACCATAGCAATATGTAGGATGAATTAAGGAGAGAAAGGTTTAATTATGATTTATTAATATATTATAAGAATAATATATTAAAGGAGAAATCATATAGTTTAATTAATATTAGTCAAGAATTAATTAAGAATTAATTTTGTGGCTAAAAGAGATTAATTAAACTTAGGGGACTGGATTTGTAATTATAAGATAATTACGATTGGACTATGGATCACCTAATAATACATAGGTTGGACGAATTCTATGGGAAGCCCATTAGAAATCGTCCAAGGGATATGTTAAAGGAGTCCATGGGCTAAGAAATCGTCCAGATTAGGGTTTCCTAGTTGTAAACCCTAATAGCCTACATGTATATAAAGGACCCTTAAGCCCCAAAAACGTGGAGAAGTAATCCTTTAGGGTTTCCAGCCGTTTTTGGTGCCTCCTCTCTCCTTCCTCTTCATCCAAGTTGCTTAGTGGTGTTTGTGACTCCATTAGAGGTGCAACACTTGAGGCACTAAGCTTTCTGAAGCCAATCAAAGCAAGGATTGATTGTTATTGCTATATAAAAATCAAAGGTAATTACTAAACCCTTATTTCAGTTCTTATTTGATAGATCTAGGATTTGTAAGTCTTGGATTCATTGCATGTACAATAGAGAAACCTAGATCCAAGCATTAGGGTTTGTATGAGCACATGGGATTGTTCTTATGCTTAAAACCCAACATGTATGTCATGCAGGAGAAAACCCTATTTTTTAGGGTTTGTGCCCTATTTAAGCAACTTATATCACCCTTGGACTTTCTATTGATCAGCCTCCATCACCCTATACCCTAATATCGAAAACCTAAGTGCCTTTGGTTATATATGGTGAATTAGAAGAAGAGGAACACCAAAGGGATTCTAGCCCAGCGGTATCAGGTGGTGCCCTCCCTATTTGAAGTCGAGGGTTCAAGTCCTGTTGTGGACGTATATGTGGAATTAGGTGTTAGTTTAGGAATAGATTATATTTGTATTTGCCGGTTCAGAAAAAAAGAAGAAGAGGAACACTTGGAGGTTTCTTGGGAGTAGCTTGAGCTTGTAGATCCAGAGTCATCTTCATCTTAGCAAGCCATTTGAGGTAAAAAAGCTCTCATCTTGATGGTTCTTTATGCTAGATCCAACTTAGGGTGTTATTTATGCATTTTTGGGTCTTTTAAGTTATATATAAGATTATGGTATACTCCATAAGCGATAGAGGTTAGATCTTAGCACATTTGAGGTCTGTTGTCCATAAAAATGCAATCTTTTTGAGTTATTTTGGTTCATGCAAGTGTTAGGGTTCTTTATATGGTTTCTTTTGAGTTTTGGGTCTTATTAAGTCATGGATGGGAGTAAAGTTGCCAACTTTACGTGTAAAGTCACCTTCTAGAACAGGATCTGAGAGTTTGGCATGTTGGCTTAACTGATTAAGTGCTTAATAAGTTGATTTGGTTGCTTGCAGAGTATGTGTGGCGTAAGTAACTTGTACGATGCGCGTACTGGCCCGAGAAGGAGTACGCCAAGCGTAAGTCTGAGTACACCCAACAGACTCAACTGTTTGACTTTTGGGTTGATTTTCATGAGTTTAGGACCATGATGGTGTTTGGGATAATTAGGAAGTTAGGCTATATTGGGCCTTCAGATGCCATTTGGGATTTTGGTCGTTTTGAAAAATAGACCGGGCCTTGGTTTTGGGCCAAGTAAGAAAATGGTAAAATGGTCTTTTACCCTGGATGTGGACAAGTAATTCAGATTCTTGATTATGGGTCGAGATCCAATTATTAATTCGATATTATTTGATGATGTTAGCATGAGGATTTTTCCGAATCAGCTGACCGAGAATTTATCTGAGAGATTCGACAGCTTGAGGTGAGTTTCCTCACTGTGAGTAGTGGGTCAAAGGCACCAATGTTGGCCCATTGTTTGTTATGATTAGTATGCTAGTTGTCTGCGTGATTCTTGCATGTGTTATGTGTTTATACGTGTACCGGGTGGGGCGCGATGCCGAGCGGGGCCTGATTATTATATTGTATTTTATTTATCTTTGTAATTTTTTCATGTGTTTATGTGTTTGTATGTATACTAGGCGGGGTCCGATGCCAGGCGGGGCCTGATGTTTGACAGATCTGTTTCGAGCGGGGCTCAATGTCGGGCGGGGTGCATTATATGTTTGATATGTATGGTATGTGGTATCTTGAGGAAATCACTAATCTTTGTGCTTACGGTTTTCAGTTTATGTTTCAGATACTTCTGGTTCGAAGGGGAAGAGCTCGGGATGATTGCAGTCCACACACTACGTTGTTCCACATTTTATATGTCTCTAATTATACTTGGATGTTTTTTGATATACTCTGATTTCACTATGGTTTTATGATAATGTTATGGATAATGGTTTTATTACTATAAAAATCAAATTTTTGGTCTTAATTTTTGGGATGTTACATTATTGAACTTATGGATAATAAATTTGATTTAGTGTATACAATTGATCTTCAAATAAATATTCTTACATATTAAAGTTACCGCTTTTAATATTTAACCTTAGGCTTTGATTAAACGCTAGTTCTTTTAATATTTAACCTTAGGCTTTGATTAAACGCTAGTCATACAATCATAAGGTTCATAAAATTAATATTTTTCAAGCATAAAAAGAAAGGTTGTTCATCAATCTAAGTGATACTCAACGATAAATAATAAAAATAGCATCTTTAAAACATAAGGTTTTTTATCAAGCAAACATATATATTATAAACAACCAATTTAATTTGAATTCATCAAAATCAACACATACTTTTGAGGTTCATCTACTCTAAATGAATGTAAAATGTTTTTAGCCCATCATTAAGTGAGAAATATAACTGGAAATCATAAAAAACTATGATAGACATGATTAGAATAACAAAACCGAATGATTCCACTGCATATTTCATTTGATTCCTTCTGATCTCGCTCTAATGTTGATCTCTCTTCTGCAAGATAGTTATGAGGTTTTTGTTGTCACAATTCTTCGTATCAAACTTATGTTTTTTTTTCAAAAAGTGAAAGTAAATTTGTATTTATCAGGTTCCCACCTTTTAACGGTTTACGCCACTATGGCTTATTATAGTGTCGTTAAACCGTATCTTATCACATGCTCTCCATGTTTAAGGGTAATCACTTGGTCATCATTTTGGTGTCGCAAAGAACACAGTATCGCGCCGCTAAGTATCAAATTTTCTTTTTTTCTTTAGTTCTTCAATTTATTTTGTTCCAACTTCTTCTAAAATAGAGAAATGTGGCTCCTTTTTATGAAAGAACGTCTTGAAAGCTACAAAACAAATTATAAGCCATTTAAATGTCATTTTGTTCTCTTTAACACTAAAATATGGCTAAGAATACTATGATATCGCTTAAAATATATGAATAAAGATGCCAATATCAAAATACCCCGTACTTAGGCTTTGCTTGCCCCCAAGCAAATATGGAGTTATAATAACCTCAAGGTATTTTAATTAAGCTTCTAAGAAACTAGACTAAAAAATAAAAGAGAAAATTAACATAGAAATATAAAAATCCTAAATTACTCAAAATTTTAAATTATTGCTAACTCTTGGCTAAATTCTATGAAGAAATAAGGCTTTAGCTTTCTTAATTTTTTTAGAAACCAATGTTAAACCCATGACTTTCTATGAAATCTATGTAATAAAATTCTCCCCAATCAATCGCAAAATAGTAGGTGTGTGGTCGCTAGATGTAAGACATCCTCAAAGGGTTATTGGACTATCTTCAATGGCCATAGATTAGTTCCACTCTTAACATATATATAACTAAATAATGTTGAAAAATCAATTTCAACCCTTATTGTTTTAAAATTTTTAAATTTGACTCAATTTTCATAAATAATCAATTCCTCATACCCCACACTTAAACTATACAATACCCTTATTGTATATAAACATAAAACACATAAATAGAAAGAATATAAATGAACTCCCTTTGGGTATGTAGTGGCGAGAATCAATCTTTTGAATTGTGCTTGGAAAATTAGAGAGCAATGCAACTCGAAGCATGGATTTTGGTGATGCAGAACGCAAATAGGGACATAAATTTTGTTGAAATAAACAATCTCACATTCTTTTAAACTCCTTGTTGTTTTATTCTTCAAACGACGAACTAACTATAATATATTTACCGCTTCGTGATTCAAAACCACACACTTAAATCTTACTATATCTTTTGATATAAGAATTTTCAAAAGCATTGAAACTATCTAAGAGATTAAATCACAAGACCTAAATTCATACTACTTAAACTAACAACTACTGAAACAGTTACAACATAACATTGTTCAACAAACTAGACATTAAAAGAAAATAAAAGTATATCCAAATGTATAAAAAACACAAATCCAAACCAATTAAATCAAACAAACCATACACAATTGAGGATTGAACCATTACTCATCATCCTCAGATGCAGCAGCCCCAGACGTATCCGCCTCATCTCTAAGTATACATCCACTATAATCTGGGTAATGGGGATATGGAAGGGGAAATGGTTGAAAAATAGGATATCCCCTCTCTACTATGGATTGTATGTGCTCTTCCCTATCCACTGGACTATAGAGTCAAACTGCATCCTATGAAGGTACGTGTCATCAAAATATCCTATAATCAACTCAAGCCTCTATGCAACATGTTGTAAATTAATGGCAGGCTCCGCCCTTCATGGTGACTCTTTGGTTCTCCTCCTCTATCCACGTATGTCTTCCTTTACTGGAGCATCAACATGTATCGTGTATCCTCTACCAACTGTACATATAATCATGCTCATTTTTGTTGGGTTTTGAGCAAATCATCAATCCTATGGTGCACATGCAAAACCCTAAATCCTTGGATCTAGGTTTCTCTATTGTACATGCAAAATATCCAAGGCTTTCAAACCCTAATCTAGCATACAATGAAACTTGAAAATAACATAAATAATTAATAAGAATGTTACCTTGATTGTTGCTTGAAGATCTTTAGCTTATGAGAACCTAGCACCTCAAATGTGATGTCTCTAATGGATCACAAACACCAAAGCAAGTTGGATTATCTTGGAGAGAGGGGATGAGATGCTCAAAAATCAGCTCTAAGACTTCTTAGGGTTTTTGGGTGCCGATTTCTGAAGCCCTGGGGGTCCTTATATAGTTGAGCTGCTAGGGTTTCAGTCAAAACCCTAATTGGATAGATTAGGCCTTAAGCAGTCCAATGGAACCTTCTGGAATAAGGCCTTGGACGATTTCAAGGTGGGCTTCCACCCTAATTTCGTCTACCCTTTTATCCATATGATCCACAGCCCAAAATTCAATTATTTTGTAATTGCAATTCTAGTCCCCTAAGTTTAATTAATATCTTTTGATCACAAAATTAATTTCTTAATTAATTCTTGACCAATATTAATTAATCAATATGATTTCTCTTTTAATATATTATTCATATAATATATTACTAAACCATAATATCCTCTTTCTCCACTAATCATCCAGTCAAGTTTCTCCGGTGAAGGCAACCCAAAAGGACCATGCTACGACCGGGTCAAGTACATACCAAATATAGTTATGGACTTAGACACTAATCCAAGAATTTTCTCCAACTGGGGTATTGAAATCTTCTTCGCATCATAATACCAAATATAGTTATGGACTTTCCCTTGTGGTGGCTCTTGGAAGGAGCCTTCCTCTTCTTACCCTTCCCCTGCCCAACAGCCAAGATGGGGGCAACAACAGTAGGAGTTGATGCAACAAATTTGTCCTTGAGGTTGCTCTTAGTAGTCCTCAGCAGGCCTTGAAGCTTGCTCAAAGTGACCTCCTCCTTGTTTATGTGGTAGGTCATGAAGAACTGGTTATAACACGGAGGTAAGGAGTGAAGAATGATATCAATCGCCAGCTCCTCATCGAAGTTAACATTTAACTTCAGCAGGCGGTCGACATATCTCTGCATTTTCTGCAGATGGACCGTAACGGATTCTCCGTCCCTCATCTTGGTAGTGATCATCGAAGTGATAATCTCATACCTCTCCTGCCTGGCACTTTGGTGGTACCTGTCCAGTAAATCCTGATGCATCTCATAGGGGTAGAAGTCCTCCTAGGACTTTTGGAGTTCGGCAGTCATAGTTGCGAGCATGATGCAATGGAATTTCGTAGCAACGTGCTCATGAGACTCAAAGGTAGCGATCTCCTCCGCAGTAGCAGTGTTGACATTTACTTCTTTCAGTTCCTTGTAGAGGACATACTCCTTGTCCTCGTAGCGGGTAACCATTCGAATATTGCGGATCCAATCATTGAAATTGGTCTCATCGAAGATCACCCTCCCACACAAATTCATGAGTGAGAATGAGCCGGAAGAGTTCGAGCCAAAAGCGTTGTTGTTGTTTGAGGTAGACATCTAAAAAAAAGAAGAGAGACAAAGTTTTATTACATAAGAATCCCCAATTAAACACCCAAATGAGAAATTAGGGCTAGGATCCAACAACATTATTCACAATTTAGAAGAGGGATGCCATAATCTAAATCGCAAATAATTTGAAGGTAAGTGAATGACGATTCACTACTTTCCAGCATGAAAAACAAAACAAAAAAATTAAGTTTTAAATGTATTGAAACTCCTAGATCTTTTGAGATTCATTGAAATTTTCAATGGCATGTATAAATATCGATATGCCCTTCAAGTTTGTGACTGGGATACCGAGGATCACAAACAAGGTGTGAATAACCATGCAAATATACTTGGTGCCCTCAATGTTACAGTCCCCTAATCAATGTGTCGGTTAGCCACACACGCTCCATTGATCTATGACAAACATCGAGTCACCCTTTGCCACCTTTGCAAGACCCAAATTAGTGTGTCGGTTAACCACACATGGTCCACTAACGTCTTGGCAAGGGTAAAAAGTGTAATTTCATGGAATAGCATCATTTTCACATTTTTCCTAAAGTAACTAAGATTGGGAATTTTATAAAAAACATTTAGTTACTTTATTAACCATTATACTTTTAATGAGGAATTAGTTTCCCTATCCTACCTGTTCGGCTAACGACCCTCCACCAATCAAGGAAGCGGTGGGTGAGAGTGGACACCCATTAAACTGCCATTTTATAGGCAGCAACCTTATACCCCCTTATAGATCGGCTTCGGGAATGAGACCTACTAACGGTAAGACTAGCATTAATCTTATTCACATATATATATATATATATATATATATATATATATATATATATATATATATATATATATATATATATATATATATATATATATATATATATATATATAAAATCATTATTCTTATGATATTATAATAGTATAAGGGTTGAATTTTAAACTTGTAAAATTCTAGGGTTTAGAATTTAAATATTTAAAAATTAAACTTTTTAATCAAAATTTAATTCCCAAAACTTGAGGGCAAGTTTTGAAACTTTGCAAAACTTTCTAGATCAAAATTCAAATAATTTAATCAAACAATTAATTGGTGATTATCTAATTTTGACTTAATCCAATTTCATGGCAAGATAATTCTTTCAAATAATTCAAATAATTAAATTTTATCATATAAGGCAATAATTATCTAATAATTGACAATTATCTTCTATTTTGATAAGGATAATCACATCATGTTAATAAAATTCGGATTTTATCAATCAAAAACGTTTTTGGCAATTATCCCAAGTCAAAATAGGCCAAAATCCCGAAATTCCCTCTGTCTGACTCTCCGATTCGCCGTGTCACCATTTGGACTCGTTGAGTTTATCTGACTCGTCGAGTTCATCAGGTGACTCGGTGAGTTTGTCAGGCAGAAAGTAGAAATTTCGATTTTAAGCAATGAATAATTATACAAAGCATCAAATACAATAGAAACCAATCAAAACTCTGATACCACTGTTGGGTTTTGAGCAAATCATCAATCCTATGGTGCACATGCAAAACCTAAAGTCTTCGATCTAGGTTTCTCTATTGTACATGAAAATTATCCAAGGCTTGCAAACCCTAATCTAGCATACAATAAAACTTGAAAATAACATAAATAATCAACAAGAATGTTACCTTGATTGTTGCTTGAAGATCTTTAGCTTATGAGAACCTAGCACCTCAAATGTGATGCCTCTAATGGATCACAAACACCAAAGCAAGTTGGATGATCTTGGAGAGAGGGGATGAGATGCTCAAAAATCAGCTCTAAGACTTCTTGGAGAGAGGGGATGAGATCACAAACACCAAAGCAAGTTGGATGATCTTGGAGAGAGGGGACGAGTGCCAATTTCTGAAGCCCTAGGGGTCCTTATATAGTGGAGTTGCTAGGGTTTCAGTCAAAACCCTAATTGGATAGCTTAGGCCTTAAGCAGTCCAATGGAACCTTCTGGAATAAGGCCTTGGACGATTTCATGGTGGGCTTCCACCCTAGTTTCGTCCACCCCTTTATCCATATGATCGACAGCCCAAAATCCAATTATCTTATAATTGCAATTCCAGTCCCCTAAGTTTAATTAATATGTTTTGATCACAAAATTAATTTCTTAATTAATTCTTGACCAATATTAATTAATCAATATGGTTTCTCTTTTATTATATTATTCATATAATATATTAATAAACCATAATATCCTCTTTCTCCACTAATCATCCAGTCATGTTGCTCCGGTGAAGGCAACCCATAAGGATCATGCTACAACCGGGCCATATACATACCAAAGATAGTTATGGACTTAGACACTAATCCAACAGTCTCTCACTTGGATAAGTCTAATAACTATAGATGCAAGTACGACTTCAAAATCCGATTAGCAATCGTAGCTCTCAAAAGCCGTCGTCGAACTCTGACTCGTCCTTTAGATAAGGGATGATATAAGTCCTCCGTTCTCAAGATATCGTGCGGACAATTACATGGAACATAGTCATAATTAGTGTCCAGCAGTTTGTTTCTCGATCTTTGATTGGTCTGACATAGAACTTAATTGAACACATCAACTCAGTCCTGACCGGGCCCGACACATAAGTCAAACTAAATCATCGAGGGGCCCAGATATCGCTTTCACCCTCTTAGGATAAAAGGAACAGATAAACTTCGACTTATATGCATTTACTATTCACTCATCAAATCATGCACAACAATGCGTTTTATAACATCAAGTTACTAATGTGTTTACACATTATCATTGCACAACCAACTTATAAACAATAAACCATATATCTAGGTTTAAAGACTATATGATATTGTCGTCTTACGATCACTCATGATAAATTCCATGAAGTGATAAAAGTAAGCGTGGGTTTAATCCAATGCTCAAATCTTATTTCATAAGCACTCATGAACGTTGTAGCAAACTTTTGCTATGTCTAATACACTTTAGGCAGTCTACAAACCAATTCACGACAGCCTTCTTTCAAATCTACTTCCAACATATGAACGACTGTGGACTGTTCGAATAATCTTATTATTCAGGAAGTCAAAACATGCAAAGTGAAACAATAGGTAAATAATTAACACAAGGCAATAACTTTACTTATAAATAATACTCCTTTATTTAATCATGAAACGTTAATTACAATTTATCTATTACAAGTTTCAAAACTATCTAATCACTAAAACTTATATCGTCCTTCATCCCAATGCTCCTAGCGTGCTGCAAGGGCTTAACCCTACTCAGTCCCTTCGTAAGGGGATCTGTTGGGTTTTCTTCTGACGATACCCTCTTTACTACGATGAGTCTCTCTTCTACCCGATGTCTAATAAAGTGATGTTTTCTGTCAATATGCCTGGATCTGCCATGATCCCTCGGTTCCTTGGTTAAGGCAACCGCACCTTCGTTATCACATAAAATTTCCATAGGCTCCTTTATGGCTGGTACAACTCCAGGGTCTCTGATGAAGTTCTTCAACCATATTGCCTCCTTCGACGCTTCGCTCGCTGCTATGTATTCATATTCACACGTTGAATTAGCCACGGTCTCTTGCTTGGAACTTTTCCAAGTTACTGCTCCTCCATTCAGGGTAACGACCTAACCTGACTGAGAGCGGAAGTTGTCTCGGTCGGTCTGAAAACTAGCGTCACTATACCCTCGTACCCTTGTTTCATTACTCCCACCGAGGATAAGAAACCATTCATTGGTCCTCCGAAGGTACTTAAGAATATTCTTGACTGCGGTCTAATGCGCTCTACCAGGGTTCCCTTGATATCTGCTAACCATGCTCAAAGCGAAGGCCACATCAGGGCGAGTACAAGTCATAGCATACATGATCGAGCCAACTACGGAAGCGTAAGGTACTCGAATCATCTCTGCTATCTCGGCTTCGGTACTCGGGCTTTGAGTCTTACTCAACTTGGTATTGCTTTGGATCGGCAACTCCCCCTTCTTGGAATTCTCCATACTAAAACGTTTTAGTACCTTATCCAAGTAAGTATTTTGACTAAGTCCTATTAGCCTTTTACTCCTGTTTCTCACTATCCTTATTCCCAGAATATAGGCAGCCTCTCCGAGGTCCTTCATAGCGAAGCACTTCCCAAGCCAGGACTTAACATCCTGTAGGGCTGGGATGTCGTTTCCTATGAGTAGTATGTCATCGACATACAATACGAGGAAGCTAACTATACTCCCACTAGCTTTGACATATACACAGGACTCATCCTCGCTTCGCAGGAAGCCAAACTCTTTGACTTTCTCATTGAAACAAAGATTCCATCTGCAAGATGCTTGTTTCAATCCATAAATGGATTTCTCAAGCTTACACACTCTATTAGGATGCTCTGCATTGACATAACCCTCTGGTTGACTCATGTAAACATCCTCAGCCAACTTCCCATTAAGGAAAGCGGTTTTGATATCCATTTGCCATATTTCATCGTCATGAAATGCAACAATGGCTAGCATAACCCTAATAGACTTTATCTTTGCAGCTGGTGAGAAGGTCTCATCATAGTCAACTCCAGGAGTTGGAGTAAAGCCCTTCACGACCAATCATGCCTTATAAGTGTGTACCTCCCCATCCATGTCAGTCTTCTTCTTGAAGATCCATTTGTACCCGACAGTCTTACGACCTGACACATTGTTAACAAAATTCCAAACTTGGTTGTCATACATGGACTGAATCTCGCTGTCCATAGCCTCTTTCCATTTTGCAGACTCCGGGCCTGCCATGGCTTCCTTGTAGCTGTTAGGTTCATCCAAATTTACTAGTGTACTATCAGTAATAAACGTATTACCTTCATTAGTAATATGAAAACCATAAAACTCCGGTGGAACACTAACTCTACTGGAACGTCTAAGAGGTAGGGACTCGTCAACAGGTTCAACAGGAGTTTCCTCCTCAGGTTGAACGCCAGTGTTAGAGGTTCCTTCATCGTTCGATTCTTGAAGCTCTTCAAGATCGATTTGCCTCCCACTGTCTCCTTGGCTGATGAGTTCTCGCTCTCAGAAAACCCCCTCCTCGCAACGAAGACAACATTGTCACTCAGTCTATAGAAGAGATATCCAAAGGACTTCTGTGGATAGCCGATGAAAATACACCGCTCACTTCGAGGTTCGAGCTTGTCATGAGTCTCTCATCTTACGAAACCCTCGCAAACCCAAACCTTGATATGTGCCAACGAGGGAGCTTTCCCTATCCACATCTCGTGAGGTGTTTTAGCGACCTTATTTGTAGGGACTAGGTTAAGGATATGGGCAGCAGTCTCTAAGGCATACCCCCAGAATGAGATAGGTAACGAAGGACGACTCATCTGATGGGTTTTGAGCATTCTAACACTCCTATGGTTTACATGCAACCCTAGAAACCTTGGATCTGTGTTTTCTCTAATATACATGTAAATTTGTTTTTCCAAGGTTTATATCCTAACTAGCATGTTATTAAGGTCCTATCCTACCCGTTCGGCTAACGACCCTCCACCATTCAAGGAAGCGGTGGGTGAGAGTGGACACCCATTAAGCTGCCATTTTATAGGCAACAACCTTATACCCTCTTATAGACCGGCTTCGTGAATGAGGCCTACTAACGGTAAGACTGAATTATTCTTATACATATCTATATATTTAAACTTTTAATATAATAATAGTATAAGGGTTGAATTTTAAACTTTTTAAAACTCTAAGGTTCAATTTGGAAATTAAAGTATTAGGATGTAAGACTTTACAGATTTCAAAACTTGAGGGCAAGTATTTAAACTATTCAAGACTTTTCATTTCATAACTTATGAGTTTAATGGTCCATTAAAATGAAGACTCTTCATTTTATGTAACCTTTTATTCTTTAATAACACTTTTAAAGAAGTGAATTTTTGGTTATCCATAACTTGAGGACAAATTATGGACTCCATCATTAGGCATTAAGATCAAGAATCATACTGACAAGCAAGTTACACATAATTCCTATGATCTTCTAAAACTCATAAGTTTAAACATTCACATCAAACTATTTTCAAGAATCATATTAACACATATAAAACTTGAAATTTGATAATAACCATTGAATATCAATTAGCATAATCATTACCACTTCAAAAAACAGATTTTATAAGTCCAAAACAGTTTAGAGTAATGATTCTAGTCCATTTCCAGTAGCAAAACTTGAAAAACTGCTCATAGGGACTTCTACTCGTCGAGTGCATGAACCTACTCGACGAGTAGGATGTATTTACTCATGGACTCGTCGAGTTCATACGAAGAGTGAACAATTTTCGACTTTTTCAAGCAGTTTGCATCAAGTATACAGAAAACAATCCTAGGCTCTGATACCACTGATGGGTTTTGAGCATTCTAACACTTCTATGGTTTACATGAAACCCTAGAAACCTTGGATCTATGTTTTCTCTAATATACATGCAAATTTGTTTTTCCAAGGTTTACATCCTAACTAGCATGTTATGGGGAATTTGTAATACAAAAATCAAGTAGAATAACATACCTTTTAGTAGCTTGGATTCCTTGATGACTTTGTGAGCCTAGCACCCCAAATGTGATGCCTCAAATGCTTCACACAACACCACAATACTTGGAATAACTTGAGAGAAGTTCACTATGACACAAAATCGGCTTGCCCTCTAGTTCTTACACTTAGTGTCGATTTTAGAAGCTTATGGGGTTCTTTTATAGTTGTGTCACAATTAGGGTTACACCATGTAAACCCTAATTGACATGGCTTTTCATTTCCCATGACCCATGGGTTTATAACCCCCATGGACTATCCATGGAGCACCTTATGGGTTTTAGCCCAACTTCATAAACCATGGATCATTAGCCCACTATATAAGAATGGATGATTTACACAATCAACCCCATATATTTAATTAGTCTCCTTTTGATCACCAAATTAATTGTAAATTAATTCTTGACCAATACTAATTAAATAATATTATTAATATATTAGAACTTATAATATATTAATAAACCTTAAGTATCCTTTTTCTCATTTTTTTCTATCCAAGTGTTGCAATGCCATGCAACCCAAATGGACCATGTCGGGTCGGGTCAAGTACATACCAAATATAGTTATGGACTTAGACACTATATCCAACAGTCTCCCACTTGGATAAGTCTAATAACTATAGTTGCAGATATGACTTCAGAATCCGACTAGCAATCGTAGCTCTTTCAAAGTCTATCGGAACTGAGATGATGATGATGATACGCCATTTAAGATAAGTGATCATATAATCCTCTGCTCTCAAGATATCAGCCGTACAAATACATGGAACATGGTGTTACTGATTATCCAACATTTGTTTCTCGATCTCTGATCTGTTTGACATAGAACTAAATTGAACACGTCAATTAGGTTCTGACCGGGCCCGGTGCATAGGTCAAAACAAAATCATCGAGGGGCCCAGATATCGCTTCTAATCCTAGAAGGAACAGATAAACTCCGACTCATATGCTTGTACTGACTACTTGTTGAATTATGCATAAAAGCATGTTTTATAACATCGAGTTGCCAATGCGTTTTCGTATAATCAATGTATAACCAATTTTTAGTCAAAAACTCATATCTCTAGGTTTGAGGATTTATATGATATTACCGTGTCACGATCAATCGAGATAAATTCCATGAAGTGATACAAGTGAGCGTGGGTTGAGTCCATTACTCAGACCTTATGAGCACTCATGAATGTTGCAGCAACCATTGCTATGTCTAATACACCTTAGACAATCTACAAACCCAATTCATGACAGTATTAATTCAATACTTACTTCCAAAGTATGACTGACTGTGGAGAGTTTGAATAATATAATTATTCTGGAAGTCAAAACATGCAAAGTTGAAACAATAGTAAACGATTAACATAAGATAGTAACACTTTACTCATAAATAAATAACAACTTTTATTTAATCATCAAATGTCAATTAAATTTTACAAGTTTCAAAAACTATCTAATTATTAAAACTAATATCATCCTTCAGCCCGATGTGCCTCGCATGCTGTAAATGCTTAACCCTACTCAGTCCCTTCGTGAGGGGATCTGTTGGGTTCTCATCTGATGATACCCTCTTTGCCACGAGGTGTCCTTCTTCTATTCGATGTCTAATGAAATGGTATTTTCTGTCAATGTGTCTGGATCTCCCGTGATCCCTTGGTTCCTTAGCTAAAGCAACCGTACTTTCGTTGTCATAGAAAATTTCCATTGGCTCCTTTATAGCTGGTACAACTCCAAGGTCTCCAATGAAGTTCGTTAGCCATATCGCCTATTTTGCTACCTCGCTTGCTGCTATATACTCTGATTCGCAAGTTGAATCAGCTACCGTCTCCTGCTTGGAACTTTTCCAAGTAATTGCTCCTCCATTTAGGATAAAAACCTAGCCTGACTGAGAGCGGAAATTATCCCTATCTGTCTGAAAGCTAGCATCGCTATACCCTGCCACTCTCAAGTCATTACTACCACCAAGGGTAAGGACCCAGTCCTTAGTCCTTCGCAGATACTTGATAATGTTCTTTACCGCAGTCCAGTGAGCCTTGCCAGGGTTCCCTTGATATCTACTGACCCTGCTCGGACAAGTCATAGCATACATGATTGAGCCCACAGCGGAAGCATATGGTACATGACTCATCTCAGCTATCTCAGCCTCTGTACTCGGACTCTGAGTCTTACTCATTTTGGCGTTACTCTGGATCGGTAATTCCCCTTTATTGGAATCCTGCATACTAAACCTCTTCAGCACCTTATCCAAGTAAGTACTCTGACTAAGTCCAATTAGTCTCTTACTCCTGTCTCTCAATATCCTTATCCCTAGGATATAGGCAGCTTCCCCAAGGTCCTTCATAGCGAAACACTTCCCAAGCCAGGACTTAACCTCTTGCAAGGTTGGAATGTCATTTCCTATGAGTAGTATGCCATCCACATACAACACCAAAAAGCTAACTATACTCCCACTAGCCCTAACATATACACATGACTCATCCTTGCTCCTCGAAAAGCCAAACTATTTGACTTTCTCATCGAAGAAAAGATTCCATCTGCGAGGTGCTTGTTTCAATCTATAGATGGATTTCTCAAGCTTACACACCTTATTAGGGTACTCTATACTGACAAAACCCTCTGGCGGACTCATGTAAACGTCCTCAGCCAACTTTCCATTATGGAAAGCGGTTTTGACATCCATTTTCCATATTTCATAGTCATGAAATGCAGCAATGGCTAGCATAATCCTAATAGACTTAATCTTTGCTACTGGTGAAAAGGTCTCATCATAATCATCTCCCGGAGTTTGAGAAAAGCCCTTTGCAAACAGTCGCGCCTTATACATGTGTACATTACCATCCATGTCGGTCTTCTTCTTGAAGATCCATTTGCACCCGACTGTCTTACGACCTGGTACATTGTCAACCAAGTTCCAAACTTGATTGTCATACATGGACTGTATCTAACTCTCCATAGCCTCTTTCCATTTAGCAGCCTCCGGGACTGCCATGGCTTCCATGTAGCTGTTAGGTTCATCCAGACTTACCAGTTTGCTATCACTGATAAGTGTATCACCTTCAGCAGTAATATGGAAACCATAGTAATGCTCAGGTTCATTCCTAACTCTTGTGGAAAGCCTCAGAGATATGGGCTCGTCAGTCGGATCAACAAGAGTTTCCTCCTCAGGTTGATTGCTTGGGTTTGAGGTTCTTTCTCCACTTGACTCTTGAATTTCTTCAAGGTCAATTTGCCTCCCACTGTTTCCTTGGCTTATGAACTCTCTCTCACGAAAGACTCCTCTTCTAGGTACAAAGACCACATTCTCACTAGGTCTGTAGCAGAGGTAACCAAAGGATCTTTGTGGGTAGCCGATGAAAATACACCTCTCACTTCGAGGTTCGAGCTTATCATGAGACTCACGCCTCACGAAGGCCTCGCAACCCCAAATCTTGATGTGGTCCAAATTGGGAACTTTCCCAGTCCACATCTCATGAGGTGTTTTGGCAACCTTTTTAGTAGGGACTAGATTCAGGATATGGGCGATAGTCTCTAAGGCATACCCCCAGAATGAGATTGGTAATGAAGCTTGACTCATCATGGAACAAACCATGTCCATCAAGGTTCGATTGCGCCTCTCAGCCACACCATTAAGATGGGGTGTCCTAGGAGGTGTCAATTGTGAAACAATCTGTGACAACCCGAAATTTCTATTTGCTCAAACCCTTCAGTCAAGCACTACAAATAATAGTCAAATTCATCTCTATAAAATTTTAGCCGGTTTTAAGTCCGTTTGGGTGTTTTTATTTTAAATTCGTCAAACGAACAAATAAAAGGAAGTATCTTCTAGGAGTGATGTGTAACAAATAAACATTTAACACCATAACAAGGTGTTTACGACCAAACTTTGGGAGTTTGGGCCGTAAACTCCTCTTGGCCGTGAACTCATGCTTAAGGCATGAGTTTACTCCCCATTTCCTCACTTCTCACTTCCAAGCTCAAGAACACCTCCATTTCTCTCTCAAGTATCATAACATATTTCTTCCAATCTTCCAAAAATGTAAGTGTTTCCTCTCTTGATTTGTAGTTATAACACTTCATCTAGTACTTATACATGATTTCATCCATGAAATCTTGTCTTTTTCATAGATCTTCAAGTGTTCTTCAAAACACCAAGAACACCAAGAACACACACTAGTGTTCTTGGACCTTAAACACTCTTACAAGCTTCCTATAAGTAAGTACACTCCTCCTAACTAGTTATTTACTTAGAACATTTTTTAAACCATGGAAAAACAACAAGAATCCCCCTAGAACACATGGGTTTACGGCCAAGGCAATCTCCTTGGACCGTAAACACCATAAGGTGGTGCATATGTGCCACCATTACCTTCTAGGGCTTGGATAATGGACTAGAACCTTGCATGCATGAGCTAAAGACCTTGAACCACGAAATGGTAGGAGTTACCATGGGTTTACGGCCGTAAACCCACTTGTACAGTAAACCCAAAACCTTAAATTCCATGGGAGTTGGTCTATGAACCGTAAACCCTAATAAGGGGGCCATATGAGCTCTAGTCCCTTCCTTAGCCTTGGATACTAGTCTAGATCACTTCCTAGAAGTGTTTAGGACCTTAAACATCAAAAAGATGAAGAACACATAGAGTTTACGGCCGTAAACTCATGAGGAATGGTCCATGGGCCGTAAACTCTATAAAGTGGTGCCATTGAGCCACCATGACTTCCTAAGGCTTGGACTTGACTATAGGATGCTTAACCTTGACTTATAAGACCCTAAAAGACACAATGGTACTAATTACCATGAGTTTACGACCGTAAACTCATGGGGGAAATGACCATAAACCGTAAACTCATGTGGTGTTACCATATGGGAAGTAAACTGCAATGTGAGGCCATACTCTCCTTAGATACAACCCCTTGATACTCCTAGCACTTGAATCAAAGTGTTACCCATGTTTTAGGGTGTCCTTACTTGAGTAATTAGTTGTTAAATGACTAATTAGATACATATATGTTTCATTACATGTTAAATAGGAACCGTGTGTGTGTTCAAGTCTTCACTTGACACTTAGCATCCTATCCGGCACTTCCATCCAAACCACTCACTGCAGGTGAGTTCATACCCCTTAATCAACCTCTGAAATGATTTTAAATGCTTTTTTTGGGGGGGGGGGAACATGTTGAAATATTCTAGTTATTGTTTTAATCACATGTGATTAATAACTAGAACAAACAAAAAGATTTACTACTACTTTCAAGTTACTATTAAATTTATGATTTTCAAGCGTTTCAAAACCTTTTATTAAACTTTTAGATACTAAAACTGTTTCCAAAACTCTTTTAAACTTACATTGTTTTCAAACTCATATATACACTAATATATTTATATAAGTAAGACTTGAAGGACTTAGGACTGATAGCTCACCTTATTTCCTGTTCCTTGTTTGGTTGTGGACTTAGGGTATCCTGTTATTTGTCCGAATGTCGTTGAACTCTTAGTTATATATATATATATATATATATATATATATATATATATATATATATATATATATATATATATATGTGTGTGTGTGTGTGTGTGTGTGTGTGTGTTGGATATAAAAGCTTTCACCTCAGTTCAATGCCTTTATGTAACAAAGGCATGCAAACCACATTACTATTTAACTATAATATGTATAGTTAAGGGATTACTACTCGCTACTACTATTACAAAGATACATACAAGAGTCAGTACATTTACAAGTTGCTACATGAGTACTACAGTGAGAAACAATACATACTATATACTATACAAGAGAACATACTATACACTATACCGGAACATACTATACACTATACATGAACATACTATATACTAGTAAAGAGAAAACATCAGTACACTATGACATACTATACAACCATTTGAATACTATGACAGAATGTGACATACTACTTCTCGATACGACACTTCATCGTGGTATCACTTTGTAACCAGAGTCTCCTGGAGGGAGAGCGGGGATTGTGTGTATAGATCTATATGGGACAGACACTCCCACATCCCGACTGCTAGCTACAGTCCCAGCCGAAAGGCCAATGAGTGACAGAATGTTACCTCACTACATATGACCTGGAGGGTCATCAGTTATTCAGCCGTCGATCAGCCTTGTTACATACGAGTTCACATTCAAACCTTTAATTAACTAATTAAGAATTAAAGGCAAAACGGACTCCCCGAGGTGTATTGTACATTTAATACTACCCGGAGTCTGCATTTTCATCACTACTAGTCAGCAGTGATACTGCTGGGGTAAAACACTACTTTCCCCTATTACAGTTATTTTGTAATCACCTTACCTGAGTGAAGTCTAAAACTATATTTTCATACTGATAGTTTCACTGGGGAAAACTCTTACTGTTACAAAAGAACAAACATACAAACAGTCGGGTCTTGGTAGAAGACTACATTTTACTGGAAAATATAGGATTTTCTAGGGAGTATACTATTTACAAACATTTGAAATCAGTTACCACATTACATTGTTACAAACATTTTTATACAAGCAATGACACTAAATACTTATGAACTCACAAGCTTTATGCTGATAAACTCTTTCAAAATAAATTGTATTCTCAAGTCATCAGTAGACAGGTACCGATGAAGCTTTTGAGAAGATGGAGCACTTACAAGACTCATCTTTTATTTTGATTATACTTTTGGGGTGTCTTACAAACTATACAGAACACACTGGTATTACAATTATTATATTAATGCAATGGATGTTGTTGCTTGTCTTTACTATTATGCATTGTTATGATACTGTACATGACGTCCTCCACCCCAGAACGTTTCCGCCGTTCCGGTTTTGGGGTGTGACAGATTGGTATCAGAGCATTGTTTATAGTGAATCGAGTATATCAACCCATAAAAGATATGCAAACTATAAACGCAACGGGATTAAAACACTCTGACCAAGAATATATACTTTTAAATAATGTAATATTTAACTAAGTATATATATACATCTATTCATACCAGGGTCAGTATCACACTAGAACAGAACAAAAGTATTACGTTGTTGAACAACACGATTAGGCTTAGAGACATATAGTCAAATCTAGGGGGATATAGCCTGATCAACTATATTTTCCGAGGAGTGACTAGCATGTGCCTAAGAATGATCGTGGTGTTGCAACAAGTCTAAAAACTTACCAACACTACTACAACGAGAACATTAGAACAAAACATAAACCTAAAATACTATTGGAGTACTTTGTGTTACTATAATTACTTATGTGCAAACTAAAAAGGATCTTCATTAGTACGGCTATTAACTATTCTTTTCCCGATTCTCGCGTAGATAACATGGCTGGCTTCTATCTCCATGGCGATCCGTATTACCCCAACCAAGGCATTGGTGGATGGCTTGATGAGGAGCCAGAAGATGATCACCCAATCCCTTTGGCTGATCACCGTGCAGAAGGCTTTTCGGATAGCTCTGACTCTGAACCAGAGGTCAACAACCTACCCCAAGAAGGTCAAGCTCCAAACCTCAACCCCCGTCCGGCATTTCAGGGTCCCACTCCCTTGTGGGCAACAACCTTGAATCGATGGAGTGATGAGCAGGGTCAGCCCTTGCCTTACAACGGGGACCGGAGTTTTTACAATCTAAGAGAGGGAGGATCAGCTGACCGAGTCCTACCCATCATGGTCCGTAGGATTGCTCGGAACGTCGAGCAAGGTCATGCAGCCATTGACCGAGTAGTGGAAATTGATGCCAACTCTGGCCTTAACACGGTCCGCATTCGCCAACTCGAAGAAGCTATGGATAGGACTAGGAGGACCAATGAGACTCTGCAGCAACAACTAGCTGCATCCCGAGCGAAGTCATGGAACTCCGAGTGCGTCAAAGGGCGCATGAACGACATCTTCAGGAAGTTGTACGTCAACTGGCAGATCTGAGGGTTCGCCCGAGGGATATCCGTTGCCGGTAGAAGATGTCGACTCATCTTTCTCTTTTGGTTAAGGAATAGCCTTTCTTTTCTGTGCTCTAAGGAGCACTTGTCTGTAAAATATTCCTAACTTCGAAAGTACTCTAACTAGGCTACTAAGCTGCCAACATTTTCCCTTATGGTTTGATGTAAGACCTACTGTTAGGTGATTTTTCCCGAACTCATTTTACATCATTAATACCAGTAATATTGGCAATTATCTAATCTATGGGAAAGTCTTTACCCTTGTGTTTCCCCAGTCTATTGTTATGCCTCTATCTGATAATTGGACTATGGTGATTTAGTCCATGAAACACTCTCATCATACTTACAATTGATTCTTACTATTATCATCATCTCTATCAACTTTCAGTAAAAGATGCCGCCTCGTCCTCGTCCGACCTGGGGCAGACCTGCAAATCAAACTCCACCACCACCACCCCCTCCGCAGTTCGATGCGGTGATGTTTCAGGTAGCTGTGACCGCAGCTGTGACCGCCGCCATGGCTCAAGTAAACTCTGGTGGTGTTAGTGGAACGGGGACTGGCACCAAATCTAGCCATGCGGAAATCCATCCACGTGCACGGGAGTGTACCTATAAAGATTTCATCAGATGCAAACCTACATAATTCAACGGAACTGGAGGGATCATTGCGCTGTCCCAATGGATCGAAAGAACAGAAGCAATCTTCGAGATGTGCTCATGCCCTGAAGGAAGCAAGATAAAGTTTGCTGCTTGCACCTTCACCGAAAGGGCCCTGACATGGTGGAATGGCCATGTGAAATCACTCTCACTGATAACAGCCAACGCCATGGGCTGGGATACACTAAAGGACCTTATGACAAGGGAGTACTGCCCGAGGGGCGAAATTCAGAAGCTTGAGGAGGAACTGTGGAACCTCAAAATGAAGGGTTCCGACATAATGGCTTATACAGTCAGCTTCTGCGACCTGGTGACTCCATGTCCCAACATGGTTCCCACCAAAAGTAAGAAAATCGAAAGATACATCTGGGGTCTGGTACCCCCATATCGAGGGAACGTTCTAGCATCACACCCTGCGACCTTTGATAGTGCCAAGGAATTGGCCCAAAGGCTCATCGATCATGAGGTTCCTTCTCTTCCAACAACAACCACAGCTACTGCCCCAGCACCAACCAACGCAACCAACAACAAAAGGAAGCGTTGGGACCGAAAGAAGGGCAAATCAAATCAACCCTCTTCCAAGAAACAACAGACGGTGGCTGTCCATGCTGCCACCACCCCCGTTGCCCCTGTGCCAGCCAAACAATATGTAGGGACCCTACCTAAGTGCACCAAGTGCACTTTCCATCATAACGGCCCCTGCCGGGAAATGCACTGCACCAATTGCGACCGGAAGGGCCATACCCCCGGTTTTGAAGAGCACCACCCAAACCTATCACCCAGGTCCCTAGTGCAGGAGTAAGCCATGCTTGCTACGGGTGTGGCGAGACAGGGCACTTCAAAAGAAACTGCCCTAAAGCTGGGAATGCGGGAGGAGCAGGAAGACTACTTGCTATTGGCCACAACGAAGCCGTGGCAGATCCCACAGTAGTCACGGGTACGTTCCTTCTCGATAACTCTTATGCTTGTATCCTATTCGATAGTGGGGCAGAAAGGAGCTTCGTAAACCAAAAATTTAAACACCTACTTAAACACTCATCGCAAACACTAAAAGAAACCTTCGTCGTAGAAATGGCTAACGGCAAGACAGAGAGTTCTAACGAGATTTACATAGGTTGTACCCTCACGCTAGATAACTATTCATTCCCAATCGACCTCATACCCGTATCGATCAAGAGTTTCGATGCCATTGTGGGCATGGACTGGTTGAGTCTCCATCGTACCGATATTCTGTGCTTCGAAAAGGCAATCCGCCTGAACCTACCGAATAACGAAACCTTGTTGATCTACGGAGACAAACCCAGTACGAGCCTTCGTATCATCTTAAGTATTCAAGCCCAAAAGTACCTGCGTAAGGAATATCGTGCATTCCTGGCGCACGTTGTCGATATGAACCAGAAAGCAAAAGACCTAAAAGACCTCCCCGTAGTACGTGATTTTCCCGACATCTTTCCGGAAGAACTCCCAGGATTACCCCCGCAACGTCAAGTCGAGTTCCGAATCGACTTAATTCCAGGAGCGACCCCCGTAGCCAAATCGCCCTATCGTCTAGCACCTGCTGAGATGCAAGAACTGTCCGGTCAACTTAATGAACTGCTCAGCAAGGGCTTTATAAGACCAAGCTTCTCACCCTAGGGAGCACCAGTCTTGTTCGTAAAGAAGAAAGACAGATCGTTCCGTATGTTCATCGATTACAGGGAACTCAACAAGCTTACAGTCAAAAATCGTTACCTTCTACCTCGCACAGACGATTTATTCGACCAGCTGCAAGGGGCGAGCTACTTTTCCAAGATTGACCTGAGATCCGGGTATCACCAGTTACGAGTGCTTGAGGAGGATGTTCCAAAGACAGCCTTCCGAAATCGTTACGGACACTACGAGTTCGTAGTGATGCCATTCGGATTGACCAATGCGCCCGCAGTATTCATGGACTTAATGAATAGGGTATGCCGTCCTTACTTAGATCAGTTCGTTATGGTTTTCATCGATGACATACTTATCTACTCTCGAAGTAAGGAGGAACATAGCGATCATTTACGACAAGTCCTAGGAACCTTACGAACAGAGAAGCTTTATGCGAAGTTGTCTAAATGCGAATTTTGGATCCGAAGAGTCGAATTCATAGGACATGTGGTTAGTGAAGAAGGAATCCACGTGGACCCTTCCAAAATTAAAGCCATCGAGAACTGGTCAGCACCGAAGACGCCTATGGAAATTCGTCAATTTCTAGGCCTCGCTGGCTACTAACGCAGGTTCATTCAAAACTCCTCTCGAATTGCGAAACCTCTTAAAACATTAAACCAGAAGGGCGTGGCCTTTGACTGGGAAGAGAATCAAGAGAAGGCGTTCCAAACGCTGAAGCGAGGCTTATACACCGCACCGATACTATCCCTCCCCGAAGGGATAGAAGACTTCGTGGTATACTGCGATGCATCCAACCAGGGGCTCGGCTGTGTTCTGATGCAACGAGGTAAGGTCATCGCCTATGCCTCAAGACAGCTGAAGACACACGAGGTCAACTACACCACCCACGATCTTGAACTGGGAGCAGTTGTGTTCGCCCTGAAAATCTGGAGACACTACCTGTATGGTACGAAGAGCACTATCTTTACAGACCACAAAAGCCTACAACACATATTCAACCAGAGGGAGCTCAATATGAGACAACGACAGTGGGTCGAGATACTCAACGACTACGAATGCGAAATTCGTTATCATCCGGGTAAAGCCAATGTGGTAGCAGACGCCCTAAGTCGGAAGGAATATTCTGGTCGAGGAGTCAAGGCATTAACAATGACTATCCATTCGCATCTATCCGCACAAATTAAGGAGGCTCAGCTCGAAGCCTTAAAAACTGAAAATGTGGCAGAGGAATCCCTGCGTGGAATGGATAAGAACTTGGAAGTCAAGGGTGACGGAGCCTTATATCTCATGGACCGGATCTGGACACCGAGACACGGTGGCTTCAGGGACATGGTCATGAAGGAAGCGCACAACACTCGATACTCCGTCCACCCGGGTTCAGATAAGATGTATCTGGATCTTAAAAAGCTATACTGTTGGCCTAACATGAAAGCAGAAATTGCTACCTTCGTGAGTAAATGCCTTACTTGCGCAAAGGTTAAGGTCGAATACCAGAAACCATCAGGTTTACTTCAGCAACCAGAGATACCTGAATGGAAGTGGGAGCGGATCACTATGGACTTCATAACCAAGCTACCCAAGACAACGGGTGGGCTTGATACCATTTGGGTCATCGTCGACAGATTGACCAAATCCTCACACTTCCTGCCCATCAAGGAAACGGACAAAATGGAGAAACTCACGAGAACATACATTCGGGAGATAGTACGACTGCACGGTGTTCCCATATCCATTATCTCGGACAGAGATAGTAGATTCACTTCGAGGTTCTAGCAGTCGCTACAAAGTTCCCTAGGAACGAGGCTGGACATGAGTATAGCCTACCATCCACAGACCGACGGACAAAGTGAGAGAACTATCCAAACCTTGGAAGATATGTTGCGAGCCTGTGTAATCGACTTTGGGAAGGCATGGGATACCCACTTACTCCTTGTTGAATTCTCCTACAACAATAGTTATCACACGAGCATCAAGGCTGCTCCATTCGAAGCCCTCTATGGCCGGAAGTGCAGATCCCCTCTGTGCTGGGCTGAGGTGGGTGACACTCAGTTAGCTAAAGGACGAGTTCCTGACAGCACTCTCACGGGTCCGGAGATCATTCAGGAAACGACAGAGAAGATTGTTCAGATTCGTGAACGATTAAAAGCCTCTAGAGATAGACAGAAAAGCTACGCAGACAAACGAAGGAAACCTTTGGAATTCCAGGTGGTAGACCGAGTCCTTTTGAAAGTCTCACCCTGGAAGGGCTTGTTACGCTTCGGAAAGCGTGGAAAGCTGAATCCAAGATACATAGGGCCTTTTGAGATTCTCGCTAGAATCGGCCCCGTAGCTTACAAACTCAACTTACCCCGCGAGCTTAGTAACGTACATACTACCTTCCACGTCTCGAACTTGAAAAAGTGCCTATCCGACGAGACTCTTGTAATCCCACTCGACGAGATTGAGATCAATGAGAGCCTCAACTTCGTGGAAGAACCTGTAGAGATCATGGACCGAGAAGTCAAGCGAACGAAACAAAGCCGTATCCCAATCGTGAAGGTTCGCTGGAACACCAAGCGAGGACCGGCATTCACATGGGAGCGCGAGGATCAAATGAAACTTAAATATCCTCACCTTTTTACATAGGTATTTGTAATAACTTAGTTGCTTGAACTCTAATTTCGGGACGAAATTCCCTCTAACGGGGGGATGACGTGACAACCCAAAATTTCTGTTTGCTCAAACCCTTCAGTCAAGCACTACAAATAATAGTCAAATTCATCTCTATAAATTTTTAGCCGGTTTTAAGTCCGTTTGGGTGTTTTTATTTTAAATTCGTCAAACGAACAAATAAAAGGAAGTATCTTCTAGGAGTGATGTGTAACAAATAAACATTTAACACCATAACAAGGTGTTTACGGCCAAACTTTGGGAGTTTGGGCCGTAAACTCCTCTTGGCCGTGAAATCATGCTTAAGGCATGAGTTTACTCCCCATTTCCTCACTTCTCACTTCCAAGCTCAAGAACACCTCCATTTCTCTCTCAAGTATCATAACATATTTCTTCCAATCTTCCAAAAATGTAAGTGTTTCTTCTCTTGATTTGTTGTTATAACACTTCATCTAGTAGTTATACATGATTTCATCCAGGAAATCTTGTCTTTTTCATAGATCTTCAAGTGTTCTTCAAAACACCAAAAACACCAAGAACACACACTAGTGTTCTTGGACCTTAAACACTCTTACAAGCTTCCTATAAGTAAGTACACTCCTCCTAACTAGTTATTTACTTAGAACATTTGTTAAACCATGGAAAAACACCAAGAATCCCCCAAGAACACATGGGTTTACGGCCAAGGCAATCTCCTTGGACCGTAAACACCATAAGGTGGTGCATATGTGCCACCATTACCTTCTAGGGCTTGGATAATGGACTAGAACCTTGCATGCATGAGCTAAAGACCTTGAACCACGAAATGGTAGGAGTTACCATGGGTTTACGGCCGTAAACCCACTTGGACCGTAAACCCAAAATCGTAAACTCCATGGGAGTTGGTCCATGAACCGTAAACCCTAATAAGGGGGCCATATGAGCCCTAGTCCCTTACTTAGCCTTGGATACTAGTCTAGATCACTTCCTAGAAGTGTTTAGGACCTTAAACATCAAAAAGATGAAGAATACATAGAGTTTACGGCCGTAAACTCATGAGGAATGGTCCATGGGCCGTAAACTCTATAAAGTGGTGCCATTGAGCCACCATGACTTCCTAAGGCTTGGACTTGACTACAGGATGCTTAACCTTGACTTACAAGACCCTAAAACACACAATGGTACTAATTACCATGAGTTTACGACCGTAAACTCATGGGGGAAATGACCATAAACCGTAAACTCATGTGGTGTTACCATATGGGAAGTAAACTCCATTGTGAGGCCATACTCTCCTTAGATACAACCCCTTGATACTCCTAGCACTTGAATCAAAGTGTTACCCATGTTTTAGGGTGTCCTTAATTGAGTAATTAGTTGTTAAATGACTAATTAGATACATATATGTTTCATTACATGTTAAATAGGATCCGTGTGTGTGTTCAAGTCTTCACTTGACACTTAGCATCCTATCCGGCACTTCCATCCAAACCACTCACTGCATGTGAGTTCATACCCCTTAATCAACCTCTGAAATGACTTTAAATGATTTTATGGGGGGGGGGGGGAACAAGTTGAAATATTCTAGTTATTGCTTTAATCACATGTGATTAATAACTAGAACAAACAGAAAGATTTACTACTAGTTTCAAGTTACCATTAAATTTATGATTTTCAAGCGTTTCAAAACCTTTTATTAAACTTTTGGATACTAAAACTGTTTCCAAACTCTTTTAAACTTACATTGTTTTCAAACTCATATCTACACTAATATATTTATATAAGTAAGACTTGAAGGACTTTGGACTGATAGCTCACCTTATTTCCTGTTCCTTGTTTGGTTGTGGACTTAGGGTATCCTATTATTTGTCCGAATGTCGTTGAACTCTTAGTTATATATCATATATATATGTGCTAGATATAAAAGCTTTCACCTCAGTTCAATGCATTTGTGTAACAAAGTCATACAAACCATATTACTATTTAACTATAATAGGTATAGTTAAGGGATTACTACTCGCTACTACTATTACAAAGATACATACAAGAGTCAGTACATTTACGAGTTGCTACATGAGTACTACAGTGAGAAACAATACATACTATATACTATACAAGAGAACATACTATACACTATACAAGAACATACTATACACTATACAGGAACATACTATATACTAGTAAAGAGAAAACATCACTACACTATGACATACTATACAACCATTTGAATACTATAACAGAATGTGACATACTACTTCTCGATACGACACTTCATCGTGGTATCACTTTATAACCAGAGTCTCCTAGAGGGAGAGCGGGCATTGTGTGTATAGATCTATACGGGACAGACACTCCCACATCCCGACTGCTAGCTACAGTCCCAGCCGTAAGGCCAAGGGGTGACAGAATGTTACCTCACTACATATGACCTGGAGGGTCATCAGTTATTCAGCCGTCGATCAGCATGGTTACATACGAGTTCACATTCAAACCTTTAATTAACTAATTAAGAATTAAAGGCAAAACGGACTCCCCGAGGTGTATTGTACATTTAATACTACCTGGAGTCTGCATTTTCATCACTACTAGTCAGTAGTGATACTGCTGGGGTAAAACATTACTTTCCCCTATTACAATTATTTTGTAATCACCTTACCTGAGTGAAGTCTAAAACTATATTTTCATACTGATAGTTTCACTGGGGAAAACTCTTACTTTTACAAAAGAACAAACATACAAACAATCGGGTCTTGGTAGAAGACTACATTTTACTGGAAAATATAGGATTTTCTAGGGAGTATACTATTTACAAACATTTGAAATCAGTTACCAAGTTACATTGTTACAAACATTTTTATACAAGCAATGACACTAAATACTTATGAACTCACCAGCTTTATGCTGATAAACTCTTTCAAAATAACTTGTATTCTCAGGTCATCAGTAGACAGGTACCGATGAAGCTTTTGAGAAGATGGAGCACATAAAAGACTCATCTTTTATTTTGATTATACTTTTGGGGTGTCTTACAAACTATACAGAACACGCTGGTATTACAATTATTATATTAATGCAATGGATGTTGTTGCTTGTCTTTACTATTATGCATTGTTATGATACTGTACATGACGTCCTCCACCCCAAAACGTTTCCGCCGTTCCGGTTTTGGGGTGTGACACAATCCCACATTCCTTAAGATAGTTAATGAACTTGATACTAAGATACTCTCCTCCCCGATCAGATCGGAGCATCTTGATGTTCCTGCCCAGTTGATTCTCACTTATTCTTAGGCCCTGCAAATCAGCACAAATGTGAATACCACGACCTGTATCAAGCACCCAAGAGTTAGTATGTAATGAGTTATTAGACAATATAGTGTAAATACCTACATGGGCGGGTTTAACTTTCCCATCCTTTACATCCTGCAAGTATTTGGGGCAGCTTCGCTTCCAGTGCCCTTTTTCCCGGCAGTAGAAGCATTGTGCTTCCTTTGGGTTTGAAGAAGGAGGAATGGAACCTTTCTTGGTTCCACTTGAAGAGGAGCCATCACGAGACTTTCCCTTGGTACCCTTAGAAGGGGTCTTTCTATTCTTCCCCTTTCCCTGCCCAATTTCCAGAACAGGAGCAATAGTAGGAGTAGGAGTAACAGCTGATTTGCTTTTAAGGCCACTTTCAGCGGTCCTTAAAAGTCCTTGAAGCTTACTTAGTGTGACTTCCTCCTTGTTCATATGATAAGTCATACGAAACTGATCATAACTTGGAGGTAAGGAGTGGAAAATGATGTCAATCGCCATGTCCTCAGGGAAGTCCCCATTAAGCTTCAATAACCGGTCCACGAACCTTTGCATTTTCTATAAGTGATCGGTAAGGGATTCTCCCTCCTTCATCCTAGCTGTTATCATGGAGGTAATGATTTCATACCTTTCCTGATGAGCACTCTGATGGTACCTATCCATCAGCTCCTGGTGCATCTCAAAAGGGTAGAAATCTTCATAGGATTTCTGGAGTTCTGCTGTCATTGTGGCCAACATGATGCAAGACACCTTGGTGACATCTTTCTCATAGGTAGTGTACTCAGCAATCTCATCAGGAGTAGCAGTCGACTCATCGATAACCTTTAGCTCATTATCGAGGATATACTCTTTTCCCTCATAGCGAGTAATCATTCTAATGTTCCTAATCCATTCATTGAAATTGGAACCATCAAAAGTGACTTTCCCACACAAGTTCATTAGGGAAAAGGAGCCTGTAGGGTTTGAGCCAGTAGCAGTGTTGGAAGACATCTGAAAGAAAGAAAGACAAGTTTTATTAGATAAAGAGTCATTAATAAGTCACCCAAATGAAATATTAAGTCTAGGACCCAACAAACTATTTATAGTTGGAGGCATGCCATAATCCAAACTATAAAATATTTGAAGGTAGGTAAATGACGATTTACCAATTTCCATCACAAAAACGAAATAGATTATTAAGTTTTATTGGATTTGAAATTCCTAGATATTTTGAGATACATTGAACTTTCAATGGCATGTTTGAATCTCGATTGTGCCCTCTCAAGTTTGTGACTGGGATGCCAAGGATCACAAACAAGGTGTGAATAGCCATGCAAATTGACTTGGTACCCTTAACTTTTATAACCTAATCGATGTGTCGGTTAACCACACGTGCTCCACCGATCTATGTTAAAATTAAGTTACCCTTTGCCACTCTTACTAGTCCTTGTTAGTGTGTCGGTTAACCACACACGCTCCACTAACGACTTGGTAAGGTACAAAGTGTAATTTCATGGGTTAGTACCTATTTCACATTTTTCCTAAAGTAACTAAGATTGGGAATTATTAAAGTATAGTTACTTTATAATTTCATTATACTTTTAATTAGCATTAAGGTCCTATCCTACCCGTTCGGCTAACGACCCTCCACTAGTCAAGGAAGCGGTGGGTGAGAGTGGACACCCATTAAGCTGCAGTTTTATAGGCAACAACCTTATACCCCCCTTATAGACCGGCTTCGTGAATGAGGCCTACTAACGGTAAGACTGATCTTATACATATCTATATATTTAAACTTTTAATATAATAATAGTATAAGGGTTGAATTTTAAACTTTTTAAAACTCTAAGGTTCAATTTGGAAATTAAAGTATTAGGATGTAAGACTTTACAGATTCCAAAACTTAAGGGCAAGTATTTAAACTATTCAAGACTTTTCATTTCATAGCTTATGAGTTTAATGGTCCATTAAAATGAAGACTCTTCATTTTATGTAACCTCTTATTCTTTAATAACACTTTTAAAGAAGTTACTTTTTGGTTATCCATAACTTGAGGACAAATTATGGAATCCATCATTAGGCATTAAAATCAAGAATCATACTAACAAGCAAGTTACACATAATTCCTATGATCTTCTAAAACTCATAAGTTTAAACATTCACATCAAACTATTTTCAAGAATCATATTAATACATATAAAACTTGAAATTTGATAATAACCATTGAATATCAATTAGCATAATCATTACCACTTCAAAAAACAGATTTTATAAGTCCAAAATAGTTTAGAGTAATGATTCTAGTCCATTTCCAGCAGCAAAACTCGAAAAACTGCTCATAGGGACTTCTACTCGTCGAGTGCATGAACCTACTCGACGAGTAGGATGAATTTACTCATGGACTCGTCGAGTCCCCCCATGGACTCGGCGAGTTCATACAAACAGTGAACAATTTTTGACTTTTTCAAGCAGTTTGCATCAAGTATACAGAAAACAATCCTAGGCTCTGATACCACTGATGGGTTTTGAGCATTCTAACACTTCTATGGTGTACATGCAACCCTAGAAACCTTGGATCTATGTTTTCTATAATATACATGCAAATTTGTTTTTCCAAGGTTTACATCCTAACTAGCATGTTATTGGGAACCTGTAATACAAAAATCAAGTAGACTAACATACCTTTTAGTAGCTTGGATTCCTTGATGACTTTGTGAGCCTAGCACCCCAAATGTGATGCCTCAAATGCTTCACACAACACCACAATACTTGGAATAACTTGAGAGAAGTTCACTATAACACAAAATCGGCTTGCCCTCTAGTTCTTGCACTTAGTGCCGATTTTAGAAGTTTATGGGGTCCTTTTATAGTTGTGTCACAATTAGGGTTACACCATGTAAACCCTAATTGACATGGCTTTTCATTTCCCATGACCCATGGGTTTATAACCCCCATGGACTATCCATGGAGCATCTTATGGGTTTTAGCCCAACTCCATAAACCATGGATCATTAGCCCACTATATAATAATGGATGATTTACACAATCAACCCCATATATTTAATTAGTCTCCTTTTGATCACCAAATCAACTCTAAATTAATTCTTGACCAATACTAATTAAATAATATTATTAATATATTAGAACTTATAATATATTAATAAACCTTAAGTGTCTTTTTTCTCATTTTTGTCTATCCAAGTGTTGCAATGCCATGCAACCCAAATGGACCATGCCGGGTCGGGTCAAGTACATACCAAATATAGTTATGGACTTAGACACTATATCCAACCGACTCCCACTTGGATAAGTCTAATAACTATAGTCACGAGCATGATGCAGTGGACTTTCGTAGCATCGCGCTCATGAGCCTCAAAGGCAACGATCTTCTCGGGAGTAGCAGTGTTGACATTTACTTCTTTCAGCTCCTTGTCGAGGACATACTCCTTGTCCTCGTAGCGGGTAACCATTCAAATATTTCGGATCCAATCATTGAAATTGGTCCCATCGAAGATCACCCTCCCACACAAATTCATGAGTGAGAATGAGCCGGAAGAGTTCGAGACAGAAGAATTGTTGTTATTTGAGGTAGACATCTGAAAAAAAAAGAAGAGAGACAAAGTTTGATTAGATAAGAATCCCCAATTAAACACCCAAATGAGATGTTAGGGCTAGGATCCAACAACATTATTCACAACTTAGAAAAGGGATGCCGTAATCTAAATCACAAATAATTTGAAGGTAAGTGAATGACTATTCACTAATTTCCACCATGAAAAACAAAACAAAAAATTAAGTTTTAAATGTATTTAAACTCCTAGATCTTTTAAGATTCATTGAACTTTTCAATGGCATGTGTAAATCTCGATATGCCCTTCAAGTTTGTGACTGGGATACCGAGGATCACAAACAAGGTGTTAATAACCATGCAAATTTACTTGGTGCGCTCAATGTTATAGTCACCTAATCAATGTGCCGGTTAGCCACACACGCTCCATTGATCTATGACAAACATCAAGTCACCCTTTGCCACCTTTGCTAGACCCAAATTGGTGTGCCGGTTAACCACACACGGTTCACTAACGTCTTAACAAGGGTACAAAGTGTAATTTCATGGAATAGCATCATTTTCACATTTTTCCTAAAGTGACTAAGATTGAGAATTTTATAAAAAACATTTAGTTACTTTATTAACCATTATAATTTTAATGAGGAGTTAGTTTCCCTATCCTACCCGTTCGGCTAACGACCCTCCACCAATCAAGGAAGCGGTGAGTGAGAGTGGACACCGATTAAACTGCCATTTTATAGGCAACAACCTTATACCCCCCTTATGGATCGGCTTCGTGAATGAGACCTACTAACGGTAAGACTAGCATTAATCTTATATATATATATATATATATATATATATATATATATATATATAATCATTATTCTTATAATATTATAATAGTATAAGGGTTGAATTTTAAACTTGTAAAATTCTAGGGTTTAGAATTGAAATATTTCAAAATTAAAATTTTTAATCAAAATTTAAATTCCAAAACTTGAGGGAAAGTTTTGAAACTTTTCAAAACTTTCTAGATCAAAATTCAAATAATTTATTTAAACAATCAATTGGTGATTATCTAATTTTGACCTAATCCAATTTCATGGCAAGATAATTCTTTCAAATAATTCAAATAATTAAAGTTTATCATATAAGGTAATAATTATCTAATAATTGACAATTAACTTCTATTTTGATAAGGATAATCACACCATATTAATAAAATTCGGATTTATCAATCAAAAACATTTTTGGTAATAATCCCAAGTCAAAATAGGCCAAAATCCCGGAATTCCCTCTGTCTGACTCTCCGACTTGCCGAGTCACCATTTGGACTCGTCGAGTTTATCTGACTCGTCGAGTTCACCAGGTGACTCGACGAGTTTGTCAGGCAGAAGGTAGAAATTTCGATTTTAAGCAATGAATGATTATACAAAGCATCAAATACAATAGAAACAAATCAAAGCTCTGATACCACTGATAGGTTTTGAGCAAATCATCAATCCTATGGTGCACATGCGAAACCCTAAAGCCTTGGATCTAGATTTCTCTATTGTACATGCAAATTATCCAAGGCTTGCAAACCCTAATATAGCATACAATAAAAATTAAAAATAACATAAATAATCTATAAGAATGTTACCTTGATTGTTGCTTGAAGATCTTTAGCTTATAAGAACCTAGCACCTCAAATGTGATGCCTCTAATGGATCAAAAACACCAAAGCAAGTTGGATGATCTTGGAGAAAGGGAATGATATGCTCAAAAATTGGCTCTAAGACTTCTTAGGGTTTCTGGGTGCCGATTTCTGAAGCCCTAGGGGTCCTTATATAGTGGAGCTGCTAGGGTTTCAGTCAAAACCCTAATTGGATAGCTTAGGCCTTAAGCAGTCCAATGGAACCTTCTGGAATAAGGCCTTGGACTATTTCAAGGTGGTCATCCACCCTAATTTCGTCCACCCCTTTATCCATATGTTCCACATCGTAAAACCCAATTATCTTATAATTGCAATTCCAGTCCCCTAAGTTTAATTAATCTCTTTTGATCACAGAATTAATTTCTTAAATAATTCTTGACCAATAATAATTAATCAATATGATTTCTCTTTTAATATATTATTCATATAATATATTAATAAACCATAATATCCTCTTTCTCCACTAATCATCCAGTCAAGTTGCTCCGGTGAAGGCAAACTAAAAGGACCATGCTACAACCGGGTCAAGTACATACCAAATATAGTTATGGACTTAGACACTTATCCAACAATTTTCTCCAACTGGGGTATTGTAATCTTCTTCGCATCATAATTCCAAAGTGTTAAGAACCTAGGGTGTCAAAATATTAAATGAATTAGACACTCTCATGATGAATTGGCATCCACCCGTATGATTGTTTTCCCTATGTCCCATGGCTTTCTCAGACAAAAATCTAGCTACAAAATATTGGATGTTGTAGACCATAACTAGAATACCCCATAAACTTAAAAGATCTTGTTGTGAAACCTTTTCGTTCCCCACCCTTTAATTTATTGTAGCTGTAATGAGGTGGTTGATTAAATGGTGATATGAGAGCGAATATCCTTCTCAACAGAAGATGTGGATCTGAATTCTTTGTTGGCTATGGTACTCTAAAACTCGAATTATGATTGCCCATTGTGTGAGATCCTGTACGAACCTATCATAAAATCAACAAACAAAGGGTTTTAGGTCTCTGTAGCGGATAAAATACCAAGATGTATAGGTAACTTGACCATGATACACTCTCGGCTCTTTCCCCTTAGCCTTAACATCAGATATTTTTACACTACACTCTCCAAATTTGGTCTGTACTGGTTGCAAAAAAAAAAAAAAAAGAAACTCAGGCATCAATTCTGCGTAGACTGGATCGAACATTTTTAATACATTTCTCCAGCCATTGTAAATGAAGGTTTACCCATCCACAATATGTGTGTTTCAAAGTAGTGGTCACATTCTATTAATAGCCCCTACATCAATTAAAACATCTTAATTCATAGTTGGGGCCACTTCAATATCCATCTTGCAATATATATTGGGATGCATATTGTATTATTCAATAATTAGTACTTGGAGATGTTATGGGTTTGAGTTTTCATCTAAGACACATGTTTCATTATCAAATAGTCGAAGACTTGTTGTTATGAGCATACCCGATTAATATATTTTTCAAAGATGGAGCACCCACTTTAGATCTCTTAGGAGCGGGTATATGATAGTAAACAACATATCCCCACACTCTTAAATGGTATAAGTTATGTTTTTTCCCTTTCCATAATTCAAAGGTACTTGTAGGAATCACACGAATAGTGATCTTATTGTTTACATAACATGTAGCAATAGTGTTTCTTCTCAAAATTTGTTTCGCAAACTTTATTAGTTAAAAAAAATTAACCATCTCGACTAAGGTTTAGTTCTTTCTCAACCAACCCATTTTTTAAGGAATGAATAGTGACGTTCGTTTATGTTTAATAAAATTCTTTTGGCAGAATGTATCAAACTCTCTATTAAAATAATATTCGTCTCTATCCGAGTGAAGAATTTTAATGCGTCTTTCAGTTTTATTCTCAAATTAAACCAAATACATGTTAAATGCATCAAAAAATTTATCTGTAGATCACAACAAATAAACTTGTAGATATTGACTAGAGTTATCATAGAATGTGAAGAAGTACATTCATCCTCTTCGAGTAAGTATTCTATTTATTTCACATATATCAAAATGAATCAACTTAATTAATGATATATATATTTTCAGTGATGGAAAATGTTTATTTCTAAACTTATATTTTACACAAGTTTTACATTTGTCAAAATCTTTAGCGTCATATTTTAACATTCTTGTAGTTTGTAATTTTTTCATTGTTTTTAACGTTTTTGTGCACCAAAGGTTTTTGTTATAATGAAATTGAACAGATGGAGTAACAAGAAAAAGTTATTTGATTAACATTTCCAACCTCAACCATGTCATTAATGCACTAAAAACATTATGTCCACTAATATCAACACTATGACCATCACTACTAACACCTGGCTCGTCACCCTCATCACCGTGGTAAAGACAATACATACCTCCATAGTTGTTCCCCTTCCCAACATACAACCCTCCTTTAATGATCATGATTTCACCATACTCCAGCTCCATATTGAAACCCACTTTGTCAACCATCTCGGAGGCTAACCTGTGACAACCCGAAATTTCTAACTTGTAAATTCTTCATTTTATTCAAAGTTAGCCTCGTTTTGCTATTTTGTAATGAAGTGGTGGGTCTATATGAGTGTTCTAGGCTTAGTACAACCTAAATATGAGTCTTAGGAAGGGTTAGAAAGTGTGTAGCATCAATAAATCGGGCCAAACACACCCAGCATGGTGTGTGCGGCCGCACACCCGCGTGTGCGGCCAGCCAGCCGCACACCCAGCCGCACACACCCTCCAGCCTCACACCCGACCCTATATATTGGAGGAGACCCCTTCATTCACTCTTTTCCTCTTTTGGCTGCACTCTACTTTCTCTCACTACTTTCTCTCTCTAAAAACTTCATCCAAGAACACTCTAAAGGCCTCAAAAACGTGAACTACTTCATCATTCAGCTTGTTATATTGGTAAGACACTTGAATCTGAGCCTAAAACTCATAGTGTTCTTCGTGTTCTTCATCTACGGGCGCACACCTTCATAAGGTGGCCGTACACACCTTAAAGCTCTCCAAAGTGAAGAGTTTGGCCTTCATTCACTAGTAGGACTTGGTATTAGCATTAGAACATCTAAAAATCGACATTTCGGGCACAAATGAGGAGTGTACGGTCGCACACTCCTGTGTACGGCCGCACACACCCTCTGTACGGCCGCACACTCCTGTGTGCAACCGCACACACAGCCTGGCCGCACAGCCTGGCTGTACACCTGGCCGCACACGCATAAAAGTCGAGTTTGGTGTCCTTACACTCAAATCTAAGGCCCTACACTCATTTAGGGACTTCAATTGGTGTTTGTAACACTTAATTCTAAGTGTTTTCATGTCCCTAAGGTGTGTCCATGTGTCTATTAGTGGTTATATGCCCTAAGTGTATTCATATATGTGTTATTACATGTTGAACTAGGATCCGTTTGTGCTCACGACTTCATTCGACACCCATCGATCCAATATCAATCTTTCTTTCGAGTTACTCGCTTCAAGTGAGTTCATACCCCTTAATCAACCTTTGAAATGATTTTAAATTCTTTTATGGGGGGGGGGGGAATACAAGTTGAACTATTGAGTTATTATATCAATCATAGGTGATTAAAAACTGTCAATCAAATAGATTCTTGCATGTTAAACTGTTTTATCAAGCTAAAGGTTTTGAAACCTTGTTTTCAAGTCTCTTTTTAAAGTACTAAAATCTCGTTTTAAATTACTAAACTTTTATCAAAGTGTTTTAAACTTATGTTCTTGTTTAGATTCATGTCTATATAGATATAGTTATATAAGTAGGGTTTGAAGGACTTATGACTGATAGCCCGCTTTATTTCCTGTTCCTTGTTTGATTGTGGACTTAGAGTATCCGGTTATTTGTCCGAGTGTCGTTGAAATCCTAGTTATATATTATGTATATCTGATTAGATATTAAAACTCTTACTCCAGTTCAGCGCCTTTGGGTAGCAAAGGTACCTAGATAACCTCTCAAGTATACTATAGTAGGTATAGTTTAGAAACCAGCAATAACTTTTATGAAGAGAAACTAGCTATATCAATATTCTAAAATATGTACTTTTAGTAAAAAGAAACGTATATAGCAATCAGAGCATGAGATACATCCTCATAACGCGGATTTCACCATTGTCGAGTGGCAACCAGAGTCTCCTGGAGGGAGAGCGGGCATTGTGTGTATAGATCTATACGGGACAGACCATCCCACATCCTGACTGCTAGCTACGGTCCCGGCCGACGAAGCCAAGGGGTGACAAATGTCACATTTATTTCGACGCCAACGAGTCGTCGTGTTTACATCCGTCAGTCAGTATGGTTACGAGTATCTTTACATTTACCTTATAAGTCATGGCCTTAAGGTAATTAGTACCACGGTAGTTTCTACATATAAAACTACGGTACTATAATATTTTCCCTAATACATTTACTTAGAATGTTTTTGATATAAAACGATAATGTAAAACTATATTTTGATAATGATAGTAACATTTGGGAAAAATACTCTTTAAACACAAAACAATCGAGTCTTGGTAGAAGATTACTCTTTCCTTTTTCACAAAACAGTCGAGTCTTGGTAGAAGGCTGCTTTTAATAAGGAAACTCGTTCTTTTAAACGTGAAACAGTCGGGTCTTGGTAGAAGACTACTTTATTTAGAAAATATGGGATTTTCTGGAAGGAATTCAAATATTTTATAAGCTCATATCACCATCATCTAAGGAGAATATTTTGAGGAAAAACATGTATTTATATATCAATGTCATTAAAATACTTGTGAACTCACCAGCATTAAAATGTTGATCCTCTCTTTCAAAATAACTTGTATTCTCAGGTCGTCAGTAGGCAGGTACACTCCGGGAGCTTTTGCGAAGTCAGCCTTGTACCGAGCTGCATCTCATGTTATTCTGTATATCTACTTTTGATGTTGTTGCTAAATGTAACCTATGTAAAAACTTATACTATTAATGCAATGGTTGTTGTACTTTGATTACTATACTACATGTGTTGTGATACTTGACATGACGTCCTCCACCCCAGAACGTTTCCGCGGTTCCGGTTTTGGGGTGTGACAGATTGGTATCAGAGCATTATTTATAGTGAACTCATTATATCAAATCATAAAAGATATACAAACTATAAATACAATGGGATAAAAACACTCTGACCAAGAGTTATACTTTAAAATATAACCATATTTTACAAAAGTATAAGTACATCCAGAATATATATACCAGAACAAGTATCACAAGAAGAACAAGAATAAAAGTCTTTGGATGTTGAGCATTACCGTCAAACCTGGGCAGTTATGTAATCGTAAGCTGGAATAAATATAGCCTGATCAACTACATTTATTTGAGATGCGACCAACGTGTGTTTGGGGGTGATGGTGGTGTTGCAATGAATCTGAAACTTACCATATAGGAATGCTAGAGCCGAACATAAAGTTTAAAATACTATAGGAGTATTTTATGATACTATAAGACTAACAATAAACCTAAAAGCATGTTCAGAAGTTCTAGAATCAAACATGTAATTAAAATACTATAGGAGTATTTTAGGAACCATAAATAACCTTGCGTGAAAACTAAAAGGACCCTTATTGATAGATCTATGATTACAAAGTGTATGCTCCCAAGGTTATATATAGTGAGGATCTCATAGGCTAAGAATGTGTGGTTTCGCTCTACTTCCTTTTCCTTGTTTGGATGTGGATATAGAGTAGTATCACATATTTGAAGGCCTATTAGATCTAAGTTATATATGATTTGTATACACTATGTAATTGTAGCAGGATTCGATATGGATCACCCATTAAAATGTTTTAATAATCTCTTAAGATTCTTTAGACATTCCCATTGTAAGGTCCTGAAAAGGATCTTTACCAATGATCAAGCAACAAACAATCACAAAAGAAGAATAAGATGAAAAGAAATCGAGCTTGCACACGTTTATATTCAGAAAAACGTCAGGTAAAACTCGATGGAACACTTTTGTAAATGCAATGGCATCAACAACCACACAATGACCTACACCTCCACTATTTATACTGAACAAGACCGGAAACAGGGTTTACGATCGTAAACTCGGTTTACGGTCGTAAACACACTTTCTGAACAAAAACACTTAAACAACCCACAAACTGTGTTACAGACTCATACTGAACATAATACAATGAAAGCCTAGACCAAACCATTTACTGGACCCTTCAATCTCCCCCTTGGTTTGGTGCTAGCTTGGACTCAGCTTTTGTCGACCACCAGCACATCGGATTTTCCCATAGCTCCGTTCCACATCTCTTTCTCGATAATCTCAGCAACCATCGAAGTGTATTCCTTTGCAACGGGCTCAAAAATATCTTCAGGAAAGAGTAGTTCCATAAAAGTTGGATTGACAACGGAAGCATCTCTAGACATGAACTCTCTTTCAATAGGGGTAAGAGGTGTAACATTAGCATTAGGAGTTCCATCTTGAACTTTAGACTCTGGACTAGTAGGTCGATCAGATGACTCCCCCTTAGGTGGAGCAGAGGACTCCCCCTCAGATGGAGCAGAGGACTCCCCCTCAACCGTTGGAGGTCTGTAAACAACTTCTTCGTCTTCGTCTTCAGAAACAATCTTCGAACCAGAAGAGGATCCATTCGAACCATCTGAAGACACATTTAAGGATTTGAAAAGCGATGTGTAATCAAATAGCCAGTCAGGACCCACTCGAGCGTCTGTTTCATTCTCCTCCAACCAGCACACGTCATAGGATTCAACAATCTGCTTAGTCTTCTTGTTGTAAACCCTATACGCAGTGCGCGCAGCATATCTTATAAAGTAACAATCATTGGCTTTGGAATTGAATTTAGGGTTGGATTCCAAGTGAAGAAGGGTGCAAGGGTAGCCAAATACACGGAAATGGCTAACTGAAGGCTTGTGTCCATAGAGAATCTCGTACGGTGTCTTCATCTGTGCTTTGTTGATTAGAACACGATTCTGCACGTAGCAAGCAGTGTTAATCGCCTCGGCCTAAAAGAAAACATGTAATTTTGAATCACATAGCATTGTCCTTGCAGCGTCTTTGAAAGTTCTATTTCTCCTTTCAGCAATGCCATTTTGTTGAGGCGTGTGAGCAGAGCTGTATTGACGCACGATCCCCTTTTCTGCGCAAAAATGGTCAAGAACTGCATTCTCGAACTCAGTTCCATTGTCAGTACGAAGCGCCTTCACTTGGTTGTTGGTTTGTTTCTCAATCATCACAATGAACTTCTTTATCAGATCAGCAAACCCTGCTTTGTTGGATAAGAAGAAGACCCAAGTAAACCGAGAGAAATCATCGATCACAACTAGACAATACGAGCTTCTATTGATGCTCAGGACGTTGACCGGACCAAATAAGTCCATATGCAATAGTTGAAGCACCTGACTAATTAAGTTGACTTGCTTGGGCAGATGTGGTTTTCTGTGATGTTTTCCTTGAGCACAGGACACACACTTCTCAAACCTAATAGTCTCGACAGGTAAGCCTCGGACCATCTCATTCTTAGCAAGGCGATTCAGGTTTTTCGCGTTAGCATGACCAAGTCGTCGGTGGCACAACCTTGCGTTTTGTTCGGATACTTTTGAAAATAGGCAAGTGACTTGTTCAGGGATGTTGCTGTTCATGTCAATAATGTAAGCATTCCCATCCCGCTTAGATTTGATGAGAATCCACTCTTCCGGGATGACAATGCCTGGCTTGAGAATCATGCATTCTTTATCGGTAAAATGGGTAGAATAGCCTTTGTCGCAAATTTGGGAAACACTCAACAAGCTGTGCTTCAACTCGGGAGCAAAGTTGACATTATCAAAGCTTAGCATTCCATTTGTAATAGTTCCTCTTTCAGTGATCTTGCCACCATCTCCGCCCGCGAAGGAAACATACCCCCCATTAAAAGATTGAATTTCGCTCAATTGGGAGACGTCTCCTGTCATATGCCGGGAGCAGCCGCTGTCGACGTACCAAGGACGAACGACATTCCTCCGCAACTGTCCCTGCAAAAAATGAGCGGAATCATTTAGATTTGGGAACCCAGGTCATTACTGTCCTGGGTTTCCTTTTCGCTTTCTCTGATTTATCCTTTAATGTTTTCAAATTAGAATCCTCATTCCTAACCACTTCAGAGGATGGTAATGATGGATTGTAAATTGATTTGTGCATCCAATGATATTTAGGTTTTAAAACATTCTCAGGTGGTTTTGAAATAGGTTTCTTATGAGTTTGCACTGAGCCTCTGGATGTTCTACCAGAAGTGGAAGATCCAGAATTGCTTTTTGACGAAACCGATCTTGGCGGAGCCTTGTTCGGTTTTGGCAAACTATTTGGAGATTTGTTAGTAAAAACCCTTTTATTCTTTTGAAAAACCTTCCTTTTTCTGCTTCGATCATCTTTCCAATCATCATTTCGAGAACGAGTTCTTGAGGATTTTCTAATTAAAGACCTTCCTCGAGATTCATTCTCTCCTCTTGGTGACATATAGTTCACAAAGATCCTATTTTGACAATTCCTAGCTATATGACCACCAACACCACAATTAAAACAAATCTGTTTATTATTTGAACTTGTACTACATTTCTCAGATTTATTTTCTTGACAAACACTCTTACTCTTCTCAGAAGAACATGCATGAGAAATAGGTTGTGAGATAAGTGAGGGTGCCTCAGATGGCGTGACTTGTGGAATTGATGGTTTTTCATGAGAATCACAAGCATCAGAATTACCAAACAGTTCATCAAACATATCAAAGAAATTAAATTCAACAGTATCAGATGTGGAAGCATCACACGAAACATTATCAGTCTGAACATTAGAAACATAAACATTTTCATTTGACACAAAAATATCAGAATTAGGAACAGAAACAGAAACAGATTCTCCAGCTTCACGCGTTGCCTTATCTAATGGTTGATCTGCAGGGGAAGTAGAAATGTCAGTACTCTCAACATTAATAAATCCTCCTGAAACGAAACCAGATGGATTGCCATAAACCATAAACGGTTCATTGGCAATCTCATCCTTGGATAAGGGTTGATACTGATATGTATGATTATAAGGAGGAGGTACACTATCAAATCCTAAACCCTTTGACTGATTTCGTCTGAACTGCATGCAGTGATCAATCATGTTGGCAACTACCTCGCTTGATCCATCAAATTTTCTAAAATCAAAATTTGCAGTTTCAAATTGTCCTTTTAATGTATCAAGCTCGGTAATTAGCGCATCATTTTGTCTTTTAACATAATCATAAAGCTCACACTTTTCACTGTATTCTACCTGAATTCTTCTAAAATCTTTTATCTTAGTTTCAAACTGGGCCTTAAGGGGCTTTTGTCCTTTCCTAAGTTGGTAGCCCTCATATCTAAGGTCCTCTACTTCTCTATGTAATAATTTAAATTTCATCATGAAGAAGTTTAACATATTCACTACAGGCTTGAGAATAAGACGGTAGATTTACCTCACTTTTCCTAGGCTCAGAAGTAGTAGACACCATTAGAGCAAACTGCAGCTCCATCATTTCTGCTTCGGGATCAGCTGCATCATTCTTTAAGGAAGCATCATCAATCTGAGCTAGGTGAGCATTTTCTAGCCCTGAGATATTCAAAGCCTGAATCTGGTCCTCCCAGTTAAAAGACTGAGCGACCATAGCAGTCTCACCATTGATCGCAGCACCTGCACGGTTGTTTCCCACTGCAACCATCGTCCTGTTGTTGTTCGTCCTATGATCAAGCTTTGGACACTCACGAGCAAAATGACCCAGCTCGTGGCAGTTGAAACAACGCAACATGCCTTTGTTGAATCCCACCTTCTTGTCAGCATTCATGCCCCAGTTGCTCTTCCCTGTCTTCTTAGCAAACTGCTTGGCCCTAAAGACAGCCATAGCAATCTGCCATGTGATATCCATCTCCTCCACGTCTTCTGGATGAATCTGATCCAGATCAACAAATGACAGCTGAGGTGGAAGCTCTCCAGCTACGAAAGCATTGTAGCAGTTAACAAGCCCAGTGGCTAGAGCCAGATTTTCATCAGTGTCCTTTGTGTTTGAGGAAGATGCTACAACTGGTACATTTGGATGGGGAACAGCTTGTGGAGTGACAAATGGTTGACTTTGTGGACTGGATGATGCAACAGCAAAGGTTTGAATCTGAGGTTGTTGAGTAGCAAACACATGGCCTGAGGAAGTCATGATTGAGGAGAGAGCATTGTTGGATGAGATTCCAAGATTCGCAGTAGAGTACGAGTTCACATGGTTGATTTCTCTCTGCTTGTCATCAATATCACAAGCTTTGATGATTGCCATGATTTCAGCAAGAGTAAAGCGGTTTAGATCCTTGGTCTTCTTAATCACAGCAACATTCATATCCCATGATCTAGGAAGAGCATTTAGAAGCTTCTTGTTAATCTCTGACTTGGTTAAGAAAATCCCAGATATATTCATGTCAGTGGTGAGAGTTGTGAACCGTTGCAGCTGTGTCTCAAGAGTCTCTGCGGGAATGTAGTCGAACATGTTGAACTTTTGTCTCAACATGTCCTGGCGACTCTCCTTCATATCTTTATTGCCCTCATATACCTCAATTAGGGCTTCCCACAAATCTTTAGCTGATGTGTACTCTCGGAAACCTTGAGCAATATCAGGAGATAATGCCATGGTTAGAGTGGCTAAAGCCCTTTCCTGTTCTTCCACTTTTTCAAACTCTTCATCAGTATAGTTTTCAACAGCCTTGTCAATCACCTGTCCTCCAACTGTAATAGTGATTCTAACAGGTCCTCTAAGTATGCTTCTCCAGACTTTAAAGTCCTTTATTTTGATGTACTTCTCAATTCTATACTTCCACTCAGGGAAACCATCTGCAGACATTAATCTTGGAATGCGCGTAATAGTGCCCATGACAGTATCAAGTTCGTGAAAATGATTTTGACATTGAGATTCCATTTGAAATTGAAGCAAATTAAAGTCACAAAGGTGTTTACGGTTAATGATGATTACGACCGTAAACTGAGTTTACGGTTGAAGGTTTACGACCGTAAACTTGGTTTACGGTTGAGCAGTTTACGACCGTAAACTGTGTTTACGGTTGAGCAGTTTACTACCGTAAACTGTGTTTACGGTTGATGAGTTTACGGTTGGTGAGTTTACGGTTTAAGCGTTTACGGTTTAAGCGTTTACGGTTAATGAAGCTTGGTTTACGGTTTTTGAGGATTCACAGTTTACGGTTCTTCAAGATCTTGAGTTTACAACCGTGCAGTAAACTCCCAGAAAACCTTCAGAAACACGTTTTTGCAGTTGATTCAGTTCCTTTAACCACTAAAACACTAAAAACCAGGCTCGAACAATAAGAATATCAGTTTAAACAGCCGAAAAATCGATTGAATGAAGCTTTGACACCGGTTTTTGCTCTGATACCAATTGTAAGGTCCTGAAAAGGATCTTTACCAATGATCAAGCAACAAACAATCACAAAAGAAGAATAAGATGAAAAGAAATCGAGCTTGAACACGTTTATATTCAGAAAAACGTCAGGTGCAACTCGATGGAACACTTCTGTAAATGCAATGGCATCAACAACCATACAATGACCTACACCTCCACCATTTATACTGAACAAGACCGGAAACAGGGTTTACGACCGTAAACTCGGTTTACGGTCGTAAACGTGTTTACGGCCGTAAACTATGTTTACGGTCGTAAACACACTTTCTGAACAAAAACACTTAAACAACCCACAAACTGTGTTACAGAATCATACTGAACATAATACAATGAAAGCCAATACCAAACCATTTACTGGACCCTTCACCCATTCTCGCATAAACCCCTTTAGAAAACCTATTCTACTTCAGTAATTGGCAGGGGAGTCGATAAAGACCCAAAAGAGGTTCGTTGAGAAAGATTTCCAAGTAAGAAATAAATGAACAGTGATGAGACTATTGAAATCACCATGTGCATTTACCTTTTAGGGACATCGGTGGGAAATTCGCCTGAACTTCCGAGATTCCAGTCGTCCATTATGAAGTGATGACGATCAGAGTCAGAATCGGAAGTAAGACGGAGCGGAAATTCAATATGTCTACAGGAGAAGAGAACCCTATATAAAAACCCGAAGAAAACCAACGTTTATTCCAGTCAAGAGTAAACGGAGAATAGAAGGAGCCAATGTATGAAACCCGAGAAGTGTTCTACCCCTATAAAGTCACACTAATAACCCCTAAATTAATACAACTTAGTGAGTTAGTGGTTACACTACTCACACTATGTGTTAGGCAAATCGTTTTTTTTTCCTGTCGTGACTAAGATAAATAGATCGGATCACAAACATCTCAATTGAAAGTGTTTAGCCGTAAAACTTTCACGAGTCTCTTTCTTGTGTAATCTTCGTTCCGAAGTTCTTTCAAATCTTTTCAAAGCCGAAGAGTGAACCTCTCCAATATAAAGATAACTTAGTTGGAACGACACCCATTTTATGGCTTTCCGATACACTTACCTCTACCCTGTTACCAGGACTACATCATAGGGATGTAGGTCGACACTTAGAGAACCATAGCTCAAAGCGTGAGAAAATTTTATGACTATTATAGTAAAGAAAGATACGTCAAGGGGTAACCATCGTCTCTCATCAGCTTGTGTTCCTCATCGTGTAGGAAAAACCATGCCTCCGAAGAAACGTAACCAACCCGCTAGCAAGACACCGACTCTTCAGATCGATGAAGCTACGTTCCAAGCTGCAGTTTCAGCAGCTGTAGCAGCTGTCATGGCTCACCTGAATGCTAACAACGTCAATGTTAGCAGGAGCACTATCGGGAATCCCGATCATAGCAATGGACAGCAGCAACCAGCACCGGTGTGTAAAGCCACCCAAGAACTCCAACCTAATCCCCTGAAAAGAAAGTTTGAGAACGAGAAGGGGAGTACCTCGAGTCAAGGACCTTCCGAAGGGCAGCAAGCTGAGGTAGTCAATACCCCTATCAACCCGCCTGTCTCGACACCAAGAAGACCATACCTAGGGAACTTCCCCCACTGCAGCAAGTGTGACTACCATCATTATGGAGTCTGTCGAGAACCCTTTTGTGTTAGGTGCAACATGAAGGGGCATACCGCTCGCAACTGCAGAACTCCGGTTGAGTTCATTACATCAACCACTAATGTTGGGACCAGTCCAATATGCCACCTATGTGGTGAAATTGGGCATCTCAAGAGGGACTGCCCAACAGAACGAAATGACAAAGTCGCAGGAGGAGTTTAACCCTATACCTAGAGGAACATCAAGGAACCCGGTAGAATTTTGGTACTCTTCTCAACCTTAAGTAGCTAATCGAAAACTTTAAATAATCAATTCTAATTGTAATTACTCCCTCGTTAAGGCAAAAGTCGCAGCACTGTTGTAAAACTTAAAAACCCATCAGGTAAAGCTATGATGGCTTAGTATATACGTTAAGGCCATTTATAATTAGGATTGATAGACCTCGAGTGAGTGATGCGGCCTTATCTCCTGTTCCTTGTTTGGTTGTGGATTTAGGGCGGAGTCGCTCAGTCAACAGTCCTTTTAATCTTAATTATACATGACTAGTGTATACTAGGCGGTTATAGAGAGACCTCGTGAGAAATCCGTTCATGAAAAGTACATATTTCCAAAGCATCAGGACCCTAGTGTTCAGCGTCAATCATGTCGGTCCAAGTATTTGCGATAGTAATACCATGGACGAACCAGAAACGCTAACAACTTGTGTGCCCTGTTCAGCACATGGTCCTATCAATCTTCATTCTATATCGTGTCGATGTTTATTAACTTCGACACTACCGTCAGTCATGATTCGACTTGGTTCGACCTGGTTCGACCATGCGAGAATTCCTAGTGCTGTGAAAAAGAACTTTCGCCTTATCATAAGTGTCAAATAAAGGTTCTTTCGAATCTAATAAGAAAACCTAATGCGATCCATCTGTCGTCTCTCTCATCCAACCTTCAGAAGTACCCAGGAGAGGGGTACCGCGCGTCGTTGACCAACCCCATTAGACATTAAAAAGCGAAAGGCACTGCAGATATTCCGGAAGACAATAACCGCCCAAGGCCTACTCAATAGATCTTCCAGAAAGGCCACTTGCACCGCACGATCAAGTTCGTGAATCAAGAGAAAGAACTCATGGGATTAACTTACTACTACTGAGTATATGCATTAGAGTGGCATATAATTTAGCTCAATAAGATTTAAGATGTGTGCTTCCTCCCTGCTCCCTGTTCCTTGTTTGGTTGTGCGTTTGGGGTGGGGCCACATATCTGAACATCCTGTCAACCTCAATTATATTCAACTCGTATACACGAAGTAATAATAGTTGAGCCGAGTATGAGGTCTACCATGAACCTTAAAATAAAACCCTTCATCATATACCCATAGGAAAGGAGCTGAAGTCAAGAGAACAATTGTGGGTTGAGCTACTAAAATGACTACACATTCGAAATTTGTTGTCATCCCGGTTAAGCCAACATAGTAGCTGACACCCTCAGTTAGGAAAAGTAACTCAAGTCGTAAGAGTCAAAAACATTTACTACGACCATCCATTCACGCCTGATCCCACGAATTAAGCATCTCAGTAGTGAGCCAAGAAACCTGGAAAGCTGTGACAGGTTAAACTCTGAGAAGAATGGATGAGGAAATTAGAGGTTCTTAGTGGCAGAGTCTTATGCCATCTAGATTTAATCTAGATAGAGAAACTCGGTAACATCGGAAGAGTTGTTGCAAGGGATGCTCGCACTACTCAAGCACTTCGTTCATCCAGATACAGACGAGAAGTGCCTAGCTCGGAAAGAGTTGTGATAGTGCCTCATCATGCGAGAAAAGTTACCGTCACACTATAGATGATAGTCGGCATTCACCAAAGTTAATACTAGGATGCTAAGAACCACATGATTACCTCCGCGACTAGGAATACTTGAGTAAAGTAGACAACAAGTTGTGTTAAGATTTATAACCAGGTCATAAAGAAATTGTGGACTCGACACTAGTCTAGGTGTTAGTCTACGGGTTATACAAGATCGTGCGTTTCCTACAAACTTGAGGAAGCAGACTCAATGGAGAAACTAATGGAGCATGTCTTAGAGATTTGTTAGGCTACCAGGTGTTCCAAGGAACATTATCTCTAAGAGATAGTGGAACCACCTCCCAAAATAGTCAATCACTTCAGAAAATCTCTAAGGGCGAAGCTAGCCCTAATCAGGGACTGCTATCCATGCAACAACGAACCGAATGAGAAAACGATTCCTTCAGGTTAGGGATCATTCTGTGAAAGCATCTACTAGACTATGATGAAAATTGGAATTATCTGGTAAAACCCTCTATCATCCTGACGTTGAGATATTCCGTTAGAAACACCTCATGAGTCGAAAGTGCAGGTCCTTTCTGCACTAGGCTGAGGTAGATGCCGCACAACCAATAGATGCCAGCATATAGTCAGCACCTTCAATGATCCAGAAAACCTCCGAAAGCCAACCAGTAGGAAATACGAATCAGAATACGACCTGAGACTCCTAGGAATCAATCAAAAGGACTACACCTCCAGTAAGAGAAAACTTTTGGGACTTCAGAATGGTGATCACGCCAAGTGATGATCTCACCATGGAAGTACATTATGTTTTGGGTACAGAACGTTCTATTTTCCCAAGAACTTAGGACCATCAGAGATTCTTGATAAGAATTGGTCCAGCATCCGTCAGACCCCAACTACTTTAGGGATTCCATAAATTCCGCCCTAACCTATCCACGTCTCAGCAAGTGAACCAGTAGTAACCGACAAAACTCTCATAATTCTCTCAACTAGATCCATAAAAACCAGAGTCACGTTCGTTAAGGGAAACAGGAGAAATCTAGCTCAGTAAAGGAAACCGGTGAAACCTTATCCCGTGTAGCCTAGAGAGTGGAGGAGAAGCCATACCTCGTAGTAAATGTTCGTTAAGGGCTCAGTATAGATATGATTCCACAAGGGAATGAGCGGATAAGATAGAGCATGAAGTATCCGCATCTTTCGCAACTATCCTTGAGTATTCGTTAAGATTCTAATTTCGGGACGAAATTCCCTCTAACCGGGGGATAATGTGGCAACCCGAAATTTCTAACTTGTACATTCTTCATATTATTCAAAGTTAGCCTCGTTTTGCTATTTTGTAATGAAGTGGTGGGTCTATATGAGTGTTCTAGGCTTAGTACAACCTAAATATGAGTCTTAGGAAGGGTTAGAAAGTGTGTAGCATCAATAAATCAGGCCAAACACACCCAGCATGGTGTGTGCGGCCGCACACCCACGTGTGCGGCCAGCCAGCCGCACACACCCTCCAGCCTCACCCCCGACCCTATATATTGGAGGAGACCCCTTCATTCACTCTTTTCCTCTTTTGGCTGCACTCTACTTTCTCTCACTACTTTCTCTCTCTAAAAACTTCATCCAAGAACACTCTAAAGGCCTCAAAAACGTGAACTACTTCATCATTCAGCTTGTTATATTGGTAAGACACCTGAATCTGAGCCTAAAACTCATAGTGTTCTTCGTGTTCTTCATCCTTTGAAGGTATACGGCCGCACACCTTCATAAGGTGGCCGTACACACCTTAAAGCTCTCCAAAGTGAAGAGTTTGGCCTTCATTCACTAGTAGGACTTGGTATTAGCATTAGAACATCTAAAAATCGACATTTCGGGCACAAATGAGGAGTGTACGGTCGCACACTCCTGCGTACGGCCGCACATACCCTCTGTACGACCACACACTCCTGTGTGCAACCACACACACAGCCTGGCCGCACACCCTGGCCGTACCCCTGGCCGCACACGCATAAAAGTCGAGTTTGGTGGCCTTACACTCAAATCTAAGGCCCTACACTTATTTAGGGAGTTCAATAGATGTTTGTAACACTTAATACTAAGTGTTTTCATGTCCCTAAGGTGTGTCCATGTGTCTATTAGTGGTTATATGCCCTAAGTGTATTCATATATGTGTTATTACATGTTGAACTAGGATCCGTTTGTGCTCACGACTTCATTCGACACCCAGTGATCCTATATCAATCTTTCTTTCGAGTTACTCGCTTCAAGTGAGTTCATACCCCTTAATCAACCTTTGAAATGATTTTAAATGCTTTTATGGGGGGGGGGATACAAATTGAACTATTGAGTTATTATATCAATCATAGGTGATTAATAACTGTCAATCAAATAGATTCTTGCATGTTAAACTATTTTATCTAGCTAAAGGTTTTCAAACCTTGTTTTCAAGTCTCTTTTTAAAGTACTAAAATCTCGTTTTAAATTACTAAAATTTTATCAAAGTCTTTTAAACTTACGTTCTTGTTTAGATTCATGTCTATATAGATATAGTTATATAAGTAGGGTTTGAAGGACTTAGGACTGATAGCCCGCTTTATTTCCTGTTCCTTGTTTGGTTGTGGACTTAGAGTATCCGGTTATTTGTCCGAGTGTCGTTGAAATCCTAGTTATATATTATGTATATCTGTTTAGATATTAAAACTCTTACTCCAGTTCAGCGCCTTTGGGAAGCAAAGGTACCTAGATAACCTCTCAAGTATACTATAGTAGGTATAGTTTAGAAACCAACAATAACTTTTATGAAGAGAAACTAGCTATATCAATATTCTAAAACATGTACTTTTAGTAAAAAGAAACGTATATAGCAATCAGAGCATGAGATACATCCTCATGACGCGGATTTCACCGTTGTCGAGTGGTAACCAGAGTCTCCTGGAGGGAGAGCGGGCATTGTGTGTATAGATCTATACGGGACAGACCATCCCACATCCTGACTGCTAGCTACAGTCCCGACCGACCAAGCCAAGGGGTGACAAATGTCACATTTATTTCGACGCCAGCGAGTCGTCATGTTTACATCCGTCAATCAGTATGGTTACGAGTATCTTTACATTTACCTTATAATTCATGGCCCTAAGGTAATTAGTACCACGGTAGTTTCTACATATAAAACTACGGTACTATAATATTTTCCCTAATACATTTACTTAGAACGTTTTTGATATAAAACGATAATGTAAAACTATATTTTGATAATGATAGTAACATTTGGGAAAAATACTCTTTAAACACAAAACAATCGAGTCTTGGTAGAAGATTACTCTTTCCTTTTTCACAAAACAGTCGAGTCTTGGTAGAAGGCTGCTTTTAATAAGGAAACTCGTTCTTTTAAACATGAAACAGTCGGGTCTTGGTAGAAGACTACTTTATTTAGAAAATATGGGATTTTCTGGAAGGAATTCAAATACTTTTTAAGCTCTTATCACCATCATCTAAGGAGAATATTTGAGGAAAAACATGTATTTATATCAATGTCATTAAAATACTTATGAACTCACCAACATTAAAATGTTGATCCTCTCTTTCAAAATAACTTGTATTCTCAGGTCGTCAGTAGACAGGTACACTCCGGGAGCTTTTGTGAAGTCAGCCTTGTACCGAGCTGCATCTCATGTTATTCTATATATCTACTTTTGATGTTGTTGCTAAATGTAACCTATGTAAAAACTTATACTATTAATGCAATGGTTGTTGTACTTTGATTACTATACTACATGTGTTGTGATACTTGACATGACGTCCTCCACCAAGAACGTTTCCGCCGTTCCGGTTTTGGTGTGTGACATAACCCATCAACCGCACTTGAATTTCAAACAGACATTGGTTCGACTTTGAATCTCATATATGTGGCCATCCATATAGACCAAAACAGTCCGTGGTGTTATAGGTCAATAAGTACATAAGCAATCTTGTTTACGAGATACTATTTATCTAGTTAACAAAGATGTCATGAAAATATCTCCAAGCTTTAAATTTTCCACCAAATTGGTGACCTCCTCGACTCCATGTGCAATTAGTCTCAATTTGCGATCCTTGAACTTGCGCATTGTTGACAGTCTCTACACAAACGTGGCATGGTACATTCCTTTATACTTTCAATTTGTATTATAAAGAGTCGATGTCTTAAATTCTTGTTTCTTGGGTGCCAAGCAAATTCTTTTTGGCACCAAGTTGCCCTTTTGGCTAAAATCCCCAGTTGACAAGTGGTGCACACTTGATCCGAATTTAGCACACATGTTTATATTGTGAGTTTCCTCGTCAATTTAGTGGTCATTAAATGGATCATCCATGTAACACCCGAATTTTGATAAAAACAAACTACTATGTTTTTAAACATTCTCTGGAAAGACACCACATTTATCAAAATATGGTCCCAAACATTTTCATCACAAAATAGTTTTTAGTAGTTTGCGAAAGATGTAAACTAGGAATTACAATTGATACAAACAAAGCCATAGTAAAGAAGTCAATATACATACATTATAGAACTATGTCCATTTTCTATCGTTCCAAATTCCTTTGCTATCAATATAGTCACAATCTTCTAAAACTTCATACATGAACCTAGAATACATGAAATTTAAACAAAAACATACATAAGATGAATTGTCTTGTGAGTCATATTGTAACGTCCCCATTCCGAACCAAAATTTACATTTTTAAAAGGTAACACTTCCTTCAAACATTGATTCATTCATTCATAAGGAAAACCATTGTTTGATAATCAAAACTCAAATATTCAAATCAGAGTAATAATTAGAACATGCAAAATTCTCCCAATTTAATGATTAACTATAAAAAAGTAAATAAAAAGTTGTAAGAGAAAGCTTAGTGAGTTCCCTAAAATGCCACATACCACAATACACATATAATCCAAACAAACAAATGGATCGCAACCTATACTCATTTTGCCATATCTAGTCGACTCCATTCCGCCAACCTATTGGGTATCTTTGACTCGCAACCCTTCTTCATTTCGTCATCAACCCTCCCAATCATGATAAAAAATTGACTCATAATCTTTCATCGTTCTGTCAACCCCTTGGGTATTTTTGACTCACAGTCTTCCTGTTGGATTAGTGTCTAAGTCCATAACTATAATTGGTATGTACTTGACCCGATTGGCATGGTCCATTTGGGTTGCATGGCATCGGAACAATTTGGATAGACTTTTGAGAAAAGGATATTTATGATTTCTTAATATATTATAAGTTCTAATATATTAATATGAAATCATATTATTTAATTAGTATTGATCAAGAATTAATTTGAAATTAATTTTGTGATCAAAAGGAGACTAATTAAATATATGGGGATTGATTGTGTAAATCATTCATTCTTATATATGTGGGCTTATGATCCATAGTTCTTCATGTTGGGCTAAACCCATGGAGTAACCCATGGATACTCCATGGAGGTTTTAACCCATGGAGCATGAAGAATATGGAAAGACACGAGTTACATGGTGTAACCCGAATAGCCACCATATATAAGGACCCCATGGCTCAAGAAATTGGCACTAGTGTGTGTACACATGTGTCACACCCCGGCCGGCGGCGGAAACACTGGGCAGTGTAACGTCATTTCTTGTATCATAGTTATCAACTTCCTGAAAACACATGAATTTTAAAATATGTCAACATAAAGTTGGTGAGTTCACAGGTTTTGACTCCATATAAAATAACACTTTTTCTCAAGTTCAAAAGTATAGTTTTGAAAGTATCATTTTGACTCTCCAACATTTAGTATATATATTAGGTATAATGGTTTACTTATTAAATAAGTGATATACCTATAAGTTTCACATATTATGAATAAATAATTGTAATCCCATACAAACTAAGGTTGCTACGTATAAATCTTATTTCAATTCTATACGAGTAAAACCGCTACGTATAAATCTATTTTAATTCTATACGAGTAAGTGTGTTAGGTATAATTGTCTACTTAATGAGCAAGTAGTATACCTACAAGTTCCTTGTACTTAGAGTATAAGTCTTTGGGAAACTTATACTTAACATTCATAGTTGTATATCGACAAAGTATAATGCTTCTAAAGTTGTGCTACCATGAGTCCGTAACCGCTGCTAGACATACAAACCTCTGATTAAAAGATATCCCACCAATGTTTCCTCCATTCGTGCCACAATAAAACCGCCATTGGTTCCATAAAGGATTCCACCAAGGTAAATACTTCCCCCGTACGCTTCATCGACGTCGGGTCCATATCAATCAATAGGCCAGTTCGTCACCCGCAGACCGTTGGGTTGTAGCTACCAACCACGGGTGGGGTCGTCAACCCGCATAGATCTATAGTCCACCGTAAAACCGATTGGGTTGTAGCCAACAACGACGGATGGGGCGTTAACCCACACAGATCCATACACAACTTCCTCACTCACACGGGAATAACGGTTACAGGTCAGAGGATTTCCACTAAGATTCCCAATCTTAGTTGATGAATGAAGTCACTCATGTAGACTTTGTCGGCTTCCTATAACTCTAACAACAAAGCATATTCGTGTCTAAAACACTAAGTTACTAGACTATGCTTTTAAACATTACTCCTAAATTCATAATACTTTAGGCAGTACAACAACTATAAATTGAAGTAAAACTAGGTTTTATCTAACATAAAACCAATAATAGTAACATACATAACAAGTATATATATAACTCCCGAATATAACTTCAGGGATATAACACAAATAGTATATATAGAACTCCCGAGTATAACTCCGAGACTATAACACATATAGAACTCCCAAGTATAACTCTGAGGCTACATTAGTATAATCTATGATAACATCGTGCTAACAAGTTTAAGATAGTTGTATGTTTTAGATATATTAGATATATTCTAAGTATATACGATATAAAACAACTATATCCCGGTTAATATAACTATTTACGTTGATACAAACATACTATCATATAAACATAATATTAAATTTTATATAATATTTAGCATGCATTTTCCCCCAAAAACATTAAAAAGTGGGGCCGTGAAACTCACTTTAATATCGTGCTTTGACAGAATCTAACTGAAAACGGCCAGCGGTTCGTGATCGTCGGGCTCGGGATGCGAAAACGGCCTCAACAAACGAGAGAGAGAAGTGATTTTGGTGTAAGGAAGAGAAGAGGCCGGACTTGCTATTTATAGCCTGATTTTGGCTCTCTCACGTCGTGAGAATCAAGACTCACGTCGTCAGGCATGGCAAGAGTCATCCCGTAGTCTTCCGAGGTGTTTTCTAGGCTCGATTAGTGTCCTGCAGCGTCCTCACGTCGTGAGAAAACCTTGCTCACGTCATGAGATTTTGGGTTATCATTCCGTAGACTTCTAGCTTCATAATGTGGCGTTTTGACTCCTCACGTCATGAGTTTTTATGATCACATCGTGAGTTCAGTCAGATTAGGGTTTCTGACACGTGTCAGGCTCTCAGGCAGCTATAACTTCGGAAGGCCATAACTTTTGCATACGAACTCCGTTTTTGATGTTATTTATATCCACGCGTAAGTATTTACGAGTACTACAACTCTCTTTTAGACTCCAATATCTAATTCTAAGTCTAATTTAAATTCCTCTTATTATAGAGATTTATAGTGTTAGGGTTATCATAACTTCTTCACGCGAAGTCAGATTTAGACGTTATCTATAAGTTTGGAATCGTATGGACATATACTTTGAGTTGTATCATAAATTATGTATGAAAGTTCATACTTTAACATGAATTACATAGTAAGTTTATCACATTACTAGTTTAACAAAATCACATTACATGATTGGCATAATCACATGTGATTGTTATTGACCTATTTTGACTGGTGTTACATAATGAGGGCTAGCCAATTTGAGCATAGGAAACTTTTCTCTCAAGTTATTCCAAGATGTTGGTGATGTTGTGTGAGCCATTTGAGGTGTCACATTTGAGGCACTAGGCTCTTAAGCTCTATGGAATCAAGCTACAACAAAGAGGTATGTAATTCTACTAGAATTTATATTATATGTACTTTATATTATGCTAGTTAGAACAATACCTTGGAAAATTAATATTTGTATGTGTAATAGAGAAAACATAGATCCAAGGTATTTAGGGTTGCATGTACACCTTAGGAGTGTTCGAATGCTCAAAACCCTTCGGTGGTATTAGAGCCTAGGCTTGTTTTCAATTATACTTGATGCAAATTGTTGAAAAAAGCTGAAAAAATCGATTTTCTGGCTGTCTGGGCACTGGACTCTCCGAGTCCACTGATGAACTCGCCGAGTCCATGAAGAAATTCATCCTACTCGTCGAGTAGGTTCATACACTCGACGAGTAGGAGCCCCTGACAACATATTTTCGAGTTTTTTGGCTGGAATTGGACTAGGAACATTACCCTAAGCTGTTTTTGAACATGTAAACCTATTTTTGATGTGGTAATGTTCATGCTAATCCAATTTCATAGATAATTGTCAATAGATTCATGTTTTGTATTAGTTTAATGGTTAGGCTAATTACCTGAAAATTATTTGATTTGAATTATCTTGTTCTTATGAGTTGATTTAGATTCATAGAAAAGTTATGTGATAATATGTTTTCAATCGAAATTGTTCTAAAAGTTATTCATAAAATGTGTTTTTTGTAACTTGTCCTCAAGTTATATGAAAAGTCGCATTTATGATTATTAAAACTCATAAGATATCCATAAGTTATGAAAAATGGAGAGTCTAATTTTTAAATGTTTTAAAGTCTTCCGTAACTTGTCCTCAAGTTATGGAACTTGAAGAGTTTTTTCATTAAAACTACTTTAAACACATAAGTTATGGACTTGAAAAGTTTTGTAGTGTTCAAAACTTTCCCTCAACTTTTGGAATTTGTAAAGTTTCCCCATAAATACATTAATTCCAAGTTAAGCCCTTAGAGTTTTAAAAGTTAAAATTCAACCCTTATAGTATTATAATATTAATAGTTAATAGTTATATATATGTATAAGAACAAAGTCAGTCTTACCGTTAGTAGGCCTCATTCACGAAGTCGGTCTATAAGGGGGTATAAGGTTGTTGCCTATAAAATGGAAACTTAATGTGTGTCCACTCTCACCCACCGCTTCCTTGACTGGTGGAGGGTCGTTAGCCGAACGGGTAGGACAAGGACTATAATTCTCCCTTCATTAAAAGTATTAATGAAAAATACTAAGTAACTAAACTCTTATAAATTCCCAATCTTAGTTACTTAGGAAAATGTGAATTTGGTGCTAACCCATGAAATTACACTTTGCTCTTTGCTTAAGTCGTTAGTGGAGCGTGTGTTGTTAACCGGCACACTAACCTGGATTTAACAAGGTAGGCAAAGGGTAACTTAATGTTTATCATAGTATCGGTGGAGCGCGTGTGGTTAACCGACACATCGATTGAGTGGTAAATATTAAGGGTACCAAGTATATTTGCATGGTTATTCACACCTTTTTTTGTGATTCTCGACATCCCAGTCATAAAATTTGAGAGGGCACAATCGAGATTTAAACATGCCATTGAAAGTTCAATGAATCTCAAAAGATCTAGGAGTTTCAATCCAATTAAAACTTAATAATTTATTTTGTTTTTCATGGTGGAAATTGGTAAATCGTCATTTACCTACCTTTAAAGATTTTATAACTTGGATTACGACATCCCTCTTCCAGTTATAAATAGTTTGTTGGGTCCGAGCCTTAATATTTCATATTGGGTATTATATTAAGGACTTAAATCAACTAAACTTGAATTTCTCTTTCATAAATGTCTACTTCAGACAACTATGGTCTTCCCAATTCTTTAGGAACAAGCTTTCCTAATGAAGATGATGTCCCGTGGTTGGCTCATGGAAATCATACTTCTCTTCCTTCACCTCCTCCAATTATTCTCCCTAACCCACAAGTTCAAGGTCACTCAAGCCCTATTGGCAAGCAAGGTCTATGTGTGCTCACATCATGGAGATGAATTCACATATTGACAAGCTGGGAGAGTTGGGTGTCAAAGTCTTGAGAAAGTTGGTTGTTCAATCACTTTCTAAGTCACACAGTGAGTTCCTTTGGGACTACTATGAAGCAGACTATGACATGACCCTTAATGATCTTATCTATTTGCTAGGTGCTGCTGAATCAGCAATGATTTGGAGCACTGGTAAAGCAAATTTGATTAGGAGATCAACTTCCCAAACTTCCATGGACTTTAACAATTGGTAAAATTGGATATCTAGAAAAGCCTTTTCTTCCCAATGGAAAGGGATCGGCCATAGTCAACTCGGTTAACCAAATGGTAAAGAGAAAGGCTAAGTCTGAGACAGTCTCGTGTACCATTCCCAAAGAATCCATATGCTTATATTGCAAAAGGAAGGGGCATTGGTTGCGAAGATGCCCTAACTACCTGAAAGATCTTAGAGAAGGTAAAGTCAAAAAGTTTGATTATGCTTCAGGTAAGTCTAATATCTAACTCTATTAAGTTCCTATTTTGAGATTCTTATTACATGATGTGACTGGGTCACATGTTGAAGTTTTAAGAATCAATGAAAAGAGAGGAAGCTTAAAGAAGAGTAAGCTGATTCTGATCGCGAAGATGGATTTTGAACGCATGGGTCGGTGATCAGAATTTTTGAGCTGCTGCTTAAGAGTTGTGATAGATTGCTTAGGAATAGATAACAACATAGTTTTTCATCTGCATTTGCATTGTAAGGATAAGTTTTTCCGCAAGTTTTAAAATAAAAGAAAATTTTTGATTTTATTTATTTTAAGTATCCTTACAATGGCATTTGTGAAAAATTGTTGTTTATATGATTCCATTGATAGCAACATTGGAAAATGGATTTAATTCTGTCGTTTGTGGTAGTGTCATAATTTACCAAATAAGGATGGTGAATGAGAATTTTCATCTTTGGAATCATAAGAAAATTCTCATTCTGTCGTTTGGAAAATGGAATCATGCCAATTTTATTGTATGGTGAATGAGAATTTTCATCTTTGGAAAATTAAGACTAGTTCCTTGTTCACATGTATATGTGAGCCAAGTGAAGGACTAAGGGATCGAGTACAGATTCTTGTGTACTGGTCAAGTCCACCACAAAGATCAATAAAACTATCCGTCATGATTTACTAAAGTTTAGTAAATATGGTTATACTTACAAGTTTAAGTATAATTCTGAAGCATTGGAAGAGTTTCAATGTATGGCAGAACGAATGAGAAGAATCAAATTTGTCAGAAAGATAAAAGTTTCTCAAATCTGAAAAGATGGGAGAGTACTTTAGCATCATGTTTTGTGATTATCTTAGTGATTATGAAATCATATCACAATTGATTCTCTAAGGACATCTTAGTGCATTTGTTTGACTAAGAAGAGGAATCGTGAATTGTTGGATTGGTTAAATCAAAAGATGAATCATACTTCGTTCCAAAATTGAGTCTTAGAGTAATACTCCAAGATTGTAACTTGAGTGACATAATCTTAAGAAGGTTTATAACACTTGGCAAATGTAAGAGTAAAATGTGTTTTACTCCTGTACATTTGAAATTGGGTAAGTTGTGATGTTTTGGATAAAACGGAGACCAACTTAGGCCAATTGTATGAAGTGTTTGTCTTGATGAGAATCCACACTATCTCTTGAATATTTGTTTGTCAAGGAATGGTTCTTGACAAGAGAGTCTTATATGTCAAGAGGACAGTGGGAGTCTAAAAGATCTTGAAAGGATCTAATCAAGAATAAAACCTGTAGTTTATCACTAGCACACGACTTGAGGTTTATAACCTCTCGTGTTGACGTATTCCTATTTCTGTGCCCATTCTAGTTAAAGTTGGCTTTGCATATGAGTTCTGAGAGTTCTCAATTGGTTGCATAACAACTTGGAAGCAATGGCAGGCCCTTGTGCTTCCAGGTGGCAAGAATTTAAGATTGCACAAGTTCAATCCATATGAGTTTGGATTTGTCACTAACCTTGTCTTGTGATTCTGGTTTTGACAAATTCACATGGAAAGGAACACATACACCATAAAATCTAAGTGTCATAAGGTTTCTCTCCGATTCATGAAAATGATGGTGAGGAAACGCTTTCACTAAGTAGATTTTAAGTAGATAGCAGTTGTGATATTTGCATTCTCAAAGTCGTTAGTGGAGCGTGTGTGGTTAACCAGCACACTAACATGGACTTGTGAGGAATGGCAAAGGTCTAAACAATTGTGACTATGATTATGACATCCCTTTTCATAGTTCTGAAATTGTTTAGACACACATGTGTGCTATCTAAGTAAAGGTGTATGATTTTGATAAAGTTTTATCATAGCATCTCGTATCAGAAATCTGAACTTTGTTAAGAAAGTTAATAAATTATTGATTTCTAGAAGTCCAGCTGATTTCTGAGTACATGTCAAAGCTAGTGGGAGCACAAGTGTTATGCTGATAATTCTCATGTTAGTGGGAGCATGATAATTATGATAAGTGTTGCAAGTTAGCAATGTTAATTATAGAAAACAAAAGGTTTCAATTGGGAAAAGTTTTTTTACTATAATTAAGGGAGAAGAAATTGTACTTCATTTCAATTCTAAAAGCTTAGATTGAGATTTTAATCATCTTTAGTCAAGGATATATATATATATATATATATATATATATATATATATATATATATATATATATATATATATATATATATATATATATATATATATATATATATATGAATTTGTTGTTGGAATGGCTCAACTTAAGGAAATTCTATATATATTGCGTTCTCAAATTCGATTATGATTACGGCATCCCTTTTCATAATCTGAATTATGAGACATCAGGAATCATGTCCCATATGCTTCGGATATAGGATCGATTGCATGTTCTATAATATTCATTTGTTCTAAAATTTTCAAATGCCTAGAGCATTAAGAGGGAAAAAGTACTAGAACTGGATATGACTAAAGTGATTAAGCAATTGTCGAGGACAATCTATGGTTTACCAAAGATTGGTTGCTCAGGTACAGTTGGAAGTATGGTGTAAATTTTGGAAGGACCATATTGACAGATTCAGAAAAGAGGCAACTCTTGTTGAGGAGTGATAGTTAAAATGGGAATATGGAAATGTTTCCATAGGTGGAAGTTGTTCAATTTGTGTAAGATTAGAAAACTTAAAGCAAGAAGGTTGTTCAAAGCATTGTACTTTGAATTTGAGACTTCGTTTCCATGGAATGATTTCCATTGGAATATTCTGTAATGACTGTTGACAAGTCTTTGTGACTTTATGCATAATCATTTCAAGAGGATCAGTGCATATAAGTTTAAAATCTAACAAGATTTAGGTAAATGGCAGGAATTTGGAATTCTTGCATTTGCGGTAAGGATTTGGGATTGAGAAATGAGAATCATTGGAATTATGTTCAATCGATCTATTCCACAAAGTAAAGATCATAGACAAACTTAGTGTGCATACTTGGTGAATGGCATAACTAATGTTTAGACAAACATATTGTGCATACTTGGTGTATGGCATGAATAGTGTTTACAAAACATAGTGTACATGCTTGGAGTATGTGACAACTATTGTTTTTAATTCAAGTATAAAGGTGATAGTTTGAAACAGTATGCGATGAATGATGTGTAACCAATATGGTGATAAATAAAAGGTGTTCTATTTATATTCATAAGTTCTGAGACCATATTGGATTCGATTATTCTTGCGTTTCACTTTGCATGTTTTGACTTCCAGAATAACTAGGTCGTTCTTTCTGAATGCCTAAGTTATTCAAACCATCCACAGTCGGTCATATGTTGGAAGTAGATATGAATCAAGACTGTCATGAAGCTGGATTGTAGATGTCCAAGGTATGGGTCATAGCAAGAGTTGCTGCAAAATTCATGAGTGCTCATAAGTTCTGAGTATTGGATTAAACCCACGATCATTTGACTCACTTCGTAGATTTTATCACGAGTGATCATGAAACGATAATATCTTATATTCTTCAAACCTAGAGATATGAGTTGGTTATACATTGATTGTACGAAAACGCATTGGTAACTCGATGTTATAAAAGGTGCCTTTGTGTACGATTCAACAAGTAGTAGAACAAGCATATGAGTCGAAGTTTATCCATTCCTTTTACCCTTAAAGGGATAAAAGCGATATATGTGGCCCCTCGATGATTTAGTGATGGCACTCCGAAGTGCTTGACCAAGCCTGGACTGATTTGATTTGTTCAATTAGTCGGTCGTCATAAATCGGAAATCAGGAAACAAGAAATGGATAGAGAGAATGATTATAATCCATGTCTCATTCCATATGATATCTAGAATGGAGATCCCTTATCTAATGGACGCGTCATTGATTTGTTCAGAGTTCGACAACAGCTTTTAAGAGCTACGATTGCTAATCGGGTTTTGAAGTCATAAGCAATAATAGTTTTAGACTTATCCAAGTGGGAGACTGTTGGGTTAGTGTCTAAGTCCATAACTATAATTGGTATGTACTTGACCCGATTGGCATGGTCCATTTGGGTTGCATGGCATCGGAACAATTTGGATAGACTTTTGTGTGAAAAGGATATTTATGATTTGTTAATATATTATAAGTTCTAATATATTAATATGAAATCATATTATTTAATTAGTATTGATCAAGAATTAATGTGGAATTAATTTTGTGATCAAAAGGAGACTAATTAAATATATGGGGATTGATTGTGTAAACCATTCATTCTTATATATGTGGGCTTATGATCCATAGTTCTTCATGTTAGGCTAAAACCATGGAGTAACCCATGGATACTCTATAGAGGTTTTAACCCATGGAGAATGAAGAATATGGAAAGACATGAGTTACATGGTGTAACCCTAATAGCCACCATATATAAGGACCCAATGGTTCAAGAAATTGGCACTAGTGTGTGTACACATGAGGGCTAGCCAATTTGAGCATAGGAACCTTTTCTCTGAAGTTATTGAAAGATGTTGGTGATGTTGTGTGAACCATTTGTGGTGCACATTTGAGGCACTAGGCTCTTAAGCTCCATGGAATCAAGCTACAACAAAGAGGTATGTAGTTCTACTAGAATTTATATTATATGTACGTCATATTATGCTAGTTACAACAATACCTTGGAAAATTGATATTTGCATGTATAATAGAGAAAAGATAGATCCAAGGTATTTAGGGTTGCATGTTGTAACAAACCGTTATTTCAAACCTATGTAATAATGTAGGTCAATTTGTAGTTCTTTTTAAAATAATAAAGAGAAATTTTAGCATACTATGTATATTTATATAATTGACCCTCAAAAATAAAGTATTAAAGAATCTCGATTGGGATGAACCAAGTGGTAGAGATTGTAAAACGGTTTCTAAAAATATAAAGAACACTAAAATCCGAGTTATAAAGAATAAGTTATGACCAATCGAAGATCCGCGACAAAACCGGCAAAACATTGTTCAGTGTAAAAATTGAATTTTCAATAAAAGGTTTTTTAGTCATAACAATCTAAATGAAAGTTGTAGATTACGTTAAACCGAGAACTTTCATAAAAATAACATCAAAATCTGACTTGTATGAGGAAATTATGATTTTTCTAAGTTTTAGTATAACAGTATACAACTAAAAACTTGAAATAAAGATCGAGTGATTTTTAGCTGACACAACCAAAACGAGAATTGAAGGTCTCGTCAATAGTAGTACAACGGTAAAAAGACAGACAAAAACGGACGTCAGATGAAGAAGTTATGAATTTTAAACGGATTTCCTGTCCCGGTCTGTTAAAAATAATAATATTAAAAATAAAGTCAAAATTAGCCGATGAATTCTAAACGAAAGTCGTAGAGTATAATTTTACCTACGCGTGCATATAAAGAACGTCAAAAACTGAGATCGTATGCGAAAGTTATGAATTTCACAAGTTTTGGGCACAAAAATCGAGAAATGTTGAAAACCGGGAAAATTCGCATGGTGTGCCTTCGGTCATGTCACCCTCACATGTGAGGCTTCTCCATGTCTGCCTCATGGCACCTTCTGATTGGACCGAAGTTGTCCGTGTCGCCTTCTGATTGGACCGAAGCCGCGGTCCAGTAGCCGTCGGACACGCCCTTCGCACCCTGGAGCTTCCGAACTCGCACCGTGCCTCCTCCTGATTGGACTGAAGTTCGGTCCACTCCTGATCCGACACCACCGAGCCAGCTGTCCGAAGCGAGCCTTCTTCCCTCGCCACCTGTCCGAACACGCGACAGCTTCTCCCAGCTTCAGATCCGAGGCTTCGGCCTATATAAGGCCTGCGAGACCCTCCGGATATTTCACCTTTTTCACCCCATTTTCCACACTTTTTCACTTCTTTCACCACTTTAAAATATCCTACAACCCCTAAAGCCCCGATATCATATCTCGAACCCTAAGCAAGCCTAGAATCCCCGAGATTCCCGAGAAAAACAACTTTCTCCAGTCGAAACTCTGCTCGATTTAAGCTGGTTTTTCGTCAAATAAACTCCTTTCCAGGAAACGAAACGTTGTCCAAATCACCACCTATCAAGTGAGTTCATACACCCGTATTTTCATAATTTCTACTGTTTTAAGGGGGGAATACAAGTATAACACAAGAACTTTGTGTTATAAAATCATGATTTCAAATCACGATAAAACGACATTAAATCATCAAAAATACTCAAAACATTAAACTCTTTTATAAACTTATATTTTTCCCCAAAATTCATATTTCTATATATATATATATATATATATATATATATATATATATATATATATATATATATATATATATATATATATATATATATATATATATATATATAATATATATATAAGATTTAAAAGGCTTAGGACTGATAACTCATTCTGGGTCCTTTTCCTTGTTTGGATGTGGGCTTATAGTACCGGTTATTTGTCCGAGTGTCGTTTAAATTTTACTTATATATAGAATTATGTATGTATATAAATATAAAAGTTATTTCATCAGTTCAAATACCTTTGTAACATGTTGAGCAAGGGGTTACATGCAAAAATAGTTAAATACCGATTCAGAAAGTACATATAAATTATAATAGGTATAATTTCTGATTCATAGAACAATAATTCATAATTCAAGTATACTAGAATATACTGTTTTACAAGAAACAAGGGTTTTGATTTAAAACAAATCAACGGTTTACAATTGTCAAATACATGTTCGGAATACTAATTGAAGAACATACTATCAATCATTTATTTCAGAATGATTGGGTTTTCATGACTAATATACATGTAACGTTTATATGCTTTTTATGAGTCATTCAATTCAGGTTGTTTAATTCATTTAGACAACCAAGGTAAAGTCCTGACATTATAACCAGAATCTCCAGCCAGGGGATCGAAACAAGTTGTGTAGATATATATCGGGATTGACAACCCCGCACTCAGGCTGCTAGCTACAGTCAGGCATACACGCCAATGAGTGGCAATTGCTATCAACAGTTTAAACGCCCACAAAGCGTTTGTTTCAGGCCATCATGTCTCAGTATGGTTATAATAACTCATTAAAAAGATATTAACAATACGTTAGTGTATAATCAACTAAACGAACGTACACCTTCAAAGTACCAGTTTAAAGAATACAACCTACAATAGTAGAATACAGTTTTCAATAACAGCTGGTGAAACCATGCACACTCTCAGTTACAAGTTTTACAAATACAGAACATTGGTTTACAAATGGAACGGTTTTATGGGAATAAAACTACTTTTCATATACAACAGAAAATATAGGATTTTCTGGAACAGTATACATATTCGAGATACCGAAACATCCTTTTAAACATAAATACATATGCACTCACTCAACTTTATGTTGATACTCTCTTTTTAAATTACTTGAATTCTCAGGGAAATAATACACAGGTACTCCCCAAGCTTTTTGAGAAGATGGAGCATATGTAAATACTTATACTTTCTAAATTACTTGTATTTTGAGTCATATCTTCTTTTGTATAACTATTTTGGGTTCAATATACAATGACTGAACATATGTAAATACTTATACTTTCTAAATACAATGGTTGTTTGTACTTTGATTACTATGATGCATGTGTTGTGATACTACAAATGAAGTCCTCCACCCCCGGACGTTTCCGTCGTCTGGTTTGGGGGTGTGACAGATTGGTATTAGAGCATTGTTTATAGTGAACTCAGTATATCAATCCATAAAATATATACAAACTATAAATACATCGGGGCTAGGAGCTCTGACTACAAGTATACTTTCTAAAAATTCTAAGTATTTTTACAAGAAGTATACTATACTCATACCTACAAGTACAATATCACAGTCATAAGAACTTAAAAGTATTTGGATGTTGAACACTATAGTCAAACCTGGGCAGTTATGTAATCATATCTGAAATTAATATAGCCTGATCAACTATATTGATTTCAGATATGACCAACATGTGTTTGGGAGTGATAGTAGTGTTGCGACATGTCTAAAACTTACCCTACATATTTAGAAGAACTATAGAACAGAACACAAAGATTAAAATACTACGGAGAGTATTTTACTAACCTTACTTCTAATACAGAACCTATGGCTGAACACAATTTACCTGGGGACCCCTACAATCCACAAAATACAGGCTGGATCTCAGACTCAGATGAAGAACCCTTTGAAGACAGAAAATTAAGTGGTACGGATACAGAGCCACAAGTCTGCAATCCTGGGGAACTTCCCCTGAGACAAGATGAAGTAGAACGTATACCCGAGTGGGGCCAATATATAAACCATTGGAGTCGGCAAGACAGCCACCGCCCTCTTTACGGAATGGCACGAGGTTTCTATAACGTCTCTAGAGGAGGAACAGCTGATAAAGCTCTTCCAGTTATAGTAAACCGAATAGCCCGGCAAGCCGATCAATCAAGGATTTCGATCAATCGAATCCTACAAGTGAATATGGTTGCGCAGGCTAACACTGCAGATATCCTTCGTCTTGATGAAATGTAAGATGACACCCAGCATCATACAGAAGCCCTTCAGAGGCAAGTCTATGCTGCTCAATCAGAGATAAGAGAATTGAGAGAGCATCAAGCTGCCCAAGAAAGGAGCTGTAAAGCACAAGACGAAGCGGAACCCAGCAACCATCGTAGCAATCGCCGCAAGTAGTGTTCGCACTACTTCTACTTTTTACTTTCTATATCGAATGTATATACTACTTTTCACGATATGTACAAAACTGGGTATCAATAAAACAACAAGCACTTTACTTCAACAAGAGTTATTACAATTCTCATAAACATCCTATTCCAAAGTTTTGGATCACATAAATGTTCCTGTGTAATGTTTCATGCTTTCAATACAACCGCGAAAATTTTATTTTCGGTAGGTCGGTTTGATGTCGACGCTTTCTCAGTATTGGGGTATATTATAGTCCTGCTTTAAGGTCATGTTTTCCAGACCTTATGTACTTAATATACCTCCTCGTAGAAATCCAAGACATGTCAATGAAGCACCGACGCCACCACCACCTCCTCGATTCGACCCCGCTATGTTCCAAGCGGCGGTCACGACAGCTGTAGCTGCTGCCATGTCTCATATCAATACTCCTGGTGCTAGTGGGTCGGGAGCTGGTGCACATCCTTCTAACCATGGCGAGAGTCATGAACACTCACGAGAGTGCACTTATAAAGACTTCTCGAATGCCAAACCCAAGACCTTTAATGGAACTGGAGGTGTGATGGTTTTAAGACAATGGATTGAGAAGACGGAAGCAATCTTTGAGATTTGCTCCTGTCCGGAGGGTAGCAAAGTTAAATTTGCTGCCTGTACTTTTTTAGATAGGGCCCTAACATGCTGGAATGGCCATGTTAAGTCACTGAATTTGATAGTGGCTAATACTATAAGTTGGGAGAACTTAAAAACCATGTTGATGCGGGAATACTGTCTGACAGGGGAAATTCAAAAACTTGAGCAAGAGCTCTGGGGTCTTACCATGGCCGGTGCAGACATAACAACTTACACGAATCGGTTTTGTGATTTGGCGATTCTTTGTCCTGAAATGGTTGCTCTGGAGAGCAAAAAGATTGAAAGGTATATTTGGGGACTGTCGCCCCAGATACATGCAAGTGTCATTGCTTCTAGGCCTGTCACCTTTGACAGTGCCAAGGAATTTGCACAGTCACTTATTGACCATGAAAATCGTCAAAATTATGTGGTTAATGCTCCAGAACAACCCAAGGAGAACAACAACAACATCAAGAAGAAGGGTTGGAACAAGAGGAAGGGCAAATCTCCTCTGGAACCTTCAAAGAAGCAACAAGTAGTGGCAGTCCATTCCACTACTGTACCTGCTACCATACCTGCTACCATACCTGCTATTGTACCTGCTGCTGTCCCTAATAACCTTGCACCAACTAAGCCCTATGCTGGTAACCTCCCTAAATGCAACAAGTGCAATTTTCACCACAACGGAAATTGCCAAGAAATGCAGTGTCGTAACTGCAAACAGGAAATGGCATACTGCCCGATTCTGTAGAATACCACCCCGACCACTTAACCAAGTACCTGCCGCTGGAGTATGTCGAGCATGCTACTAATGCGTTGATGTGGGGCATTTCAAGAAAGATTGTCCAAAAGCTGGAAATGTCGGTGCAGTTGGGAGGATTCTAGCACTGGGTCACGAAAAAGCGGTGACAGATCCTGCAGTGGTCACGGGTACGTTCCTTCTCAACAATACTTATGCATGCATTCTATTTGATTGTGGTGCTGAGAGGAGCTTCGTGAGCCATAATTTTGAACATCTAATAAATCAAAACTCCCAACCACTAAATGAAACTTTCATAGTAGAAATGGCTAACAGGAAATCCGAATCCACCAACGATATATACATAGGATGTACCCATACCTTGAATGACTTGTCTTTCCCAATAGACCTTATGCCAGTCTCTATCAAAAGTTTTGACATCATAATAGGTATGGATTCGTTGTGCCCCAACCATGCCGACATCTTATGCTATGAAAGAGCTATTCGCTTGAACTTGCCAACTAATGAAACGCTTATTATTTATGGCGACAAACCCGGAACGAACTTTCGGATCATTTCTTGCATCAAGGCACAAAAGTACCTTCATAAAGAGTACTATGCTTTCCCAGCTCACGTGGTAGACAAAAAGCAAGAAGTGAAAGACATCGCGAGCATTCCTGAGGCCTATAACTTTCTCGACGTTTTTCTCGATGTTCTTCCAGGAGTACCTCCCGAACGACAAGTCGAATTCCGAATCGACTTAATCCCTGGAGCTACCCCTGTAGCCAAATCCCCCTATCGTCTTGCACCTTCTGAAATACATGAATTATCCATCCAGCTTAACGAAATCCTTAGCAAAGGTTTCATAAGACCAAGCTTCTCACCTTGGGGAGCACCGGTTTTGTTCGTAAAGAAGAAGCATGGACCATTCCGCATGTGCATAGACTACCGCGAGCCGAATAAACTTACCATCAAGAATCGATATCCTCTGCCTCGCATTGACGATATGTTCGACCAACTTCAAGGTGCAAACTACTTCTCGAAAATAGACTTAAGATCCGGGTATCACCAGTTACGAATTTTGGAGGAAGACATTCCCAAGACCGCGTTTAGAACTCGTTATGGTCATTACGAGTTTATAGTGATGCTATTCGGATTGACGAATGCACATGCTGTGTTCGTGAACCTAATTAACAGAGTGTATCGTCCATTCCTGGACAAATTCGTCATAGTCTTCATTGACGACATCCTTATCTACTCAAGAAGCAAAAAGGAACATGGCCAACATCTTCGTGAAGTACTACAAACCCTTAGAACAGAAAAACTCTATGCGAAGTTTTCAAAGTGCGAGTTTTGGATTAGGAAGGATGAATTCCTAGGTCGCGTGGTCATCTCAGAAGGAATACACGTGGACCCTTCCAAAATCAAAGCAATTGAAAACTAGCCAGCACCCAAAACACCTACATAAATTCGACAATTCTTAGGTCTTGCTGGCTACTATCGCAGATTCATCCAAAATTTCTCCCGAATCGCTAAACCACTTACCACCCTGACGCAAAAGGGTGTAACTTTTAGTTGGGGAGAGAACCAAGAAACAACATTCCAAACGCTCAAACAAGCCTTGTGCAGTACACCGATCCTGTCTCTATCCGAAGGGACAGAGGACTTTGTAGTGTACTGTGATGCTTCAAATCAAGGGCTTGGGGGTGTTCTTATGCAAAGAGGAAAGGTTATCTCCTACGCCTCAAGACAGCTTAAGACGCATGAAGTCAACTATACAACACATGACCTTGAGCTAAGAGCAATGGTGTTTGCTCTGAAGATCTAGAGACATTACTTATATGGCACGAAATGCACAATATTCACGGACCATAAAAGTCTCCAGCATATCTTCATTCAGAAAGAGCTGAACATGAGACAACGACGATGGGTGGATCTACTGAATGACTACGATTGTCAGATTCTTTATCACCCTGGTAAAGCTAACGTAGTAGCTGACGCCCTTAGCAGAAAAGAATACTCAGGACGCCGGGTAATGTCGTTGACCATGAAAATCGATTCACATCTGTCCACACAGATCAAAGAAGCTGAACTTGAAGCCTTGAAACCCGAAAACGTGGCAGGTGAAACCCTGAGAGGAATGTATAAGAACTTCGAAGTCAGGGATGATGGAGTCTATTATTTCATGAACCGGATCTGGACGCCAAAGTTCGGTGGTTACAGAGACATGGTTATGAGTGAAGCTCACAAAACCCGATACTCCATTCATCCAGGTTCAGACAAGATGTATCTGGACCTTAAGAAACTATATTGGTGGCCTAACATGAAGTCCGAAATCGCTACCTTTGTGGGCAAGTGCCTTACTTGTGCCACAGTCAAGGTAGAGTACCAGAAACCTTCAGGTTTATTACAACAACCTGAATTCCCTGAATGGAAGTGGGAGCGGATTACAATGGATTTCATAACCAAATTACCCAAGACTTCGGGTGGTTATGATACTATTTGGGTAATCGTCGACAGATTAACCAAATCCGCACACTTCTTGCCAATAAAAGAAGCCGACAAGATGGAGAAGCTAACAAGAACTTACGTCAGGGATATTGTTAGACTCCATGGTGTGCCAATATCTATTATTTCAGACCGAGATAGTAGATTCACATCTCGTTTCTGGCATTCTTCACAAAACTCTCTGGGAACTAGGCTGGACATGAGTACAGCCTACCATCCACAAACCGACAGACAAAGTGAGAGGGCGATTCAAACATTAGAAGACATGTTACGAGCTTTGGAAAGCGTGACAAATTGAATCCAAGGTACATAGGACCATTCGAGATTCTTGCCAGAATCGGTCCTATAGCTTACAAACTTCGACTACCCCAAAAACTAAGTAACATTCATCCTACCTTCCATGTTTCGAACTTGAAAAAGTGTCTATCCGACGAGACTCTTGTGATCCCACTCGAGGAAATCGAGTTAAACGAGAGCCTAAATTTTGTGGAAGAACCCGTAGAGATTCTAGACAGAGAAGTTAAGAAAACCAAACAAAGCCGTATCCCGATAGTGAAGGTTCGCTGGAATGCAAAACGGGGACCTGAATTCACTTGGGAGCGGGAGGATGAAATACAACAGAAATACCCACATCTTTTTCCCTAGTCTATCTGTAATGCTAATTTCGGGACGAAATTCTCTCTAACGGGGGGATAACGTAACAAACCGGTATTTCAAACCTATGTAATAATGTAGGTCAATTTGTAGTTCTTTTTAAAATAATAAAGAGAAATTTTAGCATACTGTGGATATTTACATAATTGACCCTCAAAAATAAAGTATTAAACAATCTCTATTGGGATGAACCAAGTGGTAGAGATTGTAAAATGGTTTCCAAATATATAAAGAACACTAAAATCCGAGTTATAACGAAGAAGTTATGACCAATCGAAGATCCGCGGCAAAACCGGCAAAACATTGTTCAGTGTAAAAGCTGAATTTTCAATAAAAGGCTTTTCAGCCATAACAATCTAAATGAAAGTTGTAGATTACGTTAAACCGAGAACTTTCATAAAAAGAACATCGAAATCTGACTTCGTATGAGGAAGTTATGATTTTTCTAAGTTTCAATATAGCAGTATACAGCTAAAAACTCGAAATAAAGATCGAGTGATTTTTAGCTGACACAACCAAAACGAGAATTGAAGGTCTCATCAATAGTAGTACAACGGTAAAAAGACAGACAAAAACGGACGTCGGATGAAGAAGTTATGAATTTTGAACGGATTTCCAGTCCCGGTCTGTTAAAAATAAAAATCTTAAAAATAAAGTCAAAACTAGCCAACGAAGTCTAAACGAAAGTCGTAGAGTATAATTTTACCTACGCGTGCATATAAAGAACGTTAAAACGGAGCTCGTATGCGAAAGTTATGAATTTCGCAAGTTTTGGGCACAAAAATCGAGAAATGTTGAAAACTGGGAAAATTCGCATGGTGTACCTTCGGCCACGTCACCCTCGAATGTGAGGCTTCTCCGTGTCTGCCTCGTGGCACCTTCTGATTGGATCTATGTTGTCCGTATCGCCTTTTGATTGTACCGAAGCCGCGGTCCAGTAGCCGTCGGACACGCCCTTCACACCCTGGAGCTTCCGAACTTGCACCGTGCCTCCTCCTGATTGGACCAAAGTTCGGTCCACTCCTGATCCGACACCACCGAACTAGCTGTCCGAAGCGAGCCTTCTTCCCTCGCCGCCTGTCCGAACACGCGGAAGCTTCTCCCAGCTTCGGATCCGAGGCTTCGGCCTATATAAGGCCTGCGAGACCCTCCGGATATTTCACCTTTTTCACCCCATTTTCCACACTTTTTCACTTCTTTCACCACTTTAAAATATCCTACAACCCCTAAAGCCCCGAGAAAAACAACTTTCTCCAGTCGAAACTCTGCTCGATTTAAGCTGGTTTTTCGTCAAATAAACTCCTTTCCAGGAAACGAAATGTTGTCCAAATCACCACCTATCAAGTGAGTTCATACCCCCGTATTTTCATAATTTCTGCTGTTTTAAGGGGGGAATACAAGTATAACACAAGAACTTTGTGTTATAAAATCATGATTTCAAATCATGATAAAAAGACATTAAATCATCAAAAATACTCAAAACATTAAACGCTTTTATAAACTTATATTTTTCCCCAAAATTCATATTTGTAAATATATGTATATAAGTAAGATTTAAAAGGCTTAGGACTGATAACTCATTCTGGGTCCTTTTCCTTGTTTGGATGTGGGCTTATAGTACCGGTTATTTGTCCGAGTGTCGTTTAAATTTTACTTATATATATAATTGTGTATGTATATAAATATAAAAGTTATTTCATCAGTTCAAATACCTTTGTAACATGTTGAGCAAGGGGTTACATGCAAAAATAGTTAAATACCGATTCAGAAAGTACATATAAATTATAATAGGTATAATTTATGATTCATAGAACAATAATTCATAATTCAAGTATACTAGAATACACTGTTTTACAAGAAACAAGGGTTTTGATTCAAAACAAATCAAGGGTTTACAATTGTCAAATACATATTCGGAATACTAATTCAAGAACATACTGTCAATCATTTATTTCAGAATGATTGGGTTTTCATGACTAATATACATGTAACGTTTATATGCTTTTTATGAGTCATTCAATTCAGTTTGTTTAATTCATTTAGACAACAAAGGTAAATCCTGACATTATAACCAGAATCTCCAGCCAGGGAATCGAAACAAGTTGTGTGTACATCTATATCGGGATTGACAACCCCGCACTCAGGCTGCTAGCTACAGTCAGGCATACACGCCAATAAGTGGCAATTGTTATCAACAGTTTAAACGCCCACAAAGCGTTTGTTTCAGGCCATCATGTCTCAGTATGGTTATAATAACTCATTAAAAAGATATTTAACAATATGTTAGTGTATAATCAACTAAACGAAAGTATACCTTCAAAGTACCAGTTTACAGAATACAACCTACAATAGTACAATACAGTTTTCAATAACAGCTGGTGAAACCAGGCACACTCTCAGTTACAAGTTTTACAAATACAGAACATTGGTTTACAAATGGAACAGTTTTATGGGAATAAAACTACTTTTCATATACAACAGAAAATATAGGATTTTTTGGAACAATATACATATTCGAGATACCGAAACATCCTTTTAAACATAAATACATATGCACTCACTCAACTTTATGTTGATACTCTCTTTTCAAATTACTTGTATTCTTAGGGAAATAATACCCAGGTACTCCCCGAGCTTTTTGAGAAGATGGAGCTATTTTGAGTCGTATCTTCTTTTGTATGACTATTTTGGGTTCAATATACAATGACTGAACATATGCAAATACATATACTTTCTAAAAACAATGGTTGTTTGTACTTTGATGTCACACCCCAAAACCGGAACGGCGGAAACGTTCGGGGGTGGAGGATGTCATGTTTAGTATCACAAGACATGCATCATAGTAATCAAAGTAATGAACAACCATTTCATTAGAAAGAAAGTGTTTACAATGTGTGTGTTCACAAAACATAGAATACATAAGCAAATAAAAAAACAAGACTTGAAACTATTATGCTCCATCTTCTGAATTCCCAGTGCGAGTACCTGTCTACTAGTTTCCTGAGAATACAAGTTATTTTGAAAGAGTTGATCAGCAATTAAGCTGGTGAGTTCATAAGATTTTAGTGATGTAAGTAAGTTGTAGAAAGTTGTAGTAAGATGTAGTATGTTGTAAGTTTTGTTTAGAAAAGTTCGCCTGTTCCTCTAGAAAATCCTATATTTCCTACTTTGATGAAAGATAAGTAAAAATGACTCTACAATCCTTTCTATGAGTACTAAATGGATACAAGTTATATAGAACTCAGAGTAAACAAACAATCGATAGTATGTATGTGTACCTTAATTTATACATCATGGTTATATAATACCTTAATCGATAGTATGTATGTGTACCAGTATAAAAGGACCGTAGGTGATTAACTCTATAATACCTTAATTTATACATCATGGTTATATAATTAATACCCGATAGGTAGTTGGATGTGTGCTTTCCGGCTTAACTCGAAAATGGTTTGCATTAACTTTCAAGTGGAACTGCCACAATATGAAAGTAATGGGAAAATGTAAGTACTCAGGGGTCTTTTGAATTCACGACCTGTAGTACTGGTTACCTTAAAACATGTCTGTTTTATCAAGGTCATAATGTGAAGGCTAGTTCCCGTACTAAACATTCTCCCTGTCAAAAGATTATGGGAACAAAACACGACTTTTAGCAAACCGGTTGCTCGGCCGTGTAATCCACATTAAAGTTATATGATCATGTATACCCAATTTATTATCACCTTTTGCTTAGAACAATGCGTTAGTGATCATTGGTATAGTTAGATCCTGTAGTTGTTCTCATGCTATAGCATCTTAGTAGGTTCGTTCTGTTATAGTATCTTAGTATGTTCCTTCTGTTATCATGTACAGTGTATAGTATGTCTCTATGATGTATTGTATCTACCTCCCTGTTTCTCTTTATAGTGTGCTCTAGTATCTAGTATGAACTGAACCTCTAAACTATACCCCTTATAGTTTACTAGTATTCTACTTGAACTGTTATTGAAAAGACTCATTTTACTACTAAGTTATGCTTGTACTTTAAAAACGGAGTTTTGTTAAACTATAAAGTAACATAACTTTAAAAGAGTTTTTGAAATGTTTTGATCACTTATAAAATACATAAGCAATCTTTTGAAAGATGTTTATAACAATTATTTACACAATTATCATTGTGTTCAACTTGTATTCCCCCCCCCCCTTAAAAGCATTTAAAACAATTAAAAGATTCATTACGGGGTATGAACTCACCTGATGTGGGTGATTCAAACGAATACGCACGTAAGGATGAGAAGTTCCACGAATGAACTCCCGAGACACAACGGGTCCTAAATGACATATAATGGCATATATGTGTATGTAATTAGTGTCTAAACAACTAATTAGGAAGGGTAACACCCTTATAGACTAGGAAAATCTAAGATTTAAGGGATACAATCACATATGATTGCATAACCAGGGTGTATGGCCACCCTATTGAGTTTACAGTCAATGTGGCATGACCATAAGAGTTTACGGTCAAAGTGGTTTACGGTCATAGGGTTTACGGTCCTATGTGTTTACGGTCCAAGTGTTCACGGTCTAATGACCTTACGGTCATGGAGTTCACGGTCTAAGGAGATCCAACCGTAAACTCATCAAATCTTTAAACAATGACGGTTTTCAAGGGCTTTATTCAAAGGCATCAGATTCTAGGGACCATGCTTAGCCTTAGGAAGGGTTTAGGGTCTCTAATGCACCTTTCATTAGAGTTTACAGTCTAAGGAGATACTCTTAGACCGTAAACACCTTGTTCTTGACTAAAAATGATGTTATCAAGGCTCTAATCAGGTGTTTCAACTAGATAACAAGCTAAGGAGGGAGTACTTACGATATAGAGGCTTGAAATGGTGATTAAGGTCCAAGAACAATAGTGTGTTTTCTTGGTGTTTCTTGAAGATCTAAGAAAAGATGATTTCCATGGATTAAATCATGTAATGATACTAGATTAAGAGATGTATCAATAAATCAAAGGAAGAACACTTACGATTTTGATGATCTAGGATGATGAACTTGATGATACTTGAGAGGATTTGGAAGTTCTTGAGTTTGAAAGGGAAGAAATGATCAAAATGATCATAAAATATATATATAGGAGGGAGTTTACGGTCATCCTGACCATAAACTCCTTTTGAAGAGGTTTACGGTTCGATTGTTGGTTTAGAACGTCAACTGATACGTCCAAACACTTATTCCTTAAGTGTACTAGGCTAAAACTCCTTAGAATGACCTTTTACAAGGCTAGAACTCATTAGAAATGAGTCTGACACTCAATTGAGTTGACTGACTGAGCTTTCAAAGCAAAAAATTTTCGGGTTGTCACATCATTCCCCGTTAGATGGAATTTCGTCCCGAAATTAGCTTTCTTACAGTACTACTGGGGTTGCGCTCCTTTGATTTGTAGAATACTCACTCGTAGACCTGGCAACTTTGCGCTAGTGTTCATGATAGGATTCGTACTTGGTCCATCTATCATTACCTCGTGTATACAAGTTGTACATAATTAAGATTAGTTAGACGGTCGGATGTGCGACTCTGCCCCAGGTCCACAACCAAACAAGGAACATGAGATAGGGCGGAAACACACATACTAGATCTGCGTAATCATAATTATATACCACTCTCGCGTATACACTGAATAGTAATAGGTGGGCTGTATTCGTCCTTAGCCACTGTGCTCAAACTTGGTCTGCTAGACGAGTGGTATCTCGTGACGGTCTGTGGGAACATACGGTGGCAAGGCTTCGGAGGAAAAAGTACCCTTCGCACGAGTACTTCGGGGTTTAGAATACGAAAGACAAAACTGAGGTTTAGGTAGGATTGTCGATACGAATGACGAAGGTTTCGCGAACTTGACGGTCGAGGCGTTAGAAACATATGGACTTAGTATGGTGAGGACCACGCCAACTCATGACGAAAGATAGAAACAGACTCTTTACTGAACAAAGTTTTGGCCGATTTGAAAGAAACACTTGTTATACGATGATGTACCGCTAGTGTGTTCGACAATGTACTCCTAGTGTGTTCGACAATGTACTCGTAGTGTGTTTGACAATGTACTCCTAGTAAATGTTTTTAGTGCTTTCTGTTTTCCCCTTTGATGTTAACACTCCTACGTATCGTACCGCTATGTGCGAGTACATACAATGTAAGTGCTTTGATAACTAGTGTTGATACTTTATATCATGATCCTCCTCGGTACCACTACGATCGCCTGTCATATACAAGTCATGAATAATTAAGGTGAATAAGACAGTCGACTGAGTAACTCTGCCTCAAATCCACAACCAAACAAGGAACGGGAATTAAGGCGGAATCACTCACTCTAAGTCTGCAACATCTTAGTCATGCACAACTCTGATCTATATGCTAAGCCATCATAGCTCCTCTAAACGGATCTTTTAGTTCTCTTGAATATTGTGATCTATTTCAATATGTGAGTTATTATAGTTACTCTTTAAGTGTTTTCCCCAAGTTTTAATCTTATATATAATTATAAATTAATTTTTAAAGTAATTACTATTTCGAAAACGTACCACTGCTCGTTGACGACGCTGGGGTTGATTCTCCTGCGGTGATCATTAAAATGAGTCCATCCGCTCCTGAGTTCTTTGTTATCGGGCAGTCCTACTGGTAGTCTCCATTCTCACTACAGCCATAACAGGCTTGGTTTTCTTCAACTCCGGGGACTTGGGAGATCGGTTGAGCCGGTACCCTGCAGAAACGGACTGTGTGTCCCGTTCTGTGGTAGTTCAGACACTGCATTTCCCAGCATACTCCGGTGTGGTGGTAGTTGCACTTTCCACACTTCGGGAGTGTTCCAACATATCGACTGGCAGGTGCTGGAGTAGTAGGTGTCGTAGCGGCATACATAGATCTCGCTTGTTGCTCTTGCGCGGGTTCCTGTGTTGTTAGCTTCCTTTTCCTACTGTTCCCCGACTTCTGATTATAGTCCTTTCCCTTTGATGGCTCGGGAACGAGGACTTCTACACCATGACGGACTCCATGGTCGATGAGTCGTTGGGCCAGGCGTTTGGCGCTATCGAATGTGGCTGGGTTAGAAGACAACACATCTCCTTGGGTCAGAGCAGTCAGACCCCAGATGTATCTTTCTATCTTCTTGCTCTCCGGGGTAACCATCTCGGGGCATAGCGCTGCTAAGTCGCTAAATCTGTCAGTGTAGGCCACTATGTCTGAGCCGACCATTGTGAGCTCCCATAGTTCTTGTTCCAGCTTTTGAACTTCGCCCCTCGGGCAGTATTCTTCCAGCATCATTGCTTTTAGGTTCTCCCAACCTATTGAGTTAGCCACTGATAGGGTCAGTAACTTAACATGGTTGTTCCACCATGTAAGGGCTCTGCTAGAGAAGGTGCAGGAAGCAAACTTCACCTTGCTCCCTTCTGGGCACAAACAGATTGCAAAGACCGAATCTGTTTTCTCGAACCATCGCATCAGAGCGATGACTCCACCATTTCCATTAAAGGAATTGGGTTTGCAGTTCATGAAGTACTTATATAAACACTCCCTTGGGTGTCCGGGAGTAGCTCCAGGGTTGGCTAAGTGGGTACCGCTACCAGATTCGAAGGTACCACTTTCACCGAAATAAGCTAGGGCGGTTGCCACTGCAGAGGATATCGCTGCTTGGAGAGCAGCAGTATCGAATTGTGGCGGAGGCAGTGGCGGTTGAGTTGGAGTTATCGGAGTAGTGTGTCTCGCTGATCGACGTGGAGGCGTCTTGCTAAAAGAATATAAAGACAAGATGTAATAAGTCTATAGCAGTGGAGATAAGCCGAAAGCTGAAAGACAAGGTTATCCTAGTTTTGAGATTATCGGGTCCTGACTTCCACAGGGTTCTGAAAACAATTCATAAAATACTCTATACCTAATAAACTTTATGAATTTGGAATGGCTATCCTCGAATGAATATATGTTACCTGAATAACTGTTACCAGCTGCATGTAAGAAAATAATCCTAACACATAATGTGAGCAGTGTCTCCACTAACTCATTAAGTTAACCAAGATTATTATTTATTAGTGTGACGCATGAGACATTTTGGTTACTTCTGCTGATCCCTCCTTGAAAACTTCTCTTGAACTTACTCTTGTTCCTCCTTGACTCTTCTGTTGACTACTATGAGGAAGTGGTTACATCTATCCGGGTTTGTCGTGCGAGAATGGATGTGACTAAAGAATCTATGAGTTTTTGGGTAACTTTATGGGGTGATCCTTACAGAGTCCTTCTATAATTTTACAATGTATACAAGTTGCATATAATTCAAGATTAAATAGACCTTCGAATAAGTGATCCTACTCCAAAACCACAACCAAACAAGTAACAGGTAGTGAAGCGTAGATCATAAATTCTAAGTCTATAAGATCTCAATTATATAAAACCTTGGGAGTATACATTGCAGTATTATAGACCTATTCGTAAGGGTCTTTTAAGTTATCACATAAGTTATTTGTATAGTGCCTAAAATACTCCTATAGTATTTTAACGTTTTGTACTTGGTATGTTTCAAACTTGTTATTGTGTTATAGTATCCTAGAATACTCCCATAGTATTCTAACTCTATGTACTTGATCTAGAATTTTCTTGACTGGTGTTAGGTAAGTTTTAAGACTGTTGCAACACCACATCACTCCCAAACACATGTCGGTCACATCTCGAATGAATATAGTTGATCAGGCTATATTGATCCTAGCTGTGATTACACAACTGTCCAGGTTTCACCGCAATGTTCAACCTTTAAATACTTTTGTTCTGTTCTTCTTGTGATATTTGTTCTAGTATGTCTACATGTATAAGCAAGTAGGTATATTTTTATAACTTATTGTTATACTCTGAAAATATATTATTATCCAGAGCACTTAAGCCCCATTGTATTTATACTTGTATATCTTTTATCGGTTAATATACTTAGTTCATTATAAACAATGTTCTGATACCAATCTGTCACACCCCTAAACCGGAACGGCGGAAACGTTCGGGGGTGGAGGACGTCATGTTTAGTATCACAAGACATGCATCATAGTAATAAAAGTAATGAACAACCATTTCATTAGAAAGAAAGTGTTTACAATGTGTGTGTTCTCAAAACATAGAATACATAAGCAAATAACAAAAAAAGACTTGAAACTATTATGCTCCATCTGCTGAATTCCCAGCGCGAGTACCTGTCTACTAGTTTCTTGAGAATACAAGTTATTTTGAAAGAGTTGATCAGCAATTAAGCTGGTGAGTTCATAAGATTTTAGTGATGTAAGTAAGTTGTAGAAAGTTGTAGTAAGATGTAGTATGTTGTAAGTTTTGTTTAGAAAAGTTCGCCTGTTCCTCTAGAAAATCCTATATTTCCTACTTTGATGAAAGATAAGTAAAAATGACTCTACAATCCTTTCTATAAGTACTAAATGGATACAAGTTTTATAGAACTCAAAGTAAACAAACAATCGATTGTGTGTATCTTCCCTAAGTCCACAACCAAACAAGGAACATGGAATGAAGCGGAAGGCACACATCCGATTGTTTGTTAGATCGTCATTGTATATAACCCTGGCGTAATCACTTGGTACTCACGGAGTCAATTTTAATAGTTCCTTTATATTTGATGAAAAGATTCTTTAAGCAAACCCTTATTTCTTATAATAAAAATGGTAACCACAGTGGTTACTTCTATAATCACTTAGTTTATACTAGTTATAGGAAATCTAATATCGAATAGATAGTTAATTGTGTGAATCTGCCCTAAGCCCACAACCAAACAAGGAACATGAAGTAAGCCGGAAAGCACACATCCAACTACCTATCGGGTATTAATTATATAACCATGATGTATAAATTAAGGTATTATAGAGTTAATCACCTACGGTCCTTTTATACTGGTTTAACAAAATGGATTAAACCCTTTCCTGGTAAGTTTCTAGTTTTGTCTACCAAATGTTCTATTTGAAAAGTATGTTTTGTACTAGAAAACTGTGCATTGAATTTGTGTCCTATGACCTGACCCATACCTGGTACCCCTTATGATGACTTAATGTATACGAAACATATATATAACTAAGATCGAACGGATTATAGGCTGGGTGAATCTGCTGTAAGTCCACAACCAAACAAGGAACAGGAAATGAAGCGTAAATCACACATCCTATTACCTGTCAGATCCCAATTATATATATCCCTTGATGTATACATTAAGGAATCATAAGGTTAGCATTATGGTCCCTTTCTACTGAATGTACTAGACTCGACTGTTCTGATTGTCGTTTGTAAAATGTGTGACAACCCGAAATTTTCATTTGTATAATCTCTACAGTTAAACACTTCATATAATATTCAAAAACATTTCAGCATATTTTTGGCCGGATTTAAGTCCGTTTGGGTGTTTTTTTTTTTTTTTCGTCAAACGATTAAATAAAAGGAAGTGACGTTATTAGTGAGGGGTAGCAAACAAAACAATCATCACCTTATCTAGGTGTTTACGGCCAAACAAGAGGTGTTTGGGCCGTAAACACCAATTTCCCAAGGACTCATGCATATAACATGAGTTTACACACCTTTTATCTCATTCTCCACTTCCCACCTCAAGAACACCAAACTTTTCTCTCAAGTATCATAATTTCATTTCTTCAAATCCGCCAAAATGTAAGTGTTTCCTCCTAGATTCTTTCATACAACACTTAATCTAGTGTTTATACATCATTTCATCCATGGATTCTTGGTTTTTACTTAGATCTTCAAGTGTTCTTCAAAACACCAAGAACACCAAGAACACATACTAGTGTTTTTGGGTCCTAAACACTCTTACAAGCTTCATATAAGTAAGTATACTCCTTCTAGCTAGTTATTTGCTTAGTATACTTTTTAATCCATGGAAAATCATCCAAAATCCCAAGAACATATGTGTTTACAGTTTGGGGATCTCCCAAAACCGTAAACACCCCCAAAGGGTGTTTTGATGCCCCTAACACCTTCAAATGCTTGGATAAAGGGCTAGAAACTTGCATACATGAGCTAGAAACACCAAAACATGAAAAGATTGAGGCATACATGAGTTTACGGCCGTAAACTCATGGGTTTACGAGCGTAAACCCAAGTGTTTACGACCGTAAACTCTCAAGGATGGTCCAAGGACCGTAAACTCCAATGGGGGGTCCTTTTGTGCCCTAACCACTTCCTAATCCTTTGTTTCGAACTTAGAACCTTTCCTTGTGAGATATAGGACCTTGAAACACACAAATGCACCATTTCCATGAGTTTACGGTCGTAAACTCATGGGGGAAATGGTCCAGAAACCGTAAACACACATAAAGGCCACCATTTGAGGAGTAAACTTCAATGTGAGGCCATACTCTCCTTAGATGCAACCCTTAGCACTCCTAGCACTTGAAACAAAGTGTTTTCATGCATTAGAGTGTCTTTACTTGATTAATTAGTGATTAAATAACTAATTAGATACACTTATGTATCACTACATGTTACATAGGATCCGTGTGTGTGTTCAAGTCCTCACTTGACACCTAGCATCCTACCCAACACTTCCATCCACTCCACTCACTGCAGGTGAGTTCATACCCCTAAATCAACCTTTTTAAATGATTTTAAATGCTTTTATGGGGGGGAATACAAGTTGAACTGTTATAGTTATTGTATCAATCACATATGATTAATAACTAGAACAGACTACTTAATTTATTGCTACTTTCAGATTTCCATCAAACTTTGGGTTTTCAAGTGTTTCAAACCATTTATCAAATTCTTTAAATGCTAAAACTGTTTTCAAACTCTTTTAAACCTGTTTTATCTTCAAAACCATATCTATACTAATATATTTATATAAGTAAGACTTGAAGGACTTAGGACTGATAGCTCACCTTATTTCCTGTTCCTTGTTTGGTTGTGGACTTAGGATATTCTGTTTTGTCCGACTGTCATTGAATTCTTAGTTATATATCATATATATTTGTGTTGGATATAAAAGTCTACACTTCAGTTCAGGACCTTTGTGTAACAAAGGCATGCAACCAACATTATTATTTAACTATAATTAGTATAGTTAAGGATTATTACTCATTATTCCTATTACATTGACATCTATCAGAGTTAGTACAGTTATGAGTCTATACATGATAAATACTATACAAAGAGTATACTATATGTTATCCAACAGAACACTCTATACATTATACCAGGAAATACATTATACAACATACAAGAGAATATACTATAATTAGAAATGTGACATACTACTTCTCGATACGACACTTCATAGTGGTATCACCGTGTAACCAGAGTGTCCTGGAGGGAGAACGGACATTGTGTGTATAGATCTATACGGGACAGGTACTCCCACATCCCGACTGCTAGCTATAGTCCCAGCCGAAAGGCCAAGGGGTGACAGAATGTCACATTTCTACATATGACTCGGAGGGTCATCAGTTATTCGATCGTCAATCAGCATGGTTACATACGAGTTCACATTCAGACCTTTAATTAACACTTTAAGAATTAAAGGCAAAACGGATTCCCCGAGGTGTATTGTACATTTAATACTACCTGGAATCAGCATTTTCATTACATTAAGCCGGCAGTGACACTGCTGGGGTAAAGCATTATTTTCCCAATTACTCTATATGAATAAAGTCTAAAACTATATTTTCATACTGATAGTTTCACTGGGAAAACTTTTACATTTTCAAAGGATCAAACATGTAACCAACCGGGTCTTGGTAGAAGACTACTTTTATTGGAAAATATAGGATTTTCTAGGGAGCATACTATTTTCAAACATTGATATCAACTATCATAGTACATTGTTGTAAACATTTTATACAAGCAATGACACTAAATACTTATGAACTCACCAGCTTTATGCTGATAAACTCTTTCAAAATAACTTGTATTCTCAGGTCATCAGTAGACAGGTACACATACAGCTTTTGAGAAGATGGAGCACATATAAGACTCATCTTTTATTTTGATTATACTTTTGGTGTCTTACAAACTGTACAAAACATGCTTGTATTAAAATTATTATATTAATGCAATGGATGTTGTTGCTTGTCTTTACTATTATGCATTGTGATGATACTGTACATGACGTCCTCCACCCCAGAACGTTTCCGCCGTTCTTGGTTTTGGGGTTTGACAAAATGTAAGTTTTCCTTAGTTTATAACTATCTTAACTCGAAAATGGTTTGCATTAACTTTCAAGTGGAACTGCCACAATATGAAAGTAATGGGAAAATGTAAGTACTTAGGGGTCTTTTGAATTCACGACCTGCAATATTGGTTACCTTAAAACATGTCTGTTTTATCAAGGTCATAATGTGAAGGCTAGTTCCCGTACTAAACGTTCTCCCTGTCAAAAGATTCTGGGAACCAAACACGACTTTTAGCAAACCGGTTGCTAGGCCGTGTAATCCACATTAAAGTTATATGATCATGTATACCCAATTTATTATCACCTTTTGTTTAGAACAATGCGTTAGTGATCATTGGTATAGTTAGATCCTGTAGTTGTTCTCATGTTATAGCATCTTAGTAAGTTCGTTCTGTTATAGTATCTTAGTATGTTCCTTCTATTATCATGTACAGTATATAGTATGTCTCTCTGATGTATTGTATCTACCTCCCTGATTCTCTTTATAGTGTGCTCTAGTATCTAGTATGAACTGAACCTCTAAACTATACCCCTTATAGTTTACTAGTATTCTACTTGAACTGTTATTGAAAAGACTCATTTTACTACTAAGTTATGCTTGTACTTTAAAAATGGAGTTTTGTTAAACTATAAAGTAACATAACTTTAAAAGAGTTTTTGAAATGTTTTGATCACTTATAAAAGACATAAGCAATCTTTTGAAAGATGTTTATAACAATTATTTACACAATTATCATTGTGTTCAACTTGTATTCCCCCCCCCTTAAACGCATTTAAAACAGTTAAAAGATTCATTACGGGGTATGAACTCACCTGATGTGGGTGATTCAAACGAATATGCGCGTAAGGATGAGAAGTTCCACGAATGAACTCTCGAGACACAACGGGTCCTAAATGACATATAATGGCATATATGTGTATGTAATTAGTGTCTAAACAACTAATTAAGAAGGGTAACACCCTTATAGACTTGGAAACTCTAAGATTTAAGGGATACAATCACATATGATTGCATAACCAGGGTGTATGGCCACCCTATTGAGTTTACGGTCCATTTGGCATGACCATAAGAGTTTACGGTCAAAGTGGTATACGGTCATAGGGTTTACGGTCCTATGTGTTTACGGTCCAAGTGTTCACGGTCTAATGACCTTACGGTCATGGAGTTCACGGTCTAAGGAGATCCAACCATAAACTCATCAAATCTTTGCACAATGATGGTTTTCAAGGGCTTTATTCAAAGGCATCGGATTCTAGGGACCATGCTTAGCCTTAGGAATGGTTTAGGGTTTCTAATTCACCTTTCATTAGAGTTCACGGTCTAAGGAGATACTCTTAGACCGTAAACACCTTGTTCTTGACTAAAAATGATGTTATCAAGGCTCTAATCAGGTGTTTCAACTAGATAACAAGCTAAGGAGGGAGTACTTACGATATAGAGGCTTGAAATGGTGATTAAGGTCCAAGAACAATAGTGTGTTTTCTTGGTGTTTCTTGAAGATCTAAGAAAAGATGATTTCCATGGATTAAATCATGTAATGATACTAGATTAAGAGATGTATCAATAAATCAAAGGAAGAACACTTACGATTTTGATGATCTAGGATGATGAACTTGATGATACTTGAGAGGATTTGGAAGTTCTTGAGTTTGAAAGGAAAGAAATGATCAAAATGATCATAATATATATATATATATATATATATATATATATATATATATATATATATATATATATATATATATATATATATATATATATATATATATATATATATATAGGAGGCAGTTTACGGTCACCCTGAACGTAAACTCCTTTTGAAGAGGTTTACAGTTCGATTGTTGGTTTAGAACATCAACTTATACGTCCAAACACTTATTCCTTAAGTGTACTAGGCTAAAACTCCTTAGAATGACCTTTTACAAGGCTAGAACTCATTAGAAATGAGTCTGACACTCAATTGAGTTGACTGACTGAGCTTTCAAAGCAAAAATTTTTCGGGTTGTCACATTTGATTACTATGATGCATGTGTTATCATACTACAAATGAAGTCCTCCACCCCCGGACGTTTTTGCCTTCTGGTTTAGGGGTGTGACACATGTACACCTTAGGAGTGTTAGAATGCTCAAAACCCTTCACTTCCGTTGTTCCATCATCAACCCTCCTAATCATGATACCATCCATGCAAGCAAACAACAGCATACGGTGCAATATAATATGCAACTAACTAAACTAGTCTACTTTCCTAACAACACCCTACAGTATAACAATATCCTAAGATACAAAGGATGCATACTGTCATATATAGTATAGTGAAAAATACTCACCATAAAAGATTACTAGAACAACTATCAACATATCATTGGTAATCCAACTAGCGATTCGACCAACGCCACTTGGCGATTCAATTACAAGGCCAACGTGTCTATCCTAGACACCGCACCCATAACTAGATGAATCAGTATAATAATTAGAATTAATGATTAATGTAATACACATGTTCATGATAACGACAACAAGTATACTTCATATGAAGTTATAGTTAAGCGAAAGTCTAACTTACCCCGATTAACGAAACCCTGATAGTCATATGCAGAACTTTGATGCATTATCTTTATATCCTTCTGAAACCTTCAGAGCTTCTCTATTGAAACTACAAAATGGGAATTCAAATAATGAGGGACCAAAATGATCGAGGATGAGAGAGAGATAGAGAGAGAGAGAGAGAGAGAGAGAGAGAGACTCTAGTAGAGAGAATGGTGCAAATAAATAAGGAGGCTTGAGCCTCCTTTTAATGCTAGATTTTTATGCGTCGCACCGCTTCCACTGCTCTAGGGTGAAAGAGAGAGGTTTGAGCCTCCTTGGATGCAATACCCTAATGAGGATGCAGTGCATTTAATGCATTACGTCGCGAGACCTGATTTCTTCACCACATAATTTATAAAATGTTCAAATCTTATAAAAATCATGACTTCTTTTTTGACGTTCTTTATATCTATGCTTTAGTCTTGACGAATACTACAACTTTCATGTTGATCATTTTGGATTAAACACAAAATATTTTCAATTTCATTTTTATAATCAACCTTTTATACCTTTTTGTCTCGAAAAGTAAAAACGGGGTGTAACAACTCTCCCCCAATTATAAGGATTTCGTCCCCAAAATCTAACTCCTATTCAATTTATAGATAATGCCAATGCACCATCTTATCGAGGTTCATGAGACCAACTCGAAACCTAGCCAATGCCACTACATCAACTCTACTGTCTGTACTTTACCAACAATAACACTTTGTTTTCAAGTCCATACCTATCAATAACTTCCTTGAAACCCCCCCCCCCCCCAAACTAGAAACTTATATGTATGAACTTCTAGAACTAGTATGCTAAAACTGATGATCACTCCTTGATAAAAAAAACGTTGATCAATTCCTTTGAAAAGGAGCACTACCAACTCATTATGAAGAGAACACCTAAAACCGTCCATCCATAACAAATAAACATAATATTTGTTCCGGATTATGCCCAAAAAGGCTTCTAGGTACATCGTTTTGGCTTCCTGCAAGAGCACATCTTTCCAAGGAGCACCCCTAATGACTCATAACCTCGTATCGTAACTACCTTCTCCACCTAGTTCAGACGCTCTACAACATAATAACCAACCTTAATCTCAACAGAAGTCTCGAACACCATACCATAACCTACCGAACACTAGGTCAATAATAGCGTTACCACAATGCTCTAACTACCCCACCCGCATTAGAACTTAAGCTGACGTCGGTCACATCATACACATGCAGGTTCCCAATATGTCACGACACCATCCAACTTACGGTACAAAATCGTTCTTTTCATCATCTCCCATCGGGCCGAAAAACTCATGATCAACACCTCAGTGGGCCTATAGGCGCACGACCATCATCCCACTGACCTAAAAGAACCCATTCATCATCACCCTTGACATATCTCATCTGACAACCGAGAAAATTCCGGTTACCGACCACCGTTAGGAAATGGTAAATAGAGATAAATGTAATAGCTTAGTACTGCAATGTTTGAATTATGACCAAATATAATCATATATGTTGTCGCATTTAGAAATAAATCGACGTTTAGGCTTAAAAATAAACGTCCAAAAAAGTTGTACCATCTTTAAAAACAATTAATATTTTTGGAAAGTACTCGTTAACGTGATTCCAAGGATATAAAATTCGTGGAAATCCTACTCTGATTGGAGGAGTTATGACTTTTGTAAGAAATAAAATCAATTGTGTAAATAATTATTACAACGACGACACAGAACATATAGATCGCTTGAGATTTGACTAAAGTTACAAATAGGAGAATTGCAGTACTCCTCGAGATAAGAGCATTAGGACAAAGAATGCCAAAAACGGGATCCTTATGAGAGAGATATGCTTTTTGTAAAATCATTTTTTACCCCCTTTAGGAAAAAAGATGAAAGTCAAACTAGCTAAAACAACCTAAATGAAAGTTGTAGTACTAGTTTAGGTCTATACATAGATATAAATTGCGTAAAGATTGGAGCTCGTATGCATATGATATAGATTTTTCAAAACACTTTTTATGCGCGCCATGCATGTCGTGCACCTGAAACTGGATTCGATCGGATTGTGAGTGACATAGCCCCAAGAGAGAGTGACACATGACGACTCTCGGATGGAGCGACGATGATCATGTGCGACGAGCAAAGCTAATTGCTCCGTGCGAACCCCAAACATACAAAAAATATGTTTATTTAATATTAGTAGTTTATACAAAGCATGGAATGTTAGGATAATATGTGGGTAGATGCTCTGCCTAGTTTTAAACAATGATATTATGCTAATAGTTATACTGCCCGACATACTATGAAATGATTATACCTAGATGTTATGTTGGCCATTTCCCTAGGATAACATAGTATCAAGAAGTATTGTTAGCTAAAGTTCAAGGATATGTATTGTACTTAGTTGTTACTCTACCATAATACCCGATTACCCAAATAATTGTAATTATTGTATATATATGGTAAAAGAATATATATATATATATATATATATATATATATATATATATATATATATATATATATATATATAAGAATAATTATGGAATATTCACTAAATAGGTAATTATCTCATATATATTATGATTAAGCATACATATAGTGATAATTATGGAAGGAAACGTAAGGATAGGTAATGGAGTTAACTGTACCATAACCTATCAAAGAATTCCTATAAAAATATAATTATTATATATAGGTTTAAGTGTGTATATATATATATATATATATATATATATATATATATATATATATATATATATATGTATGTATATGAATAATTATTAAAGAAATATGTATATAAAAAAAAAATAAGGAAAAGAAAAAAAATGATAATCATCCTTTAGCCAGATTAAATTCGGATAACCCTAGTCCTATAATCGTTAATCTTGTGAGAGGAAGAAAGATATGTATAGATATATACGGGGCTGACACCCGCACCTGCGATTGCTAGCTACAATTCCAGCAGGATAACTTTCTTAAGATATAAAAGTATAAATGTATTATTCGACGTTCAATGAAGCATCGTGCAAGGCATATATATCCTTCCATAGCGTCGATTATCGGGGCTCATTGTAATACTGTCTATAAGCCTTAATTAAAACTTCCTAGAGGGACGCCTTCAAGTAGTTGTATTATTAAATGGAAATTATAAATATTTAGGATAGGTTATATATCCTAAAGGAAAGAAAGGTTTTAAAAAAATAGTTTATGATCAAATAAAAGGATAAAACAGAAAGCTATAAACCCTGTGAACTCACCAACTTTATGTTGACGTTTTCAAAATACATGTATTCTAAGGAAGATGGGTGTGGAGGGTAGCTGTGGAAGGAAGGAAGTCTTCAAGGAAGACATTGGACATACTTTTTATTTGTTTTATGTTTTGTTATGAATAGGAAGTGTGTTTGAATACCGAACGATGTAATGCTTTAATAAATTTATAATAAATTAATGTAATGTTTGTGTTATATTTTTGTGTATTGTTCAATATACCCGTCACCGTGATCCAATATCCCTACTTCACACAGCCCGACGTTTCTACCACCGGTCGGGGGTGTGACATCTCAATCGTAACATGCCTCTGCTATTTAACCTTTTGAGGCTACAATTGACTCGAGGTCTATCATCTATACATCAACAGGTGTTAATGTCTGATAGTCTCTCTATATTAATCTACTCATGCTATAGACCAACTATAGTTGGACATCAACAAATGAAGTCTATAGATCAACCACTAAACCAAACACACAGTCTACCTCGAAGTATAAGATAATATTGAAGCATCAACAGATGGATATATAGTTGCACGTAGTCAGAAAAAAAGATAAACAGAAGAACTCTTGTTCTTACTTGAAAGCAATATATCATACCAGAACAATGCAATAAATGTAGGTTGAGAGTTCTCAAGCTATCTCATTTAGATCACGTTCAACCCTCAAGACATTCACTCAATGATCTAACAGCCTAACATACCCCTGAACTAAATGAACATGTACAGGAAAACTTATACTAGTCGTCTACAATCCTTTGTATTATCCATCACACCAACCGAAAGCATGCACCCAAAAATTGAAAAGTCTGAAAAATTATTTGACGATAAACTTTTGTCCTAAAACGACTCTTAATTCCGTAAGGAGAATTTAAAACCCTAGTCGGCACAACCATGATACCAAACCAGTTGTCAAGGCGTCCCAACTCTAAACCTCCCATAACTAAGGAAAGACTCAAAACATCTAACGAAGAGTCGGTACCTTATTGGAAACCTTGTCACTCCTGTTCAGTGATCCTAAAATAATCTTAGGTGTTAATGATAACATCAAGACCGACTGATCGAATGTGGATCAACGACTCGATTCACCAATCCTATGTATACTGCTTATACGTTAGCAAACCTAGGAAAATATTACTACTTTTTTAATGGAGATAGTCCACCTTGAATATCCCATCCTAGTTGTCCCTTATTTTACCTATATGTACATCAAATGATCATACGTAAATATTCTGCAAAAAAAAACACGCTCTCCTCTAACATCGATCCTAGCAAAGGATAACTAGATCTAGACTGCGAGCTAACCAAATAATCTAAATCTAATGTATACCCCGAGTGGTCTATCCTTCTTCTACATGAAAGTAATCAAAGCTCCCTATGGCGAATTACTCGACCTAGTGACTTCATACATCCATGAGGACACACACATATATGGTTATTTGACTATCCGCATCCTACCAGGGAATTTGGTCAATTCTTGAATCCTACTGGACAATTGGAAGGAGATTCTAACCATTCCTTGAGAAGTACATTGGAAAAACTTTTAGCCTAAGGATATTCTAGTAGAAGCCTTCCTTCTCCTTTCATACGCATAACAAAAACAAAAAAAATAAAAACCCACACCTACTCGTCTCGTAACAATCCTGGACCTTGACGTCGAACCGAAAGTTGAGCTTCCCCTCGAACTCTTTCCTGAACGGTCTGTTTTCCCCCATTTGGATTAGAACTATCATCTAATGATATCATTCGAAGCTCGAGTTGGCTCTAACTATGTGATATGTGTCTCCCTATAAACTTGGAAGCAACATCTCTTTATCATATCAATTACTTTAATGCTCCCAAAGTAACATTATTTCCTGTGTCCACAACAAATGATCTTCTCACATAACATGACCAAAAACCAACGACGGTTGTTATATTCATCAAAATGGTATAAAAGGACATTACGAGCATAAAAAAAATACTAGCAACAATGACGGTTTCCAGATTCAACACCATCTTTCCCACTTCTTTAGGACAATCAGCCTTGTCGTGCTCCCACCGACCATCCTGCTTACAATCTCAGTTGTAATGAACCTACTGAATATATCTGAAACACCTGGATACTAACACATTGGAAACACCCTTATGCGTCTTCCCATTCTTTCCTTAACAGCCGCCATTCTTATAACCTTCTAACCGAGTACCAAAATCTTGGACTTTTTAGCTACTGGTGTTACACCCCCAAACCAGAACGGCGGAAACGTTCGGGGCGGAGGACTTCATGTAAGTATCATAACACATACAATATAGTAATCAAAGTACAAACAACCATTGCATTAATAAGTATAAGTTTTACATAAGTGTTTAAACATGACATATTCAAACACCAAAGTAGATACAGTAGAAGACAAGAGTCGCAGTACGGTACTAGGTAGTCTTCTCAAAAGCTTCGGGAGTGTACCTGTCTACTGGATTCCTGAGAATACAAGTTATTTTGAAAGAGTTGGTCAACATTTAAGCTGGTGAGTTCATAAGTATTTTAGTTCTATAAAGTATACTCTATGTTCTTGGAAAAGTACGCTGGTTCCTCCATAAAATTCTATATTTCCTGAGGTGATAAACTGATAACCTCAATAGTTCCCTCTGTAATTACTTAGTTTATACTAATTATATATAACCTAATATCGAATGGACAGTTAAATGGGTGTATCTGCCCTAAGCCCACAGCCAAACAAGGAACAGGAAGTAAGGCGGAAGTCACACATTTCACTGTCAATCGGATATTACTTATGTATAACTCTGATGTAAAAACTAAGGAATTATAGAATTGACCACTAAAGGTCCTTTATGTTATACTAGTTTAAAGAGAGTGAATGAGTAAGTTCCATCTGATAAGTGGTTTTAAATCCCCATTAAACCGTTTCTGAATAGTAGTTTTAAATCTCCATAAAACCGTTCCATTTGTAAAAGTAGTTTAATCCCATTAACCGTTTCATTTGTAAAAGTAATTTAATCCGATAAACCGTTTCATTTGTAAAAGTAGTTTAATCCCATAAACCGTTTCCTTTGTAAAAGTATTCTTAGTTATATCTGTTCTACAGTAAAACATTGGTATTAATCCTGGAAAATATTATATTATCCATAATACTGATTTGTGGTTTTAAACGTTCCAAAACCAAAAGTACAAGTATATTTTCCATACTTGATTTCATGATACGTAGTTCTTACTATAAGTAAAAACTAACAGAAGATATATTTGGTCAGTGAAATAGGTAGGATGTAATTATCTTTTCTTACTATTTTAAGAGAAGTATATTACTAAGTAATTTACTCGTTGTTTTATCCATGTGAGTTCTATTAACCATACTAATCTGACTGATGTGCCTGATGCGACGTTCTTCAGGCGTCGGAAACGGTATGACATTTGTCACCCTAGGCCTGCCGGCCAAACTGTAGCGAACATCAAAGGTGCGGGATTGTCAGTCCCGTATAGATCTATACACAAATTCACGCTCTCCTTCCAGGAGATTCTGGTTAATAAGTCAGGACTTAAGGTCGTACTTAGATAAGTACACCATGAAGAGTCTCACAAATTTATTGTTTCAACGAGATTATGATGTATTATTACCCCGTGATTGCTAACCCTGGTACGTTGTATTGTACCCTTGTTAATGCAAACCCGGTATGATGTATTATTACCCCGTGATTGCTAACTGTGACAATCTGAAATTTTTATCTTATACACTTATTCAAATCAATGAAGGTTAGACTTGTTTTTGCTATTTTCTAGCACTATTTAGAGTCAATTAGAGTGTTCTAAACCCAATACAATTAAGGTAGGAACCTAGAAATGGGATAACACGATGCATATCAAGCAAAATCGGGCCAAACACTCCAACACATGGAGTGTGCGGCCGCACACTTGAGTGTACGGCCACACACAGGTGTGTGCGGCCACACACCCATCCCAACCGCACACTCCCACCTATATATTCAACACTTAGCCATTTTGAACACTTTTTCCAATTCTTCAAAGCTAGAACTCGTTTTCTCTCAAGTATCATCCAAAGTTTCACTCCAATCTTTAAACAAGTGAGTGATTTTTTCTTGGTTTAGCTAATACATGACCTTAACTAGCCTTTTCCCTTGGTTTGATCCATGAAAACACCTATTTGGTGTTAGATCACCAAGAACACCAAGAACACACACTACTTTTGGGGCTTTTAACTACACTTTTAAGCCTCTAAATTGGGTATACACTTGCAATAGCTTGTTATAAGCTAAAGACCATTGAATTTACACATGAAAAACGCCATTTCATATGATCTTCAAGTGTGTACGGCCGCACACTCCAAGTGTAGCCGCACACACCATTTTTAGGTCCAAAAATGGCAATGAACTCCATATAAGGCTAAAGCATGAAGTAACAAACATTCCTAGATGAGTCCTAAAGCCTTAAATACGTTTTGGCACATTCCATAGGGAGTGTGCGGCCGCACACACATCCTGGCCGCACACCCTGGCCGCACACACACAAATGTTGTGCATTTTGACCATACACTCCCTTGTATGGCCATATACCCCTTATATACAATCATGTATGGTTGTAACACTTCAAAATAAGTGTTTACTAGTCCCTAAGGTGGTTCAAATTCAATAATTAGTTATTATAAGCACTAATTGTAGTCAAATATGTGTAATTATATGTTAAATAGGATTTGTTTGTGCTCAAGACTCCAATTGACACCCAACAATCCTATATCGATCTTTCATTCGAGTTACTCACTACAGGTGAGTTCATACCCCTTAATTAACCTCTTAAATATTTTTAAATGCTTTTATGTGGGGGATATAAGTTGAACAATTATGGTTATTATATCAATCACATGTGATTAATAACTACCAAACAAGTGGATTTCTTACTTTCAAACTATGTTACCAAGCTGTTTTACTTCAAACTGTTTTATAAACTCTTTTTCATATCAAATACTTTTATTAAACTCTTTTAACTTATATTCTGTGTATCTATGTAGATATAGTTATATAAGTAGGATGGAAAGGACTTAGGACTGATAGCTCACCTTACTTCCTGTTCCTTGTTTGGTTGTGGACTTAAGGTATTCAGGTTATTTGTCCGAAGGTCGTTTGAATCCTAGTTATATATCATGTATATGTGTATAGATATAAAAGGTTACTTCATTCAGTTCAATACCTTTGGGGTAGCAAAGGTACACAAACATGTTCATACATTCAAACAACATTACTAGTAAACTATAATAGGTATAGTTTAGGGAGATACTAATACTATTACTAGAACAGGGAAACATACAATGAGTCAGTTCATACATGAGGCAATAACAAACAAAGAATAGATATGATAATGAGAAACAAACAATAGAATACTATGATGAGAAACAAACAATACATGCTAGACAGGGAGAGAACACACAATACAGCTAGCACATACATATACTAGAACATTATTACATTTATGTGAGCCACGTAACGGGGCATGACACTACCTGTCATGACCGTTTTGTATCTAGAATCTCCTTAAGTGGGGAGCGTATGAAGTTGTGTATAAATCTATACTGGATTGACTATCCTACACCTTGCTGCGCGCTACAGTGGGACTTGTAAGTCTACGGGTGCCAAACGTCATTTCTTACGACGTCTTACATCGTCATTTTTCTATGAGTCGGTAGCAGGATACAGGCCGATCACATGGTACTTTAAATAATAATTGGTTTAAGGTAGTTAGTACAACATTAGTTACTTAATACAACACTACAGTACTATTTCATTTTCCCATTACATTTACTTTGTGATCTTCACACAATAAACAATAATGTAAAAACTATATTTTTGGTTAATGATAGTCGGATTTGGGAAAATACACACTCTTACAAAAGACACACAAACAGATACTAGATGCCTTGGTAAAAGGCTACTTTTAGTAGGAAACATAGGGTTTTCTAGGGAAGTTCAAACAATTACAAACTTTTACAAACTTATACAATTACAGACTTACAAACACTTTCATACAAATACAAAAACTAATATACTTATGATCTCACCAGCTTTAAAGCTTATAAACTCTTTCAAAATAACTTGTATTCTCAAGTCACTAGTAGACAGGTACCGGTGCCAGGTTTTGAGAAGATGGAGCTCGTTCAAGACTCATCTTTTATTTTGATTCATATTTTTGATGTCTATATAACTTGACAGAACATACTTGTATGAAATTATATTATTAATGCAATGGATGATGTTGTTGCTTGTTTACTACTTTGCATTGTTGTGATACTCACATGTCGTCCTCCACCCCCGAACGTTTCCGCCGTTCCGGTTTCGGGGTGTGACAGATTTGTATCAGAGGATTGTTTATAGTGAATCGAGTGTATCAACCCATAAAAGATATACGAACTATAAACACAGCGGGATTAAAATACTCTGATAAAGAGTTTATACTTTTAAATAATAAAATATTTAACCAAGTATACATACCTGCATTCATACTAAAATCAGTGTCATTAGGACAGAACAAAAGTATTACGATTGTTGGACAGCACAAGTAGACTTAGAGACATATGGTCAACCCTGGGAAGATGTACCCTGATCAACTACATTATCCGAGGAGTGATTAGCATGTGCCTAAGTGTGGTTGTGATGTTGCAACAAGTCTAAAAACTTACCAACACTACTACAATGAGAACAGTAGAACAGAACATAAACTTAATACTATAGGAGTATTTTGTGTTACTTTAATTACTTATCTGAGAACTAAAGGTCCTTACTAGTATATCAACAGTTTCTAAGTGGATACGCTAAGGTTATATGTATCTAGGATATCATAGACTTAGAATCTATGATCTTTTCTTTACTTCCTGTTCCTTGTTTGGTTGTGGGCTTAGAGTTAGGGTCACTTATTCGAAGGTCTATCCTGTCTCGGTTACATATGACTGGTATGCACTACGCAAATGTTGAAGTAACTGATAAAGATCATCTTATAATTATCTCATTAGTTCGTCTATTTAGTTATTTCTTATATCCCTTTTCTCACGTAGATTTTATGGCTGGATTCCATATCCCCGGAGACCCGTACTACCCCAACAACGGCAATGCAGGATGGCTTGGAGAAGAGCTAGATGATGATCACCCAATCCCATTGGATGATCACGAAGCAGAAGGCTTTTCTGATGGTTCTGACTCAGAACCAGAAGTCAACAACCAACCCCCAGCTGCTCAAAACCCAAACCATCGTCCAACATTTCAAGGACCCACACCTCTGTGGGCCACAAACTTGAATAGATGGAGTCAGGAACAGGGTCAACCCATTCCCTACAATGGTGACAGAAACTTCTACAACCTCACCGAGGGAGGTTCAGCTGACAGGGTCCTACCCATCATGGTTCGTAGGATTGCTCGGAACACTGAGCAAGGTCGAGCGGCTATCGACCGAGTCGTGGAGATAGACGCCCGGTGTAAATACAGTCTGCATTCGCCAGTTAGAGTCTGCTCAGGAAAGGACTCAGGTCCGCAATGCAGTTCTGCAGAGGGAACTTGCTGAAACCCAAGCTGAACTCAGGGAACTTCGAGCTCAGCAAGCAAGATCTGATAGGCGCGTGAGGGACATAGAACGTCTTCTGACGGATTCTAGAACTCACTCTAGTAGTTCTCGTCGCTGATAGTCTCATCGACTTCTCTTTTGTATATAACCTAGTTTGTGTAAAAACTCTAGTCTAATTTCCTATCTTTGTAAATCTTAGACCTGTTAGGTCTTGATTAGGTCGTAGTTCTGTCAAAATTTTCCCATCTTGGTTGATGTAAGACCTACTTCTAGGTCATTTTTCCCGAACTCATTACATCTGTAATTCCAGTATTATTGACAGATATCTAATCTCATGGAAATTATTATCCAAATGCTATCATCTATTAGTACTAAATCTACATTCAATCGTGATATTCAATTGTGTTGTTGGACTATGGAGAATTAGTCCATGAGTCATTCTCATCAATTTTCCTATTAAATTCTTATCAATATCTTCATCTTTGAAAACTTATAGGTTAAAGATGCCTCCTTGTCGATCAACAAGACGCGATCCTCCCGCACCGACACCACCCGCTCCTCAATTCGATACGGCAGCTCTAAATGCTGCTGTAGCTGCGGCTGTGGCTACAGCCATGGCACAATATCATTCTTCGGGTTCCACTGGAGGAGGAACTCCTGTACTATCCACTCATGGTAAAATTCCCGTGCGCTTGAGAGAGTGCTCCTACAAGGACTTCACCAACTGCAAGCACAAGTCGTTTAGAGGGACTGGCGGAGTCATTGCCCTTTCGCAATGGTTCGAGAAGAACGAATCGGTTTTCGAAATCTGCTCCTGTCCAGAGGGGAGCAAGGTCAAGTTCGCCGTTTTCACCTTTGAGGAAAAAGCCCTGACATGGTGGAATAGCCATGTCAAGTCACTATGTCTCGTAGTGGCTAATTCTATGGGCTGGGAAACTCTGAGAGATCTAATGATTGAAGAGTACTGCCCGAGGGGCGAGATGCAAAAGCTAGAGGCGGAACTATGGAGCCTAACCATGAAGGGCTCCGACATAGTCTCTTATACCGCCAGGTTCTGTGAACTGGTGGCCCTATGTCCCAACATGGTACATACAGAGGGGAAGAAGATAGAGAGATACATATGGGGGCTGATGCCACCCTTCCAGGGAAATGTTTTGGCTTCAAACCCCACTACATTCGATAGTGCCAAGCGATTGGCACAGCGGTTTATAGACCATGGGGTTCGTAGCCCGGCCGGAACAACAACCCTGGCCATCTCAGAACCCGCCAGAACCGCTGATTCCAAGCGGAAGTTCTGGGATGACAAAAAGAAGAAGAAGGCTGCTAAAAAGCAGAAGATCGTGGCAGTACATGATGCGATAACACCTGCCATTGCTGCTGCTCCGATAAAGCAGTACGCTGGAAGTTTGCCCAAGTGCAACAAGTGCAACTTCCACCACGCAGGAGCCTGCCGGGAAATGCAATGTTTGAACTGCAACAGGATGGGGCACACTGCCCGTTTCTGCAAAGCTACGACGAGGCCAATCACCCAAGTCCCCGGCACTGGTATGGGCCAAGCTTGCTACGGTTGTGGCGAGGTGGGCCACTACAAGAGGAACTGCCCAAAGGCAGGGAATGCCGATGGAGTGGGAAGGGTTCTGGCCATAGGCCATGAGGAAGCGTTTGCCGACCCCACAGTGGTCACTGGTACGTTTCTCCTCGATAACTCTTATGCATGCATACTGTTTGATAGTGGAGCGGAGAGGAGTTTCGTGAACCGAAAGTTTGCTCATTCATTTAAGCAAAAAATCACAAGCACTTAAAGAACCGTTCACTGTAGAAATGGCTAATGGAAAGACAGAGAGCACTAGCAGTATATACATAGGATGTACCCTAACACTAGATAGCCATTCATTTTCGATCGAACTCATGCCGGTCTCAATTAAAAGTTTCGACATCATCATCGGCATGGATTGGTTGAGTCTTCATCGTGCCAACATCATGTGTTACGAAAAGGCTATACGCCTTAAATCTGTCGTCTGGCGAAACTCTATTAGTATATGGCGACAAACCCGGCACGAACCTTCGTATCATCTCGAGCATTCAAGCTCAGAAATTATTGTGAAAGGAATGTCGCGCATTCCTTACTCATGTGGTGGATGTGAGCCAAGAAACGAAAGACATTCAGAACATTCCAATAGTACGCGATTTTCCCGACATCTTTCCGGAAGAACTCCCAGGATTACCTCCGCAACGTCAAGTCGAGTTTAGAATCGACTTAGTTCCAGGGGCTACACCCATAGCGAAATCGCCCTATTGTCTAGCACCTGCAGAGATGCAAGAACTGTCCTGTCAACTTAACGAACTGCTCAACAAGGGCTTTATAAGGCCAAGCTTCTCACCCTGGGGAGCTCCAGTCTTGTTCGTCAAGAAGAAAGACGGAGCGTTTCGTATGTGTATCGACTACAGGGAGCTCAACAAACTGACCGTCAAGAATCGTTACCCTCTGCCTCGTATTGACGATTTATTTGACAAACTTCAAGGGGCGAATTTCGTTTCAAAAATCGACTTGAGATCCGGATATCACCAACTACGAGTGCTAGGGGAGGATGTTCCGAAGACAGCCTTCCGAACTCATTATGGGCACTACGAATTCGTAGTGATGCCGTTTGGATTAACAAACGCGCCCGCTGTATTCATGGATTTAATGAATAGGGTGTGTCGTCCTTACTTGGATCAGTTGGTCATCGTCTTCATCGATGACATACTTATCTACTCTCGTAGTAAGGAGGAGCATAGTCAACATCTGCGACTAGTCTTAGAAACACTACATTCGGAGAAGCTCTATGCGAAGTTCTCGAAATGCGAATTTTGGATCCGAAGAGTCGAATTCTTAGGGCACGTGGTTAGCGAAGAGGGAATACACGTGGACCCTTCCAAAATTAAAGCCATTGAGAACTGGTCAGCACCGAAGATGCCTACAGAAATTCGTCAATTTCTAGGCCTCGCTGGCTACTATCGCAAGTTCATTCAGAACTTCTTCCGCATCGTGAAACCTCTTACAACACTGACCCAGAAGGGCGTGGCCTTTGACTGGGAAGAGAAGCAGGAGATAGCGTTCCAAACGCTCAAACGAGCCTTGTGAACCGCACCTATACTATCCCTCCCCGAAGGGATAGAAGACTTCGTTGTCTATTGCGATGCGTCGAATCAAGGGCTCGGATGTGTTCTGATGCAACGAGGTAAGGTCATCGCTTACACCTCGAGACAGCTGAAGACACATGAGGTCAACTACACCACACACGATCTTGAGCTAGGAGCAGTTGTGTTTGCTCTGAAGATCTGGAGACACTACCTGTATGGAACAAAAAGCACTATCTTTACAGACCACAAAATCCTACAACACATATTCGACTAGAAGGAGCTCAACATGAGACAACGACGGTGGGTCGAGCTACTCAGTGATTACGAATGCGAAATTCATTATCATCCGGGTAAAGCCAATGTAGTAGCTGACGCCCTAAGTCGGAAAGAATATTCTGGTCGTAGAGTCAAATCATTGAATATGACTATCTATTAACACTTGTCCACGTAAATTAAGGAGGCTCAGCACGACGCTTTGAAACCTGAAAATGTGGCGGGTGAATCCCTGAGAGGGATGGATAAGAACTTGGAGGTTAAGGGTGGCGGAGCTTATTATCTCATGGATCGGATCTGGACCCCGAAACACGGTGGTTTCAGAGACTTGGTCATCAACGAGGCGCACAACACTCGTTATTCCGTCCACCCAGGTTCAGATAATATGTATCTGGATCTTAAAAAGCTATACTGGTGGCCTAACATGAAAGTAGGGATTGCTACCTTCGTAAGTAAATGCCTTACTTGCGCCAAGGTCAAGGTCGAATACCAGAAACCCTCCGGTCTACTACAACAGCCTGTGATACCAGAATGGAAGTAGGAGCGGATCACTATGGACTTCATAACCAAGTTGCCCAAGACAACGGGTGGACTTGATACCATATGGGTCATCGTCGATAGATTGACCAAGTCCGCGCACTTCCTGCCTATCAAGGAAACAGACAAGATGGAGAAGCTTACAAGAACTTAGATTTGGGAAATTGTACGACTGCACGGTGTTCCCATATCCATTATCTCGGACAGAGATAGTCGCTACAAAGTTCCCTAGGAACTAGGCTGGACATGAGTACAGCCTACCATCCACAAACAGACGGGCAAAGTGAGAGGACTATCCAAACCTTGCAAGATATGTTGCGAGCCTGTGTGATCAACTTTTGGAAAGCATGGGATACTCATTTACCTCTTGTCGAATTTTCCTACAACAACAGTTATCACACGAGCATAAAGGCTGCTCCATTTGAGGCCCTCTATGGCCGAAAGTGCAGATCCCCTCTGTGCTGGGCTGAGGTGGGTGATACCCAGTTAGCTAAAGGACGAGTTCCTGAAAGCACTCTCACGGATCCGAAGATCATTCGGGAAACGACAAAGAAGATTCTTCAGATTCGTGAACGATTGGAAGCCTCTAGAGACCGACAGAAAAGCTACGCCGATAAACGAAGGAAGTCGTTGGAATTCCAGGTGGGCGACCGTGTTCTATTGAAGGTCTCGCCCCGGAAGGGCTACATACGCTTCGGAAAGCGTGGAAAGCTGAATCCAAGGTACATAGGGCCTTTCGAGATTCTCGCAAGAATCGGCCCTGTAGCTTACAAACTGAACTTACCACGCGAACTCAGTAACATACATTCTACTTTCCACGTCTCGAACTTGACAAAGTGTCTGTCCGACGAGGCTCTTGTAATCCCACTCGACGAGATCGAGGTCAACGAGAGCCTCAACTTCGTGGAAGAACCAGTAGAGATCATGGACCGAGAGGCCAAGCAAACGAAACAAAGCCGCATCCCGATAGTGAAGGTTCGCTGGAACGCCAAGCGAGGACCTGAATTCACTTGGGAGCGAGAGGATCAGATGAAACTGAAATACCCTCGTCTTTTTACTTAGTTATTTGTAACTACTTAATTGCTTAAACTCTAATTTCGGGACGAAATTCTCTCTAACGGGGGGATGATGTGACAATCCGAAATTTTTATCTTATACACTTATTCAAATCAATGAAGTTTAGACTCGTTTTTGCTATTTTCTAGCACTATTTAGTGTCAATTATAGTGTTCTAAACCCAGTACAATTAAGGTAGGAACCTAGAAATCGGATAACACGATGCATATCAAGCGAAATCGGGCCAAACACTCCAACACATGGAGTGTGCGGCCGCACACTTGAGTGTACGGCCACACACAGGTGTGTGCGGACGCACACCCATCCCAACCGCACACTCCCACCTATATATTCAACACTTAGCCATTTTGAACACTTTTTCCACTTCTTCAAAGCTAGAACTCGTTTTCTCTCAAGTATCATCCAAAGTTTCACTCCAATCTTCAAACAAGTGAGTGATTTCTTCTTGGTTTAGCTAATACATGACCTTAACTAGCCTTTTCCCTTGGTTTGATCCATGAAAACACCTATTTGGTGTTAGATCGCCAAGAACACCAAGAACACACACTACTTTTGGGGCTTTTAACTACACTTTTAAGCCTCTAAATCGGGTATACACTTGCAATAGCTTGTTATAAGCTAAAGATCCTTGAAATTACACATGAAAAACGCCATTTCATATGATCTTCAAGTGTGTACAGCCGCACACACCATGTGTACGGCCGTACACACCAAGTGTAGCCGCACACACCATTTTTAGGTCCAAAAATGGCAATGAACTCCATATAAGGCTAAAGCATGAAGTAAGAAACCTTCCTAGATGAGTCCTAAAGCCTTAAAATACGTTTTGGCACATTGCATAAGGAGTGTGCGGCCGCACACACATCCTGGCCGCACACCCTGGCCGCACACACACAAATGTTGTGCATTTTGACCATACACTCCCTTGTATGGCCATATACCCCTTATATACAATGATGTATGGTTGTAACACTTCAAAATAAGTGTTTACTAGTCCCTAAGGTGGTTCAAATTCAATAATTAGTTATTATAAGCACTAATTGTAGTCAAATATGTGTAATTATATGTTAAATAGGATTCGTTTGTGCTCAAGACTCCAATTGACACCCAACAATTCTATATCGATCTTTCATTCGAGTTACTCACTACAGGTGAGTTCATACCCCTTAATTAACCTTTTAAATGTTTTTAAATGCTTTTATGGGGGGATACAAGTTGAACAATTATGGCCATTATATCAATCACATGTGATTAATAACTACCAAACAAGTGGATTTCTTACTTTCAAACTGTGTTACCAAACTGTTTTACTTCAAACTGTTTTATAAACTCTTTTTCATATCAAATACTTTTATTAAACTCTTTTAACTTATATTTTGTGTATCTATGTAGATATAGTTATATAAGTAGGATTGAAAGGACTTAGGACTGATAGCTCACCTTACTTCCTGTTCCTTGTTTGGTTGTGGACTTAGGGTATTCAGGTTATTTTTCCGAAGGTCATTTGAATCCTAGTTATATATCATGTATATGTGTATAGATATAAAAGGTTACTTCATTCAGTTCAATACCTTTGGGTAGCAAAGGTACACAAACATGTTCATACATTCAAACAACATTACTAGTAAACTATAATAGGTATAGTTTAGGGAGATACTAATACTATTACTAGAACAGGGAAACATACAATAAGTCAGTTCATACATGAGTCAATAACAAACAAACAATAGATACGATAATTAGAAACAAACAATAGAATACTATGATGAGAAACAAACAATACATGCTAGACAGGGAGAGAACACACAATACAGCTAGCACATACATATACTAGAACATTATTACATTTATGTGAGCCACATAACGGGGCATGACACTACCTGTCATGACCGTTTTGTATCCAGAATCTCCTTAAGTGGGGAGCGTATGAGTTTGTGTATTGATCTATACTGGATTGACTATCCTACACCTTGCTGCTCGCTACAGTGGGACTTGCAAGTCTACGGGTGCCAAACGTCATTTCTTACGACGTCTTACATCGTCGTTTTTCTATGTGTCGGTAGTAGGATACAGGCCGATCACATGGTACTTTAAATAACAATTGGTTTAAGGTAGTTACTACAGCAGTAGTTACTTAATACAACACTACAGTACTATTTCATTTTCCCATTACATTTACTTTGTGATCTTCACACAATAAACAATAATGTAAAAAATATATTTTTGGTTAATGAGAGTTGGATTTGGGAAAATACACACTCTTACAAAAGACACACACACAGATACTAGATGCCTTGGTAGAAGGCTACTTTTAGTAGGAAACATAGGGTTTTCTAGGGAAGTTCAAACAATTACAAACTTTTACAAACTTATACAATTACAGACTTACAAACACTTTCATACAAATACAGACACTAATATACTTATGATCTCACCAGCTTTAAAGCTTATAAACTCTTTCAAAATAACTTGTATTCTCAGGTCACCAGTAGACAGGTACCGGTGCCAGGTTTTGAGAAGATGGACCTCTTTCAAGACTCATCTTTTATTTTGATTCATATTTTTGATGTCTATATAACTTGACAGAACACACTTGTATGAAATTATATTATTAATGCAATGGATGATGTTGTTGCTTGTTTACTACTTTGCATTGTTGTGATACTCACATGACGTCCTCCAACCCCGAACATTTCCGCCGTTCCGATTTTGGGGTGTGACACTAACCAGGTACGTTATATTTGTACCCCTGTTAATGCAAACCCGGTATGATGTATTATTACCCCGTGATTGCTAACCCTGGTACGTTGTATGTGTGCCCTTGTTAATGCAAACCCGTTATGATGTATTATTACTTCTTTAATATATTGTCCATATATTAAAAGTATTATACATATCCTGGTATAGATAAATGAATTATTAGTAATTTCGTTGGAATAAAAAGTATACAATCGTGAATCATACTTGTATATTTAGTTTTGAATCATAAATTATACCTATTATAATTTATATGTTCTATCTGGTTAGCATGATTTCTTATGGATGAACACCTTTGTTCAGCATGATACAAAGGTAATGATACCAAATGAAGTAACCTTTTATATTCATATATGTATAATATATATATATATATATATATATATATATATATATATATATATATATATATATACAATTAAGAAGGGAACGACCTTAAGACAAATAACACCACCTTAATTCTACATCCAAACAATGAAAAGGAAACAAGATAATTCATTAGTCCTAAGCCCTTCAACTCTTATTTATATACTTATACATATATGAATATGATATTGATAATTATATTTTGAAATAGCTTATAAAACCTTTTTCAAAGAATTTATCAGTATTAAAAGAGTTTACATGACTTTAAAGATTTAACATGACTTTAAGTCATTTTGGAAGTACTTGGTAGTCCTTAAAAGCATAAGGAAATCCTTTGTGTGATTATTATCACATACAATTATTAACACAACTTATATTGTGTTCAACTTGTATTCCCCCCCCCCCTAAAAAGCATTTAAAAATCATTAAAAATGTAGATTATAGGGGTATGGACTCACTTGATAAGTGGTGATTTTGGCAGCGTTTCGTTTCTATAGATGATCTTTGTCGAAGAAACCGTGAGTTTTTGATTAAAACCGGGCTTTACGCGGGCAGCACTTCGACTGGAAAGAGGTTAGCTTCTCGAGAATTCCGGGGCTTCGGGGCTTTCTTCGGGTTTTAGATATGGTACCGGGGCCTTGGGGATTGTTTGTGAGTTTATGGAAGTGAAAGGGGTGAAAAAGGAGCAAAAATGGTGTAAAAATGGCTTAAGAACCGGAGAGTCTCGCAGGCTATTTATAGTCCGAAGCCTCGGATCCGAAGCAAGGTGAAGGAGACGTGTGTCTCGGACAGGTGGCGAGGGGGTGGCTTCGGTTCGGACAGGTGGCGAGGGGGAGGAGGAGTCAGCAACCACACGTTAGAAGGAGAAGTGAAGCAGGAGGCGGTCTCCGATGCGCGTCGGATGGCTACTGGACCGAACTTCGGTCCAATCAGAAGGCGGCACGAGCATCTTCAGTCCAATCAGAAGGTGACACGCGTCGAACACGGGGAAGCCTCACATGCGAGGTGACGTGGCCGAAGGGTGTCCATGCGATTTTTTCGGTTTTTAATATTTTTCGATTTTCGTGCCAGAAACTTGTGAAATTCATAACTTTCGCATACGGACTCCGTTTTTGACGTTCTTTATATGCATGCGTAGGTAAAATTATACTCTACGACTTTCAATTAGATTTCATCGGCTAATTTTGAATTTATTTTTAATATTATTATTTTTAATAGACATGGACAGGAAATCCGTTTAAAATTCATAACTTTTTCATCCGACGTCCGTTTTCGTCTGTCTTTTTACCGTTGTACTACTTTTGATGAGACCTTCGATTCTCGTTTAAGTTGTGTCAGCTAAATATTGATCGATGTAATTTGAAAGAAGTAGTAAATCTTTCTGGTTGTTCTAGTTACTAATCACATGTGATTAAAGGAATAACTAGAAATGTTCAACTTGTATTCCCCCCCATAAAAGCATTTAAAATCATTTCAAAGGTTAATTAAGGGGTATGAACTCACCTGCAGTGAGTAACTCGAATGGAAGATAGATATATGATTGTTGGGTGTCAAATGGATTCTCGAGCACAAACGAATCCTATTTAACATATAATTACATATATGTGAATACATTAGTATATATAACCACTAATGGTGATAGGGACATGTCTTAAGGACATAAAAACACTTAGAATTACGTGTTACCAACTCATATGGTTGCACATAAGGGGTGTATGGCCCTATATTGGAGTGTAATGCCACAAAAGCATGGATTTTGTGTGTGTGCGGCCAGAGTGTGCGGCCAAGCCTGTGTGCGGCCGCACACTCACTATGGAGTGTGTCAAAAACGTGGTTCCAAGCCTTTGGGATGTTCTAGTGTAGGTGTTTTGACCATTGCTTAGCCGGATTGGGAGTTTGTTGTCATTTTGGACCCTTAAAAGTGTGTGTGCGGTTGCACATGGCGTGTGCGGCCAGGTATGTGCGGCCATACACCCCCATACAAATGTGTCCAAATCGATTTTCTAAGGCTTTGTGATGGTCCTAAGAAGGTGTTTTGGCCGATGTTATGCTTAGATGAGTGTTTGAGCCCATTTTAGGACCAAAAGATGTGTGTGCGGTCACACATGATGTGTGTGTGGCCGTACACACATGAAGATCATCTAGAATGATGTTTTCATGGATCAACTCTCGTTGAGGCTCTCGGTCCATGATCTCTACTGGTTCTTCCACGAAGTTGAGGCTCTCGTTGATCTCGATCTCATCGAGTGGGATCACAAGAGTCTCATCGGATAGACACTTTTTCAAGTGCGAGACGTGGAAGGTAGGATGTACGTTACTCAACTCGTGGGGTAGGTTGAGCTTGTAAGCTACAGGGCCGATTCTAGCGAGAATCCCGAAAGGCCCTATGTATCTTGGATTTAGCTTTCCACGCTTTCCGAAGCGTATCAAGCCCTTCCAGGGTGGGACCTTCAAAAGGACTCGGTCTCCGACCTGGAATTCCAAAGGTTTTCTTCGTTTGTCTGCGTAGCTTTTCTGTCGGTCTCTAGAGGCTTTCATTCGTTCACGAATCTGAAAGATCTTCTCTGTCGTTTCCCGAATGATCTCCGGACCCGTGAGAGTGCTGTCAGGAACTCGTCCTTTGGCTAACTGAGTGTCACCCACCTCAGCCCAGCACAGAGGGGACCTGCACTTTCGGCCGTAGAGGGCTTCGAATGGAGCATCCTTTATGCTCGTATGATAACTATTGTTGTAGGAAAACTCGACAAGGGGTAAATGAGTATCCCATGCCTTTCCAAAGTCGATCACACATGCTCGCAACATATCTTCTAGTGTTTGGATAGTTCTCTCACTTTATCCGTCGGTCTGTAGATGGTAGACTGTACTCATGTCCAGCCTCGTTCCTAAGGAGCTTTGTAGTGACTGCCAGAATCTAGAAGTGAACCTACTATCCCTGTCGGAGATGATGGATATAGGAACACCATGCAGTCGCACTATCTCCCGAATGTATGTTCTCGTAAGCTTCTCCATCTCGTCAGTTTCCTTGATGGGCAGGAAGTGTGCGGACTTGGTCAATCTGTCGACGATGACCCAAATGGTATCAAGTCCACCCGTTGTCTTGGGCAACTTGGTTATGAAGTCCATAGTGATCCGCTCACACTTCCATTCAGGTATCTCTGGTTGCTGGAGTAAACCTGATGGTTTCTTGTATTCGACCTTGACCTTGGCGCAAGTAAGGCATTTACTTACGAAGGTAGCGACCTCCGCTTTCATGTTAGGCCACCAGTATGACTTTTTAAGATCCAGATACATCTTATCTGAACCTGGGTGTACGGAATATCGAGTGTTGTGCGTTTCCTTCATGACCAAATCTCTGAAGCCACCGTGCCTCGGTGTCCAGATCCGGTCCATGAGATATAAGGCTCCGTCACCCTTGACTTCCAAGTTTTTATCCATTCCACGTAGGGATTCTCCCGCCACATTTTCAGATTTTATGGCTTCGAACTGAGCCTCCTTAATTTTTGCACATAGATGCGAATGGATAGTCATAGTCAATTACTTGACTCTTCGACCAGAATATTCTTTTCGACTTAAGGCGTCTGCTACCACGTTGGCTTTACCCGGATGATAACGAATTTCGCATTCGTAGTCATTGAGTAGCTCGACCCACCGTCGTTGTCTCATATTGAGTTCCTTCTGGTGGAATATGTGTTGTATGCTTTTGTGGTCTGTGAAGATAGTGCTTTTCGTACCATACAGGTAGTGCCTCCAGATCTTTAGAGCAAATACAACTGCTCCTCATTCGAGGTCGTGAGTGGTGTAGTTGACCTCGTGTGTCTTCAGCTGTCTTGAGGCATAGGCGATGACTTTACCTCGTTGCATCAGAACACATCCGAGCCCTTGATTCGACGCATCGCAATAGACCACGAAGTCTTCCGTCCCTTCGGGGAGGGACAATATCGGTGCGGTGCATAAGGCTCGTTTTAGCGTTTGGAATGCTTTCTCCTGCTTCTCTTCCCAGTCAAAGGCTACGCCTTTCTGGGTCAAGGTTGTAAGGGGTTTCGCAATTCGAGAGAAGTTCTGTATGAATCTGCGGTAGTAGCCAGCGAGGACTAGAAATTGACGAATTTCTGTAGGCGTCTTTGGTGTTGACCAGTTCTCAATAGCCTTTATTTTGGACGGGTCCACGTGGATCCCTTTTTCGCTAACCACGTGTCCTAAGAATTCGACTCTTCGGATCCAAAATTCGCACTTAGAGAACTACACATAGAGTTTCTCCGATCGTAGGGTTCCTAGGACTTGTCGCAGATGATCACTATGCTCCTCCTCACTTCGAGAGTAGATAAGTATATCATCGATGAAAATGATGACGAACTGATCGAAGTAAGGACGGCATACCCTATTCATCAAATCCATGAATATTGCGGGGGCATTGGTCAATCCGAATGGCATCACTACGAACTCGTAGTGTCCGTAACGAGTTCGGAAGGCTGTCTTCGGAACATCCTCCTCATGCACTCGTAACTGGTGATACCCGGATCTTAGGTCAATCTTGGAGAAGTAGCTCGCCCCTTGCAGCTGGTCGAATAAATCGTCTATGCGAGGTAGAGGGTAACGATTCTTGACTGTAAGCTTGTTGAGTTCCCTATAGTCGATGCACATACGGAACGATCCGTCCTTTTTCTTGACGAACAAGACCGGAGCTCCCCAGGGTGAGAAGCTTGGTCTTATAAATCCCTTGATGAGCAGTTCGTTAAGTTGACCGGATAGTTCTTGCATCTCAGCAGGTGCTAGACGATAGGGTGATTTGGCTACGGGGGTCGCTCCTGGAATTAAGTCGATTCGGAACTCGACTTGACGTTGCGTGGGTAATCCTGGGAGTTCTTCCGGAAAGACGTTGGGAAAATCGCGTACTACGGGGAGGTCTTTTAGGTCTTTTGTTTTCTGGCTCGTATCGACAATGTGCTCCAGGAATGCACGATATTCTTTACGCAAGTACTTCTGGGCTTGAATACTCGAGATGATACGAAGGCTCGTACTGGGTTTGTCTCCGTAGATCAACAAGGTTTCATGACTCGGTAGGTTCAGGCGGACTACTTTTTCGAAACATAGAATGTCGGCACGATAAAGACTCAGCCAGTCCATGCCTATAATGACGTCGAAATTTGGGATAGCTACTGGTATGAGGTCGATTGGGAACGAATGATTATCTAGCGTGAGGGTACAACCTATGTAAATCTCGTTAGAACTCTCTGTCTTGCCGTTAGCCATTTCTACGACGAAGGTTTCTTTTAGTGTTTGCAGTGCTTGATTAAGTAAGTGTTTAAATTTTTGGTTTACGATGCTCCTTTCTGCCCCGCTATCGAATAGGATACAAGCATAAGAGTTATCGAGAAGGAACGTACCCGTGACTACAGTGGGGTCTGCTACGGCTTCATTGTGGCCAATAGCAAGTAGTCTTCCTACTCCTCCCGCATTCCCAGCTTTCGGACAGTTTCTTTTGAAGTGTCCTGTCTCGCCGCACCCATAGCAGGCTTGACTTACTCCTGCACTAGGGATCTGGGTGATAGGTTTGGGAGGTGCTCTGCAAAACCGGGCAGTATGGCCCTTCCGGTTGCAATTGGTGCAGTGCATTTCCCGGCAGGGGCCGTTATGATGGAAATTACACTTGGGGCACTTGGGTAGGCTCCCTGCATATGTTTTGGCTGGTACAGGGGCAGCAAGAGTAGTGGCGGCATGGACAGTCACCGTCTGTTGGTTCTTAGAGGAGGGTTGGTTTGATTTTCCCTTTTTTCGGTCCCCATGCTTCCTCTTGTTTTCAGATGTCTTGGTTGATGCGGGGTTAGTCGTTGTAGTTGTTGATGGAGTAGCAGGAACCTCGTGATCAATGAGCATTTGGGCCAATTCCTTGGAACTATCAAAGGTCGCAGGGTGTGATGCTAGAACGTTCCCTCGATATGGGGGTACCAGACCCCAGATGTATTTTTCAATTTTCTTGCTTTCGGTGGGAACCATGCTAGGACATAGAGCCACCAGGTCGCAGATGCTGGCTGTATAAGCCACTATGTTGGAACCCTGCATTTTGAGGTTCCACAGTTCCTCCTCAAGTTTCTGAATTTCGCCCCTCGGGCAGTACTCCCTTGTCATGAGGTCCTTCAGTGTATCCCAGCCCATGGCGTTAGCTGTTACCAATGAGACTGATTTGACATGGCCATTCCACCACGTCAGGGCCCTTTGGGTGAAGGTGCAAGCATCGAACTTTATCTTGCTTCCTTCAGGGCATGAGCACATCTCGAAGATTGCTTCTGTTCTCTCGATCGATTGGGACAGTGCAAGGATCCCTCCGGACCCGTGGAAGTATGTAGGTTTGCAGTTGATGAAATCTTTATAAGTACACTCTCGTGCACGTGGATGGATTTCACCATGGCTAGAGTTGGTGCCAGTCCCCGTTCCACTAACGCCACCAGAGTTTACTTGGGCCATGGCGGCGGTTACAGCTGCGGTCACAGCTGCCTGAAACATCACCGCATCGAACTGCGGAGGGGGTGGTGGTGGTGGAGTTTGATTTGCAGGCGTGATTCTGGTCGGACGCTTGTGAGGCGGCATCTTTTACTGAAAGTTCATAAAGATGATGATAATACTAAGAATCGATTGTAAGTGTGATGAGCGTGTTTCATGGACTAAATCGCCATAGTCCAACTATCAGATAGAGTCATAACAATAGAGTAGGGAAACATGAGGGTACAGACTTTCCCATAGAGTAGACAACTGCCATTATTACTGGTATTAATGATGTAAAATGAGATCAGGAAAAATGACCTAACAGTAGGTCTTACATCACACCATAAAGGAAAATGTTGGCAGCCTAGAAGTCTAGTTAGAGTACTTTCAAGGTTATGAATGTTTAAAAACAAGTGAAACGGTAATACTGAAGAGAAGGTCTATTTTTTAAAAAGAGAAAGGATGAGCAGATAATTCTCTACTGGTGACGGGCACTCCTTGGGCGAACCCTTAAGTCAGCCATGGTATCTACGCAAGAATGAGGAAAGAATAGTTAATAGACGTACTAACCTAAGATAATTATAAGATGATCATTATTAGTTGACTCAATATTTGCATAGTGCATACCAATTACATGCAACCAAAACAGGATAGACCTTCGAATAAGTGACCCAAACTCTAAAGCCACAACCAAACAAGGAACAGGAAGTAAAGCAAAGATCATAGATTCTAAGTCTATAGCGCCTTACTCACATGTAACCTTAGAGTATCCACTTAGCTACTATTGCCCTACTAGTAACGACCTTTTTAGTTCTCACATATGTAATTTATAGTAACGTAGAATACTCATATAGTATTCTGTTCTAATGTTCTTGTTGTAGTAGTGTTGGTAAGTGTTTAGACTTGTTGCAACCTTACAATCATTCTTAGGCACATGCTAGTCACTCCTTAGAAAATATAGTTGATCAGGCTTATCCCCCTTAGGTTTGACTATATATCTCTAAGCCTAATTGTGATGTTCAACAATCATAATACTTTTGTTCTGTTCTAGTAAGATACTGACCCTGGTATGAATAGATGTATATATATACTTAGTTAAATATTTTATTATTTAAAAGTATATATTCTTGGTCAGATTGTTTTAATCCCGATGTGTTTATACTTCGTATATCTTTTATGGGTTGATATACTTGATTCACTATAAATAGTGCTCTGATACCAATCTGTCATACCCCCAAAACCAAGAACGGCGGAAACGTTCTGGGGTGGAGGACGTCATGTACAGTATCACAACAATGCATAATAGTAAAGACAAGCAACAACATCTATTGCATTAATATACTAATTGTAATACAAGCGTGTTCTGTATAATTTGTAAGACACCAAAGTATGATCAAAATAAAACATGAGTCTTGTATGTGCTCCATCTTGTGAAAAACTGCATTTGTACCTGTCTACTGATGACCTGAGAATATAAGTTATTTTGAAAGAGTTTATCAGCATAAAGCTGGTGAGTTCATAAGTATTTAGTGTCATTGCTTGTATAAAAATGTTTATAACAATGTAGTGTAGTAACTGATTTCAAATGTTTGTAAATAGTATACTCCCTAGAAAATCCTATATTTCCCAGTAAAAAGTAGTCTTCCACCAAGACCCGATTGTTTGTGTGTTTGTTCTTTCAAAATGTAGAGTTTTCCCCAGTGAAACTATCAGTATGAAAATATAGATTTAGACTTCACTCATATAAGGTGATTACAAAATAAATGTAATAGGGGAAAATAAATGTTTTACCCTTAGCAGCGACACTGCTGGACATAAAGTGATAAAATACGGACTCCAGGTAGTACTAAATGTATAGTACACCTCGGGGAGCCTAAAGTTATGAAAATGTAGACTCCAGGTGGTATTAAATGACAATACGCCTCGGAGAGTCTGATTTGCCTTTAATTCTTAATTGGTTAATTAAAGGTGTGAATGTGAACTCGTATGTAACCATGTTGATCGATGGCTGAATAACTGATGACCCTCCAGGTCATATATAGTGAGGTAGCATTCTGTCACCCCGTGGCCTTTCGGCTGGGACTGTAGCTAGCAGTCAGGATGTGGGAGTGTCTGTCCCGTATAGATCTATACACACAACACCCGTTCTCCCTCCAGGAGACTCTGGTTACAAAGTGATACCACGATGAAGTGTCGTATCGAGAAGTAGTATGTCACATTCGGTTTATAGTATTCAAGAGGTTGTATAGTATGTCATAGAGTAGTGATGTTTTCTTGTAGTAGTATATAGTGTATTCTCTTGTATATTGTATAGCATGTTTTCTTGTATAATGTATAGAGTGTTCTCTTGTATAGTATATAGTGAGTATTGACTCATAACTGTACTGACTCTGGTAGGTGTCATTGTAATAGTAGTAATGAGTGGTAATCCTTAACTATACCTATTATAGTTAAATAGTAATGGTTGTTGCATGCCTTTGATACACAAAGGTACTGAACTGAAGTGAAAGCTTTTGTATCCAACACATATATATATGATATATAACTAAGAAGTCAACGACATTCGGACAAATAACAGGATACCCTAAGTCCACAACCAAACAAGGAACAGGAAATAAGGTGAGCTATCAGTCCTAAGTCATTCAAGTCTTACTTATATAAATATATGGGTGTAGATAAGAGTTTGAAAATAATGAAAGTTTAAAAGATTTTGAAAGCAGTTTTAACATTTAAAGAGTTAAATAAAAGGTTTGTAACACTTGAAAATCCATAAGTTTGATAGTAATTTGAAAGCAGTAGTAAATCTTTCTGGTTGTTCTAGTTATTAATCACATGTGATTAAAGCAATAACTAGAAATGTTCAACTTGTATTCCCCCCCATAAAAGCATTTAAAATCATTTCAAAGGTTAATTAAAGGGTATGAACTCACCTGCAGTGAGTAACTCGAATGGAAGATAGATATATGATTGTTGGGTGTCAAATGGAGTCTCGAGCACAAACGAATCCTATTTAACATATAATTACATATATGTGAATACATTAGTATATAACCACTAATGGTGATAGGGACATGTCTTAAGGACATAAAAACACTTAGAATTACGTGTTACCAACTCATATGGTTGCACATAAGGGGTGTATGGCCCTATATTGGAGTGTAATGCCACAAAAGCATGGATTTTGTGTGTGTGCGGCCAGAGTGTGCGGCCGCACACTCACTATGGAGTGTGTCAAAAACGTGGTTCCAAGCCTTTGGGATGTTCTAGTGTAGGTGTTTTGACCATTGGTTAGCCGGATTGGGAGTTTGTTGTCATTTTGGACCCTTAAAAGGGTGTGTGCGGTTGCACATGGCGTGTGCGGCCAGGTATGTGCGGCCATACACCCCCATACAAATGTGTCCAAATCGATTTTCTAAGGCTTTGTGATGGTCCTAAGAAGGTGTTTTGGCCGATGTTATGCTTAGATGAGTGTTTGAGCCCATTTTAGGACCAAAAGATGTGTGTGCGGTCACACATGATGTGTGTGTGGCCGTACACACATGAAGATCATCTAGAATGATGTTTTCATGGATCAACTCGAGGAAAAGGCTTTCTAATGTGTTGTAGTAACGATCTAAGGATGTTTACTTACTTGTATTGTCGATTGGAGAAGAAAATTTGAAGAACTCTTGAGAGAAAATGTTCCAGCTTTGAAGGAGTGTGAAAAAGGGTGTATGGTTGACTTAGGGTCCTTTATATAGGCTGGAGTGTGAGGCTAGGAGTGTGTGCCGTTGGCTGTGTGCGGCCGCACACACCTTGCTGGGTGTGTTTGGCCCGTTTTAGTGATGCTACACACATTCTCACCCTTCCTAAGACTCATATCAAGGTTATACTAAACCTCAAGCACTCATATAGACCCAAAACTTCATTACAAAATAGCGAAACGAGGCTAACTTTAATGAAAATGAAGAATGTACACGTTAGAAATTTCGGGTCGTCACAATATTCTACAACTTTCATTTAGATTGTTAAGTCTAAAAAGCCTTTTATCGAAAATTCGCATTTTACACTGAACAGTGTTTTGCCGGTTTTGTCGCGGATCTTCGATTGGTCATAACTTCTTCGTTATAACTCGGATTTCAGTGTTCTTTATATTTTTGGAAACCTTGTTACAATCTCTACCACTTGGTTCATCCCAATCATGATTATTGATCAATTTATTTTTGACCTAAATTTGACTGGTCTTACAGCTGTTGATGCCAATTCTTGCACTGGCTCCTTCGTCCTCTAGTGGATCTCCAATCCCAACTATTGATTCATACACTTGACCTTCATCGAAGACACCCATTCTTGCCTAAAGTGGATCATAACTCGTCCATGATATGTTCTCTACCTTAGCTATAGTAACAGAATGAGTGGCCACATCTCATTAACCCTCTATTTTACAATGCAAAGGTACATAGAGAACTGGACGCATGCCTCCATGATACAAACACTAAAAAGGAAGACAACATATTTCTATCTTATCCCTTTTGTGCTAACAACTCGGTCCTTCCTCCTTTGAACATGGGAAGTCGACACACAACCATATCACAACAGGTAGCAACTCTAGCCACTCATTTCCCAGCCCCAACGAAGATTGTAATCCTCCTGTCGATAACCTCGATTACATCCTTCTTAAGTCATATGACTGAAGTTGGCACTATATCGAACATGGTTCTTGAGACCTTAGAGCCAACCAACTTTTCCATGTAGCTCTGCACTACCCAGACTCGATCTATCATGGCCACCTGGACCCAAACCCGAACCGCTCCTGTAGTCATTGCCATAACCTATGTAATGAAGCTATTTACCCAACTAGCAATTCCTAGTAACTTTGTGACTCCTCCTCATCTAAGTACGTATCTTGTGCTTCCGGTAGTACATGCCTATACCACCTTCCACACATATATGTACTAATTCCATGAATTTCGCTTAAGTTCCCAAGTCACTACACATAATTACAACTAAGCATTTAACATACATGTATGTGTACCAAAGAGAACATATAACAGATCTTCCTAGACTCCACTAGGATATTTGCTTCTCCACTAGGGGCCCTAACCCACAACTTTGTGCCCTATCAAACACACATACTAAATTTCCTATATTTTCCTTCTAGGATTCCTCGCATGCATATGCCTATACTAGCATATTCTAACACTTTTCCATGTCATTAGGAATCCCACCTCACTCTGCTATCAGTCAAGGAAGAAACTTATACAAATGTTAATTAACTATCTGAAGAATAGAATTACATACCATTAAAATTAAACAGTCTTTTGACCGAACGATCCTGCACTACAACGGTTGGACTCAAACAAGAGTTTCCCAATGGAGTTAATTAATATCAATATAGGTTTCAAGCATCACATAACAAGAAATTCCTAGGATACAAGGAAACTTAAATATCATGCAATTCCAATATATAATTCCTGGAAAGATTCTTAGCCTACATACTAGCATGCATTTAGAACAGTTCACATATTAGCAGATATATCAAGTATGAATATTTTGGGAATCGTTTTCTTTTATCGAGTTTTGGATGACTGTACGTATCATATCGTTCCTGACTTGTATAAAACTCTATTCTAAAAAGGTTTGCATAAATTTCTTTTCTAAATAAATTTGTAAAATATTTTTTCTCAACAAAAGGATATATAAAACATTTTCTAAAAAGTTTATATAAATATTTTGGATTCTAGTTTGAGTTTAGAATCACACAAGTATTCCTCCAGATTTCTCAAACCAGGGCTCTGATACCAACTTGTAACGTCCCCATTTTTGAACCCATTCTTTCATTCATAAAAGGTAACACTTCCTTCAAACAATTATTCATTCATAAGGAAAAGAATTGTTTGATAATCAAAACTCAACTATTCAAATTAGATTAATAATATAATATGTGGAATTATCGAAAATTGATTTCGATGCGCATGTACAGTCAACTCTTGCCCCTTCGCCAAATCTAATGAATTACTTGCAAAGCAGTTAATGAACAATAATAAACCAAAGCTTAGTGAGTTCCCCAAAAATTCCACATACCACAATATACATACAATGCATAGAAAAAAATGACTCACAACCAATGATTGTTCCGCCATATCCAGATGACTTAGCTTAGTCGAACCCTTCGGTATCTTTAACTCACAACCCTTCGTCATTTTGTCATCCACCCTCCCAATCATTATAAATGTTTGACTCACATTCTTTCTTCGTTTCGTCAACCCCTTGGGTATCTTTGAAACGCATCCCTTCATCCATATGTCATCAACCCTCCTAACTAAGATACAATCAACACAAGCAAACAACAACATATAATTTAATACAATAGCCAGCTAACTAAACTAGTCTACTTAACTAGCAACACCGTACAACATAATAGCATCCTAACATACAGACGATACAAAGCATACATAATGTCATATATAGTATAGTGAGAAGACTCACCTGAAAAGGTTACTCAAAAAACTATCAACGATTCATTGGAAATCCAATCAGCGATCCGAGTAACATGCTAAACATGACTCAGCCTATCATATAATAACTTATCAATAACTATGGGAATCTAGTAACAAATAGCTGGATCCTTCACTACTCCCACTAACACTGAAATGACTATCAAATAAAGATTAGCCAATCAAGATAGTCGAGAGGTAGGATCGTTTTGGCATATAGCTCTTCTGAAATCTAACAACCAGGCCAACATGTCTATCCTAGATATTTCACAAGTTAGTAGACCAATCTGTTTAATATATGGGATTAATGATTAATCTAATACATAGGTTCATGATAGTAACAACATTTATAGTCCATATCAAGTTATACTTAAGTGAATGTGTAACTTACCCGATTAACAAAATTTGAATAGCCGTGAGCATAATTTTGACGCTTGAAACTACAGAACGAGAATTCAAATCACAAGGTACCGAAATGCTCAAGGGTGAGAGAGATGGAGACTCTAGAAGAGAGAATAGTGCAAAAAAATGAGGAGGCTTGAGCATAACTATGCGCGTCTTGCCGAGGCTGCTAGTGTGACTTGATGATTATTTATTGAAATCAAATTTCTTATGACCGCTTCTAATCAATTTTAACACATAGATTCGTTCAAGTAAGAGTAAGGAAGCATACTTGAATCATTGATGATATTTGGTATGGAAGATGAATGAATTTGATTCCTGTTACGATGCCTTAATTTTATGGATATTTACACAAGGAATTGATTGGTGTTCTTGAGGGATTTGTTCTAGAATTAGAGCGGAAAACTATATTCCCCTCTCTATGTATATTGTATATATCTAATGGAATATCAGTTTGTACCCCATATATAATATAGTTATTCAGTTACTTCTATCAAGTAACCTTTTATGAATGATGGAGTACTTATTATGTCATATTAGCATACTTAAAATCACAAAGTGTAACTATATGAACAGTTAAATAATTATCACATAAATGGTCCTCAGGCCAAATATTAATGAGCATTTGTAATGAGTATTCATAAGTTTAAAAAATTAAATACCCATGTAGTTGCATATAAAATCCATCGTAAAAAGATATTGTCATTCATGTCGAGATCAACATGAGACCCCTATCAATCACATTAAGGATTTAACGCAAAACACTTTGCAAACTTACGCCAAAATGACGGGAAATATACAATATTAAATTGTATAAATTTGTCAATAGATTAAATAAGTGCATGCATTCATTAATATATACAAAGAAATTAATACATATGAGGAAACTTTATAATTACGTTATTTACCCAAAAGAGCACTAGGCGATCATGTAAGGTCTCTAGTAAGATCCATCTTCATTACGAGCTCTTGATAAAATTTGGGTGGTAGACCTTTTGTCATCAGTCTCCCTCCAGGTGACTCTGGTTACAAAGTGATACCACGATGAAGTGTCGTATCGAGAAGTAGTATGTCACATTTGGTTTATAGTATTCAAGAGGTTGTATAGTATGTCATAGAGTAGTGATGTTTTCTTATAGTAGTATATAGTGTATTCTCTTGTATATTGTATAGCATGTTTTCTTGTATAATGTATAGAGTGTTCTCTTGTATAGTATATAGTGAGTATTGACTCATAACTGTACTGACTCTGGTAGGTGTCATTGTAATAGTAGTAATGAGTGGTAATCCTTAACTATACCTATTATAGTTAAATAGTAATGGTTGTTGCATGCCTTTGATACACAAAGGTACTGAACTGAAGTGAAAGCTTTTGTATCCAACACATATATATATATGATATATAACTAAGAAGTCAACGACATTCGGACAAATAACAGGATACCCTAAGTCCACAACCAAACAAGGAACAGGAAATAAGGTGAGCTATCAGTCCTAAGTCATTCAAGTCTTACTTATATAAATATATGGGTGTAGATAAGAGTTTGAAAATAATGAAAGTTTAAAAGATTTTGAAAGCAGTTTTAACATTTAAAGAGTTAAATAAAAGGTTTGTAACACTTGAAAATCCATAAGTTTGATAGTAATTTGAAAGCAGTAGTAAATCTTTCTGGTTGTTCTACTTATTAATCACATGTGATTAAAGCAATAACTAGAAATGTTCAACTTGTATTCCCCCCCATAAAAGCATTTAAAATCATTTCAAAGGTTAATTAAGGGGTATGAACTCACCTGCAGTGAGTAACTCGAATGGAAGATAGATATATGATTGTTGGGTGTCAAATGGAGTCTCGAGCACAAACGAATCCTATTTAACATATAATTACATATATGTGAATACATTAGTATATAACCACTAATGGTGATAGGGACATGTCTTAAGGACATAAAAACACTTAGAATTACGTGTTACCAACTCATATGGTTGCACATAAGGGGTGTATGGCCCTATATTGGAGTGTAATGCCACAAAAGCATGGATTTTGTGTGTGTGCGGCCAGAGTGTGCGGCCAAGCCTGTGTGCGGCCGCACACTCACTATGGAGTGTGTCAAAAACGTGGTTCCAAGCCTTTGGGATGTTCTAGTGTAGGTGTTTTGACCATTGGTTAGCCGGATTGGGAGTTTGTTGTCATTTTGGACCCTTAAAAGGGTGTGTGCGGTTGCACATGGCGTGTGCGGCCAGGTATGTGCGGCCATACACCCCCATACAAATGTGTCCAAATCGATTTTCTAAGGCTTTGTGATGGTCCTAAGAAGGTGTTTTGGCCGATGTTATGCTTAGATGAGTGTTTGAGCCCATTTTAGGACCAAAAGATGTGTGTGCGGTCACACATGATGTGTGTGTGGCCGTACACACATGAAGATCATCTAGAATGATGTTTTCATGGATCAACTCGAGGAAAAGGCTTTCTAATGTGTTGTAGTAACGATCTAAGGATGTTTACTTACTTGTATTGTCGATTGGAGAAGAAAATTTGAAGAACTCTTGAGAGAAAATGTTCCAGCTTTGAAGGAGTGTGAAAAAGGGTGTATGGTTGACTTAGGGTCCTTTAAATAGGCTGGAGTGTGAGGCTAGGAGTGTGTGCCGTTGGCTGTGTGCGGCTGGCTGGCCGCACACTCGGGTGTGCGGCCGCACACACCTTGCTGGGTGTGTTTGGCCCGTTTTAGTGATGCTACACACATTCTCACCCTTCCTAAGACTCATATCAAGGTTATACTAAGCCTCAAGCACTCATATAGACCCAAAACTTCATTACAAAATAGCGAAACGAGGCTAACTTTAATGAAAATGAAGAATGTACACGTTAGAAATTTCGGGTTGTCACAATATTCTACAACTTTCATTTAGATTGTTAAGTCTAAAAAGCCTTTTATCGAAAATTCGCATTTTACACTGAACAGTGTTTTGCCGGTTTTGTCGCGGATCTTCGATTGGTCATAACTTCTTCGTTATAACTCGGATTCCAGTGTTCTTTATATTTTTGGAAACCTTGTTACAATCTCTACCACTTGGTTCATCCCAATCATGATTATTGATCAATTTATTTTTGACCTAAATTTGACTGGTCTTACAGCTGTTGATGCCAATTCTTGCACTGGCTCCTTCGTCCTCTAGTGGATCTCCAATCCCAACTATTGATTCATACACTTGACCTTCATCGAAGACACCCATTCTTGCCTAAAGTGGATCATAACTCGTCCATGATATGTTCTCTACCTTAGCTATAGTAACAGAATGAGTGGTCACATCTCATTAACCCTCTATTTTACAATGCAAAGGTACATAGAGAACTGGACGCATGCCTCCATGATACAAACACTAAAAAGGAAGACAGCATATTTCTATCTTATCCCTTTTGTGCTAACAACTCGGTCCTTCCTCCTTTGAACATGGGAAGTCGACACACAACCATATCACAACAGGTAGCAACTCTAGCCACTCATTTCCCAGCCCCAACGAAGATTGTAATCCTCCTGTCGATAACCTCGATTACATCCTTCTTAAGTCATATGACTGAAGTTGGCACTATATCGAACATGGTTCTTGAGACCTTAGAGCCAACCAACTTTTCCATGTAGCTCTGCACTACCCAGACTCGATCTATCATGGCCACCTGGACCCAAACCCGAACCGCTCCTGTAGTCATTGCCATAACCTATGTAATGAAGCTATTTACCCAACTAGCAATTCCTAGTAACTTTGTGACTCCTCCTCATCTAAGTACGTATCTTGTGCTTCCGGTAGTACATGCCTATACCACCTTCCACACATATATGTACTAATTCCATGAATTTCGCTTAAGTTCCCAAGTCACTACACATAATTACAACTAAGCATTTAACATACATGTATGTGTACCAAAGAGAACATATAACAGATCTTCCTAGACTCCACTAGGATATTTGCTTCTCCACTAGGGGCCCTAACCCACAACTTTGTGCCCTATCAAACACACATACTAAATTTCCTATATTTTCCTTCTAGGATTCCTCGCATGCATATGCCTATACTAGCATATTCTAACACTTTTCCATGTCATTAGGAATCCCACCTCACTCTGCTATCAGTCAAGGAAGAAACTTATACCAATGTTAATTAACTATCTGAAGAATAGAATTACATACCATTAAAATTAAACAGTCTTTTGACCGAACGATCCTGCACTACAATGGTTGGACTCAAACAAGAGTTTCCCAATGGAGTTAATTAATATCAATATAGGTTTCAAGCATCACATAACAAGAAATTCCTAGGATACAAGGAAACTTAATATCATGCAATTCCAATATATAATTCCTGGAAAGATTCTTAGCCTACATACTAGCATGCATTTAGAACAGTTCACATATTAGCAGATATATCAAGTATGGATATTTTGGGAATCGTTTTCTTTTGTCGAGTTTTGGATGACTGTACGTATCATAGCGTTCCTGACTTGTATAAAACTTTATTCTAAAAAGGTTTGCATAAATTTCTTTTCTAAACAAATTTGTAAAATATTTTTTCTCAACAAAAGGATATATAAAACATTTTCTAAAAAGTTTATATAAATCTTTTGGATTCTAGTTTGAGTTTGGAATCACACAAGTATTCCTCCAGATTTCTCAAACCAGGGCTCTGATACCAACTTGTAACGTCCCCATTTTTTAACCCATTCTTTCATTCATAAAAGGTAACACTTCCTTCAAACAATTATTCGTTCATAAGGAAAAGAATTGTTTGATAATCAAAACTCAACTATTCAAATTAGATTAATAATATAATATGTGGAATTATCGAAAATTGATTCCGATGCGCATGTACAGTCAACTCTTGCCCCTTCGCCAAATCTAATGAATTACCTGCAAAGTAGTTAATGAACAATAATAAACCAAAGCTTAGTGAGTTCCCCAAAAATTCCACATACCACAATATACATACAATGCATAGAAAAAAATGACTCACAACCAATGATTGTTCCGCCATATCCAGATGACTTAGCTTAGTCGAACCCTTCGGTATCTTTAACTCACAACCCTTCGTCATTTTGTCATCCACCCTCCCAATCATTATAAATGTTTGACTCACATTCTTTCTTCGTTTCGTCAACCCCTTGGGTATCTTTGAAACACATCCCTTCATCCATATGTCATCAACCCTCCTAATTAAGATACAATCAACACAAGCAAACAACAACATACAATTTAATACAATAGCCAGCTAACTAAACTAGTCTACTTAACTAGCAACACCGTACAACATAATAGCATCCTGACATACAGACGATACAAAAGATACATAATGTCATATATAGTATAGTGAGAAGACTCACCTGAAAAGGTTACTCAAACAACTATCAACGATTCACTGGAAATCCAATCAACGATCCGAGTAACATGCTAAACATGACTCAGCCTATCATATAATAACTTATCAATAACTATGGGAATCTAGTAACAAATAGATGGATCCTTCACTACTCCCACTAACACTGAAATGACTATCAAATAAAGATTAGCCAATCACGATAGTCGAGAGGTAGGATCGTTTTGGCATATAGCTCTTCTGAAATCTAACAACCAGGCCAACATGTCTATCCTAGATATTTCACAAGTTAGTAGACCAATCAGTTTAATATATGGGATTAATGATTAATCTAATACATAGGTTCATGATAGTAACAACATTTATAGTCCATATCAAGTTATACTTAAGTGAATGTGTAACTTACCCGATTAACAAAATTTGAATAGCCGTGAGCATAATTTTGACGCTTGAAACTACAGAACGAGAATTCAAATCACAAGGTACCGAAATGCTCAACGGTGAGAGAGATGGAGACTCTAGAAGAGAGAATAGTGCAAAAAAATGAGGAGGCTTGAGCATAACTATGCGCGTCTTGCCGAGGCTGCTAGTGTGACTTGTTGATTATTTATTGAAATCAAATTTCTTATGACCGCTTCTAATCAATTTCAACACATAGATTCGTTCAAGTAAGAGTAAGGAAGCATACTTGAATCATTGATGATATTTGATATGGAAGATGAATGAATTTGATTCCTGTTACGATGCCTTAATTTTATGGATATTTACACAAGGAATTGATTGGTGTTCTTGAGGGATTTGTTCTAGAATTAGAGCGGAAAACTATATTCCCCTCTCTATGTATATTGTATATATCTAATGGAATATCAGTTTGTACCCCATATATAATATAGTTATTCAGTTACTTCTATCAAGTAACCTTTTATGAATGATGGAGTACTTATTATGTCATATTAGCATACTTAAAATCACAAAGTGTAACTATATGAACAGTTAAATAATTATCACATAAATGGTCCTAAGGCCAAATATTAATGAGAATTTGTAATGAGTATTCATAAGTTTAAAAAATTAAATACCCATGTAGTTGCATATAAAATCCATCGTAAAAAGATATTGTCATTCATGTCGAGATCAACATGAGACCCCTATCAATCACATTAAGGATTTAACGCAAAACACTTTGCAAACTTACGCCAAAATGACGGGAAATATACAATATTAAATTGTATAAATTTCTCAATAGATTAAATAAGTGCATGCATTCATTAATATATACAAAGAAATTAATACATATGAGGAAACTTTATAATTACGTTATTTACCCAAAAGAGCACTAGGCGGTCATGTAAGGTCTCTAGTAAGATCCATCTTCATTACGAGCTCTTGATAAAATTTGGGTGGTAGACCTTTTGTCATCAGTTCCCCAAGAATATCATGAGTGCTAATGTACTCGATACAAATATTATTTTACTCTACATATTTATGTACGAATAAGAACTTTGTATCAATGTATAATCTCGCACAACTCAAATCGGTAATGTTCGCAAAAACTAACGACGCCAGATTTGTCACAGTAAATCTTTAATGGTCTTGATATGAAGTTCAGAACTTTGAGTCCATTAATAAGGTTTCTCCATAATATCCTATGAAAAGTTGAGTTATAATCTACAACATATTCTTCCATCATTGTTGAGGTTGTCGTTAGTTGTTGTTTATGACTCCTCAAAGAAATAGGCCCTTCTGCTAACATAAGATGTACCCTAAAGTTGACTTTTTAACATCTTTGCATTTTGGAAAGTCAGATGTAGAAAATCCAATCACTTCTAAGTTATCGGTTCTTCTATAAGTTAATTTGTAGTCTTTTTCCCGTGAAGATATCACAACACTTTCTTTGATGCTTTCTAGTGATCTAGGTCTGGATTAGATTGATATCAACCTAGCATTCCATCAATATAAGTCATATTGGGATGAGTACAAACTTAAGTGTACATTAGGCTTCCAAATATTGAAGCATAAGGTATCAATCACATTTTTTCCCTTTTCTACCTCTGTTTTGGGTATTTGAACAAACTGAAAACGTCTCCTTTAACTACGGGATAAATTGAGGGGGGGTGGGGGGGGAGGGAAATGTTGCATGTTATAACATTCAACAAGACATTCAATATAAGCCATTTGAGATAATCCTAATGTCCTATTGGCTGGATCTCAATGTATTTCAATCCCAGTCACATAAGAGGATTCCCCAGGATCTTTTATGTCAAAATAGCATGGAAGTAATCGCGTTGAATCATGCAACAAATTCAGAAAATTATGTGCCAAAAGAATTTCGTCAATATAAAGGAAAAGTATGAAAAAATTTCTCACACTCATTTTAAGGTAGGAATACTCATCAAATTTTAAGTACCATTATTGTGATCCTTGTTTTAACCCGTATAGGGACTTCTTAAGTTTACATAGTAGGTGTTCTTTACATTTAGGCTTAAAGCCTTCTATATTGTCACGATCACATCTTCATGCATATCACCAATAAGGAAAGTTGTTTTAATATACACATCAAAATGATCTACTAGGTCCATAACGTTCCTTCAGGAATCCTTCCGTGAAGCAGGAGACAGAGTCTCATGATTATCGATTCTTTCTTTTTGGGTGTAGCCTTTAGTAACCAAGTGTGCTTTATATCATTCGACGTTTCCATTCCCGTCTAACTTAGTTTTAAAGAACCACTTGCATTCTACATGATTTACACCTTTAGGGAGTTCAACAAGTTCCTAAATGTCATTTTTACTCATGGAATCAAGCTAGTCAATCATAGCTTCAATCCGTTGAGATGAATGGTCACTACTAATGGATAATTTATAAGATATTGGATCGTTGCAATTTCCTATATCTATATCAGCTTCATTAGGGTAGTTTATCTTATCATCAAAGTTAGTGGGTCTTTTAGACCTCAATGACCTCCTTAATGAAATTTCGGGTTCATGAGTCTTAGCGATAACATGGATTTGCTCCTCTAATTAAGACATGCCTTCATTCAATGGAACACCTGAATCAACATTCACCTCATGAGTGGCACTGGGTGGGACAATGTCGTCTAATAGATGTGCAACATGATAAGGATGTAAGGTGGTTATTTGGCCCTCCTCTTGCACTTCTTGTAAGTAAGATTCATGATGTACATTGCTCCTACTAACAATAGAGTTGTAGAGGAACTCAATATTGAAAGTATCAACTCTGCAAGTGGAATGGGAAGGGCAATAGAATCTAAATCCATTTTAACCTTTGTGATACCCCATAAAGAAAGAACTGATGGTTTTCATGTCAAGCTTTTTTTGTTGAGGATTAAAGAGTTTAGTGTAACACCAGTCAAAATAGGTCAACAACAATCACATGTAATTATGTCAATCAAGTAATGTGATAAACTTACTATGTAGTTTATGGTAAATTCTAATACAAGTATGAATTCTCGTACATACTTTATCATATAAATCAAAGTATACGTCCATACAAATCTCAATCTAACTTCGTGTGAAGAAGTTATGATAAACTCTAAAACTATAAATTTCTATAATAAGAAGAAGTTAAAATATAGTGAGAGTTAGCTATAGGAAACTAAAAGAGAGTTGTAGTACTCGTAAATACCTACGCGTGGATATAAAGAACGTCAAAAACGTAGTTTGTATGCAAAAAGATATGATCTTTCGAAGACGTACCAGTCTAAGAGCGTGAAACGAGGCAGAAACCTTAATTAGCCATGCTTCATGACGTGAACATGAAGGTTCACGACGTGAATGTAATCTACGACACTTCTCAAGGCTATAATGCACTTGGCAAGTCTATGGTAGTGATGTGTTAAGACTCCACGACGTGGACATAAAGGTCACGATGTGAAGTCGGTATCTTGACACCTTCCGAAGCTAGGACCCAAATGGAAAGTCTACGAGGTGATGCAACTATGTTTCACGATGTGGACATATAATTCCACGACGTGGACCAGTCTTGGGTAGCCTATAAATAGAAAGTTCGACCCTAACCATTCTTGCACCTAAATGTCTTTCCTCTCTCTCGTTTGCTGAAGGCATTCCGCATCCCGAGCCCGACGATCACCAACCGCTGACCGTTTCTAGTTAGAATCTATAAAAACATGCTAAATATTTTATAAAAGTTTATATTATGTTTATATGATAGAATGTTCGTATCAACATAGATAGTTATATTAACCGAGATATAGTTGTTTTGTATCATATGTACCTAGAATATATATGATATATTGAAAACATACTACTATGTTAAACTTGTTAGCATGTTATTATACTAATGTAGACCCTGAGTTATAGTCGGGAGTTCTATATATATTTGGGATTTCTATATAGCCCTGAAATTATATTTGGGATTTCTATATATATACTTGTTAAGTATGTTGTTATTAATGGTTTCATGTTAAGATAAAACCTGGTTTTACCTGAAGTTATAGCTGTTGTACTGCCTAAATATTATGAAATTAGGAGTAATGTTTAAAAGCATAGTCTAGTAACTTAGGGTTTTAGACACGAACATGCTTTTGTTGTTAGAACTCTAGGAGGCCATCAAAGTCTACATGAGTTATTATATTCATCAACTAAGATTGGAAATCTTAGGGGAAATCCTTGGACCTGTAACCGTTAATCCCGTGTGAGCGACGAATTCGTGTATGAAATTATACGAGTTGACAACCCCACTTGTTGTTTTTAGCTACAACCCAATATTTAGCAAGTGACGAACTGTCCTTTTATTTGTTTATTGATCTGGCATCGATGAAGCGCACAGTTTTTTAATTTGGGTGGTATACTTCGTGGTAGCCTGTTATGTGGGTGGTATCCTTGATGGTAGCGCGGGTATAATCTTGTATGGCTTCAATGGTGGAAATCCTTCATGGAACCATTGATGGGATTTTTTTGTCAGAGGTCTTGTGTGTCATAGCAGCGGTTAAAGACTCATGGTAGCAAATTATTAGAAACATTATGCTCTTTCGATATACAAGTATTAATGTTAAGTATAAGTTTACCAATCGTTTATACTCTAGGTACAAGGAATTTATAGGTAAATAATATTACCTAGTATATATAATCGTATAGAATTGAAATAGGATTTATACGTAGTAACCGTCCTTGATTTATGTATATTGAGATTTTAGGTATATAACTTATTTAATAAGTAAACTATTATACTTAGGATATATACTATGTGTTAGATATGAGTCAGGGTGACTCTTTTATACTATATTTTATACTTTTTAAACTTGGAAAAATTAGTATTTTATATGGAGTCAAAACCTGTGGACTCACCAACTTTATGTTGACGTATTTTCAAAATGCATGTTTTTTCAGGAACTTGATAAGCTGAATGTTCTCGAACAGGAGAAGTTTTACTATTATCCTTTTTGTTCGTATGGAACATATATCCGTTATGACATATGCAACAGTCGGATATTATGTAATAAATACTAGGAAACAATAATAATGTGACTTTCGATCATCAATAAAGTTATGTAGTTTATAAAATTATTTAGTACTGTTCAATGTATGTTTTATAAATGTGATACAAAGATGACGTTACACCACCCGGTGTTTCTGCTGCCAGCTGGGGGGTGTGACAGATTGGTATCAGAGCTATTGACTATAGCGAACTAGTATTTTCTTAGGAAAGCATGACTATAGTATAGGGCTTACTCTATTAGGTTTAGGTATAGGTATATCCCTTAACCTACAATAAAAAGTATTATTAATTATTCTAATAAAGGACTACTTACAGGAGCGGTGATAGGATAGACATGTCGCTTTGGGTTTTCGGATTTCAGATTGGCTATATGATGAAATGATCCTGCCCTTTCAACTGTCCTGATTGGTCGGTGCCTTATCAGCTAGACCTGAAGTAACAAACAATAATTAATAAAGCGTGAATACAACAAATAAGAAATATAGAGTCATATATAAAGACTCAAACCCTTGATAAGAATACACCTAAACACCCAGAATGCTTTTGATCTCAAGGATTTAGATCAAATATTCCAACTAAAGTTTATGTGTGCGTAGATCCTATCACAACTAGGTGTAGGTGCGCAACTACATTTTATTATGATCAGATCATATGGACTATTCAAATTGGAAGTAATATTTAATAGACTAAATACTTGGTGATTCAAACTAGGAATTCGACATGGCTCATTCTCGAGAATGGATAATCATAGAAGATACATATGAGGAGCAAGAAGCTTCATTCCCTATGCTGGCAGGTGATCCTTACTACCCAATGAATGCAACTATCTTCCATCCAATACCTTTTGACAATGGAGCACCCTTACCTTCCCACAAAGTGGAAGAAAGCGAACCAATGGAAGAAAATGAGCCTATGGAAGAGACAGAATCAGTTGCATCTTCCTCACCCCCAATGAATACCCTTTATCGTCAAATTCCAGGAGGAGCAAAGATGAAACGCACAGCTCGTAAGTCCATACCACAATGGATAAGGATTAGAAAGAATCCAAATGGGACATCTTCGGGTACCCATAGAGTTCAAGATGAACCTGCAAGAATGACACAAACGGTTGATAGGTGCATAGCATAAGAAAGAGCTACAAACAAGTATTAGATCGGTCAATCATCCCGACCATATCTCTTACCTTCTTCTCAAAGATGACACTTTATCTAAGCTGTTTGAGAAAAGTGTGAGAATAAAAAACAAGATGGAAATTGTCAAAGGGAAGACTACTCATCTTTCAGGAAGGATGCGAAGGTTAGAAAGATAGAGAAAGCGAGATCAAGAGGCAGTGATGGATTTCCATAATCACATTAATTTCTCTTATAACGACATGATTACTCACGACGCAAGGATTGCAGAACTAGAACTCTACAATCAAACTTGAAGAAATGAAGAACGCATTGGAGAGCTTGAGCAAAGAAACCAAGCACTTGAGGAACAAATGGTTCACGTCAGTGACGCACTATGCCATCACTTAGGATATTGGTAGATAGAGTAAAACGAGTGGTTGTGTAAGATAGGAGATAAAAATCAGACTAGTTAAGGTAATAGGGAAAAGTTTATACCAACGGTGTAGTAAACCTTGCAATGTTTTTAGAAACTTTTCTCATATAAATCTATAATAAACTAATGTAGCCACTGGTAATAAATATGAAGCATATATTACAATAATCCTGTGCCAAATAGTATCGTTCACTATGTTCTATACCTTAAAGAATAATTGAAGTCATTAGTATTTTAATGACTAAAAAAATACTTCATAAAACTCATAATATCTTTACTATTTATAATAGGAACTAAATAAAAATGCCTAGAAGAAGTAGTTTTCGGCTAAACCTTAACCAACGATCTGAAACATAACAACAAACACAACCACCACCACCAAAAATAAATCCCTCAATATGTTTAGCGGAAGTTGAAGAAATTATAGCTCAGAGAATAGATGCATCTCTAGCTAATGTCACAACATGCGGAATTAGAAATGAAGGCAATGTAGGAACGACCAGAATGTGTACCTACAATGACTTTATGAATTGCAAACCAAAAAGCTTCCATGGAATGGAAGGGATTGTTAATTTGACCAGGTGGATTGAAAAGATAGAATCCATCTTTCAAATAAGCTTCTGTCCAGATGATTGTAATGTAAGATTTGCAGCATGTACTTTTGTTGATGCGACGTTAACATGGTGGAACAACTATGTAAATTCAATGGGAATTAATGCTACAAATTCCATGAAATAGGAGGAGATAAAGATGATGTTAGTAGAGGAGTATGGTCCTTGGGAGGAAATACAAAAGGTGGAACAAGAACTGTGAACTAACAATTAAGGGTTCAGAGATAAATGCTTATATCGCTAGATTTAATGACCTTGCGGTGATGTGTCAATCACTTGTAACCCCTGAATATAAGAAGATCGAGCGATATATCTGGGGTCTATAATCACAAATAAAAGGGATGGTGATCGCTTCAAAACCTACAACATATGACAGCACAAAGCGAATAGCTCATCAGCTAACCAACAAAGAGATCCAAGGGAAATTTATGGTCTCAAAAGCTGAACCTCCCAAATATGGAACGAACAAGCACAAGTTCAATTGGAAGAATCCCAGACAATCATTCGGGAAGAGACAAGAAGTAGAAACTACTTATACAGCCATGATAGCGATACCCATACAACCAAGGAGGAATAATGGAAATTCTCCATGGTGCAGTCAGTGCAACCATCAGCACACAGGTTGTTTTGTTTGCATGAAGTGAAAAAAGAAGGGGCACACTGCCAGTTACTGAAGGAGGACAACACCTGCAACAGTAAATCAGAGAATAAATATTGGAACAGGCTATGGTGGAGGAAGAGCATGTTTTGATTGTGGTGAAATTGGACACATCAAGAAGGAATGTCCAAAGTTAAGGAGTCAGTGAGGTTTAGGCCATGACAGGGCATTCGTAATCGGAAGTAGAGAAGCTATCCAGGACCCTTCGATGGTATCTGGTACGTTTCACATAGATAATTTATTTGCTACTATACTCTTCGATTCTGGAGCTGATAGAAGTTTTATAACCTCGACGTTTAGAAAACTATTAAGTCATTAGTCTAGAAAATTAAAAGAAATATATGAAGTAGAAATCGCTAACAGTCAAACTAAGAGAACACATGAAATTCTATAAAATTGTCTATTAACTCTAAATAAGTACCTCTTTCATGTCGACCTCATGCCAATGTCTATTGGTAGTTTTGATGTCATAATTGGCATGAGTTGGTTATCTTTACATTACACCGAAATCCTATGCTACGAAAAAGCCATACGACTACCCTTACCTAACGGTGAAGCCCTGATTATCTATGGAGATAAGTCTGGGAAAAACCTCAAAGTCATCACTTGCACCTAGGCGCAAAAATATCTACATAAGAAATCTAGCGCATTTTTGGCTCACATTGTAGATAAGAAAAGTGAAACAAAAGAAATCAACAACATACCTCAAGTACGTGATACCCAGATGTATTTCCTGAAGATCTACCTAGAATACCTCCCGTTCAACAAATTGAATTCCAAATCAACTTAATTCCAGGAGCAGCACCAGTAGCGAAGTCTCCTTATCAGTTGGCTCGATCTGAAATGCAAGAACTATCTAGCCAACTTCAAGAACTTCTTGACAAAGGCTTCATCAGACCAAGCTTTTTGCGTTGGGGAGCACCAATTTTGTTTGTTAAGAAGAAGGAAGGATCCTTTCGAATGTGTATTGATTATCGGGAGCTAAGCAAACTAACGATCAAGAATCGTTAGTCGCTTCAAAGAAATGAAGATCTATTCGATCAACTTCAAGGATCTAGCTAGTACTTAAAGATAGATATCAGATCAGGATACCATCAACTTAGAGTAAAAGAAGACGATGTTTCAAAAACCACATTTAGGACTCGATATGGTCATTATGAGTTCATAGTTATGCCTTTTGGATTGACCAACGCCCCATCAGTGTTAATGGACCTCATGAATCATGTTTGCAAACCGTATTTGGATAAATTCGTGATAGTATTTATTGATGGTATATTTATATACTCACGAACCAAGGAAGAATACGGTCAACACTTGCAAATAATCTTGGAACTACTAAGAAAAGAAAAGTTGTATGCCAAATTCTCTAAATGTGAATATTGGATTAGAGAAGTATAATTTTTAGGCCATGTAGTTAGCAATGAAGGAATTCATGTTGACCCTTCCAAGGTTGAATCAATCAAGAACTAGGAAGCACCAAAGACGCCAACATAAGTGCGTCAATTCTTAGGACTTGCTGTCTGTTACCGTAGATTCATACAGAATTTCTCCAAAATAGCCAAGCCACTTACAACACTAATCCAAAAAGATATGAAGTCGAACTGGGAAGAAAGAAAAGATGTTGCTTTTCAGCACCTAAAACAAATGTTGTGTAGTGAACCAATCCTATCCCTCCCAGATGGGACAGAAGATTTCGTCGTATACTACAACACATCAAATGAAGTATTGAGATGTGTGTTGATGCAAAGAGGAAAAGTTATCGCCTACGCATCACAACAACTTAAGGTGCATGAGAATAATTACACTACCCTTGATCTTGAACTGGGAGCTGTAGTTTTTGCACTGAAAATCTGGAGACATTACTTATATAGTACAAAGTGTACTATCTTTACCGATCACAAGAGTCTTCAACACATCTTTGACCAAAAATATCTTAATATGAGACAACGAAGATGGGTCAAATTGTTGAATGATTATGAATGGGAGATTCGTTATCATCCTGGAAAGGCAAACGTAGTAGCAGATGCCTTAAGCCGAAAGAAATATATTAAACCCCGTCGGGTACGAGCATTAACTATAACTATCCATTCTAACCTTTCCGCACAAATTATAAAAGCTCAAATTGAGGCTTTAAAAGAAGAAAGCATCAAGAACGAAACTTTGCGAGGAATGGAAAAGCAATTTATACAAAAAGATGACGAAAAACGACACTTTATGAACCAAATTTGAACACCTAAGTTCGGTGGTGTCAGGGACTTGGTATTGGAAGAAGTCCACAAGTACATATATTCCGTTGATCCAGGCTCTGACAAAATCTACTTAGATGTAAAAGAACATTATTGGTGGCCAAACATGAAGACTGAGATTGCTACTTATGTGGGCAAGTGCCTAACTTGTTCTAAAGTAAAGGCAGAACATCAAAAGCCCTCGGGTTTACTTCAATAACCGGAAATACCCGAATGGAAATGGGAGCAGATATCAATCGACTTCATCACCAAACTACCCAAAACTCCTAGTGATTCTGACACTATTTGGGTAGTAGTCGATAGATTGACTAAGTCCGCCCATTTATCAAGGAAATTGCTAGATTGCGTGGAGTTCTGATTTCTATTATTTCTGACCGAGATAGTAGATTCACGTTACGATTTTGGAAATCATTTCGAAAATCCTAAGGAACACGTCTAGATATGAGCACGACATATCACCCACAAATTGATGGTCAGAGTGAGAGAACCATTCAAACTTTAGAAGATATGCTCCGAGCCTATGTAATAAACATTGGAAATGCATGGGATACTCATTTACCGTTAATTGTGTTTTCCTACAACAATAGTCATGAGACCAACATTAAAGCTGCACTGTTTGAGGCTCTTTATGGATGAAAATGTCGTTCCCCAATATGTTGGGTAGAAGTTGGAGACACACAAATGACCAGAGAACGTACAGGCGATAACTTATGTACCGGGCCAGAAATAATCCATGAGACAACTAAAAAGATCGTGCAAATTAAGGAGCGATTAAAGGCTATATGTGATCGTCAAAAGAGTTATGTTGACGTAAGACGTAAGCCTTTAGAATTCCAAGTTGGAGATAAAGTAGTGTTGACGGTCTCTCCTTGGAAAGGCACGATAAACGAGGCAAACTAAACACGCGATATATAGGACCTTTTGAAATTCTACCAACAATTGGTTCTGTCACATATCAACTTAAGTTGCCTCAAGAATTAAGAAATATACACGATGTTTTCCACATATTGAATCTTAAAAGATGTCTATCCGATGGCACACTTGTTGTACCTCTTGACGATATACAAGTCAATGCCAAACTCAACTTTGTAGAAGAACTTGTCGAAATCATGGATCGAGAAGTCAAACAATTAAAACAAAGTTGTATTCCCATAGTGAATATTCGATGGAACTCTTTACGAGGACCTGAATTTACTTGGGAATGGGAAGATCAGGTGAAATAAAAATATCCCCAACTATTTAACAATACCCCATCCACAAGATAAATTTCGGGAATAAATTATTTCAACAGGGGAAGAATGTAACAACAGTCAAAATAGGTCAACAACAATCACATGTGATTATGTCAATCAAGTAATATGATAAAATTACTATGTAGTTCATGGTAAATTCTAATGCAAGTATGAATTCTCGTACATACTTTATAATATAAATCAAAGTATACGTCCATACAAATCTTAATCTAACTTCGCGTGAAGAAGTTATGATAAACTCTAACACTATAAATCTCTATAATAAAAAGAAGTTAAATATAGTGAGAATTAGCTACAGGAATCTAAAATAGAGTTGTAGTACTCGTAAATACCTACGCGTGGATATAAAGAACGTCAAAAACAGAGTTCGTATGCTAAAGATTTGATCTTACGAAGATGTAGTAGTGTAAGAGTGTGACATGTGACATAATCCCTAATCAGCCATGCTCTACGACGTGAACATGAAGGTTGACGACGTGAAAGTGATCTAGGACACTTTTCAAGGCTAGAATGCACTTGGCAAGCCTACGGGAGTGATGTGTTAAGACTCCATGACGTGGACATAAAGTTCATGACGTGAAGCCAGTATCTTGACACCTTCCAAAGCTAGGACCCAAATGGCAAGTCTACGAGGTGATGTAGCTATGTATCACGACGTGGACATATATGTCCAAGACGTGGACTTGTACTGGCAGCCTATAAATAGCAAGTTCGACCCTAACCATTCTTACACCTAAATTTATTTCCTCTCTCTCGTTTGCTGAAGGCATTCCTCGTCCTGAGCCCAACGATCACGAACCCCTGACCGTTTCTAGTTAGATTGTATAAAAACACACAACTAGGGCGAGTTTCACGGCCCCACTGTTTTTAATGTTTTTGTGGGAAAATGCATGCTAAATATTATATAAAATTTTATATTATGTTTATATGATAGTATGTTCGTATCAACGTAGATAGTTATATTAACCGGGATATAGTTGTTTTGTATCATATATACCTAGAATATATATAATATATTGAAAACATACAACTATCTTAAACTTGTTAGCATATTATTATACTAATGTAGAATCTGAGTTATACACGGGAGTTCTATATATATTATGATTGATATAACCCCGGAGTTATACTCGGGAGTTATATATACTAATTTGTAAGTATATTGTTATTATTGGTTTTATGTCAAGATAAAACCTGGTATGTTGTTAATATAGCCCAGAAATTATATTCGGGAGTTCTATATATATATATATATATATATATATATATATATACTTCTTAAGTATGTTGTTATTAATGGTTTTATGTTAAGATAAAACCTGGTTTTACCTCAAGTTATTGCCGTTGTACTGCCTAAATATTATGAAATTAGGAGTAATGTTTAAAAGCATAGTCTAGTAACTTTGTGTTTTAGACACGAACATGCTTTTGTTGTTAGAACTTTAGGAGGCCGTCAAAATCTACATGAGCTATTATATTCATCAACTAAGATTGGGAATCTTAGGGGAAATCCTCTGACCTGTAATCGTTAATCCCATGTGAGCAAGGAAGTCATGTATGAAATTATATGGGTTGACAACCCCACTTGATGTTGTTAGCTACAACCCAATATTTAGCGAGTGATGAACTGTCCTTTTATTTGTTTATTGATCCGGCGTCGATGAAGCGCAAAGTATTTTTATATGGGTGGTATCCTTCGTGGTAGCCCGTTATATGGGTGGTATCCTTCGTGGTAGCCCGGGTATAATCTTTTATGGCATCAATGGTGGAAATCCTTCGTGGAACCATTGATGGGATTTTTTTGTTAGAGGTCTTGTATGTCATAGCAGCGGATACAGACTCATGGTAGCAAATTATTAGAAACATTATACTTTGTCGATATACAAGTATTAATGTTAAGTATAAGTTCCCAACCACTTATACTCTAGGTACAAGGAATTTATAGGTAAATAATATTACCTAGTATATATACTTGTATAGAATTGAAGTAGGATTTATATATAGTAACCTTCCTTGATTTAAGTATATGGAGATTTTAGGTATATAACTTATTTAATAAGTAAACTATTGTCCTTAGGATATATACTATGTGTTAGATATGAGTCAGGATGACTCTTTTATACTATGTTTTATACTTTTTAAACTTGGAAAAAGTATTATTTTATATGGATTCAAAACATGTGGACTCACCAACTTTATGTTGACGTATTTTCAAAATGCATGTGTTTTCAGGAACTTGGTAAGGTGAATGTTTCTCGAACAGGAGAAGTTTTACTATTATCCTTTCTGTTGGTATGGAACATATATCCGTTAAGACATATGCAATAGCCGGATATTATGTAATAAATACTAGGAAACAATAATAATGTGACTTTCGATCATAAATAAAGGTATGTAGTTTATAAAATTCTTTAGTACTGTTCAATGTATGTTTTATAACTGTGATACAAAGATGACGTTACATCGCCCGGTGTTTCCGCCGCCGGCTGGGGGTGTAACATTTAGTTTTGGCTGGGCAACCTCATACTTTTAGATATCTCAAACTTGGTTTCCTTCCCGTCGAGATTCATGTGTTATCTAGGTTACATTAAAACATATTTGCACAACAAAATTACATAAAATAATATATACGTACATGCAACAGAATTATGTCAAAAGCATTTTGCATATAGATCTTGTTATTTATAAAACATTGATATTTACTTTATAATTCTTATTAAGAGATCTAGTGTCATAAATAGAATTTTTATCATTTCTGAATATGAAGGTGATCGTTATGAAGAACGATTTAAGTAAATAGTCAATCATTCATAAATTAAACTGAGACATATATTTAGGCAAGCTAAATTAAAACATACGTTTTTCCAAAACAAATACTATTTCATAATACAAATGAATTATGTTCCTAGCATAAATAATAAATTAATCTCCGATAGTGTAGTTCCAACTTGATTGTGCTGAGCTGGTTAATCTTCAGTAAATATCTGCAAGCCAATTACAAATATTAGATTAACATTTAGGTACCAAGTACCTAAGTGTTATATGAAAAGTATGAGTTATATCTAGTAGATACCTGAAGTACTAGTCTCTTCTGTCACACCCCAAAACCGGAACGGCGGAATCGTTCGGGGGTGGAGGACGTCATGTACAGTATCACAACAATGCATAGCAGTAAACAAGCAACAACATCATCCATTGCATTAGTAATATAATTTAATACAAGTGTGTTCTGTCAAGTTTATATAGACACCAAAAATATGAATCAAAATAAAAGATGAGTCTAACGAGCTCCATCTTCTCAAAACCTGGCACCGGTACTTGTCTACTGGTGACCTGAGAATACAACTTATTTTGAAAGAGTTTATCAGCTTTAAAGCTGGTGAGATCATAAGTATATTAGTGTCATTGTTTGTATGTAAGTGTTTGTAAGTATGTGATGTATAAGTTTGTAAAAGTTTGTAATTGTTTGTAATTGTTTGAACTCTCCTAGAAAACCCTATGTTTCCTACTAAAAGTAGCCTTCTACCAAGGCATCTAGTGTCTGCGTGTGTGTCTCTTGTAAGAGTATGTATTTTCCCAAATCTGACTATCATTAACCAAAAATATAGTTTTTTACATTACTGTTTATTGTGTGAATATCACAAATTGAATGCAATGGGAAAATGAAATAGTACTGTAGTGTTGTATTAAGTAACTACTGTTGTACTAACTACCTTAAACCAATTGTTATTTAAAGTACCATGTGATCGGCTTGTATCCTGCTACCAACTATGAAACACGACGATGTAAGACGTCGGAAGAAATGACGTTTAGCACCCGTAGACTTGCACGTCCCATTGTAGCGAGCAGCAAGGTGTAGGATAGTCAATCCAGTATAGATCTATACACAAACTCAAACGCTTCCCACTTAAGGAGATTCTGGATGCAAAACGGGCCATGACAGGTGATGTCATGCCCCGTTACATGGCTCACATAACTGTAGTAATGTTCTTGTATATGTATGTGCTAGCTGTATTGTGTGTTCTCTCCCTGTGTAGCATGTATGTATGTTCTCTCTGTATGGTATTGTTTGTTTCTCATCATAGTATTCTCTATCTGTATGTTATGTTCTCTCTGTATGGTATTGTTTGTTTCTCATCATAGTATTCTCTATCTGTATGTTATGTTCTCTCTGTTCTAGTAATAGTATTAGTATCTCTCTAAAGTATACCTATTATAGCTTACTAGTAATGTTGTTTGAATGTATGAACATGTTTGTGTATACCTTTTCTACCCAAAGGTATTGAATAGAAAGAAGTAACCTTTTATATCTATACACATATACATGATATATAACTAGGATTCAAATGACCTTCGGACAAATAACCTGAATACCCTAAGTCCACAACCAAACAAGGAACAGGAAGGAAGGTGAGCTATCAGTCCTAAGTCCTTTCAATCCTACTTATATAACTATATCTATATAGATACACATTTAACAGAATATAAGTTTAAAAGAGTTTAAATAAAAGTATTTGACATGTAAACGAGTTTGTAAAACAGTTTGATAACACAGTTTGAAAAGTAAGAAATCCACTTGTTTGGTAGATATTAATCACATGTGATTGATATAATAACTATAATAGTTCAACTTGTATTCCCCCCACCCATAAAAGCATTTAAAATCAATTTAAAAGGTTGATTAAGGGGTATGAACTCACCTGTAGTGAGTGGTTTGGATGAACGGATTGTTATAGGATGCTAAGTGTCAAGTGAAGATCGAACACACACAAGGATCCTAGTTAGCATATAATAACACATATGTGTATCCAATTAGTCATTAAACAACTAATTAACCAAGTTAAGACATCCTAAGACATGTAAAACACTTGATTTAAGTGCTATAAGTACTAAGGATTGCATCTAAGGGTTGTAGGACTTGGCTATTGAGTTTAGGGTCCAAGGGTAAACTCTTTTGGAGTTTACGGTTTTGGAACCAACTCCCTTGGAGTTTACGGTCGTAAACCCATGAGTTTACGGTCGTAAACTCATGGTACTTTTACCATTTTGCATTTAGAAGCTTATAAGGTCATAAGAAGCATTCCTACTTCATGTCTAAGCCTTAGGAAGTGATTAGGGCAACATTTCACCCCTTTATGGAGTTTACTGCCCATGGACCATTTCTCCATGTGTTTACGGCTGTAAACCCATATGGTTTATGGTCTTTTTGATGTTTAAGGTCTTAAGCAGATCAAGGATGGATCTACACTAGTATCCAAGGCTTGGTAAAGGACTACGACACACTTTGGCCCATTCATTACGGTTTATGGTCCAAGAACATGTTGGACCGTAAACACCTTTGATCTTGTGTTTCTTGGTGTTTTCTAGTTGATTTAGAAGTGAAACAAGCCTTATAACACACTAGGGTAAGAGTACTTACTATGTAGAAGCTTGAAAGGGTGTTAAAAGTCCAAGAACACTAGTGTGTGTTCTTGGTGAAACTTGAAGATCTACACATATGGAATGATTTCACGGATGGAATCATGTAAGATCACTAGATTAAGTAATATATCAACTTATTAGGGTAAGAAACACTTACAAAGTTGAAGATCAAGAAGGAAAATCGGATGATACTTGAGAGGATTTGAGTTCTAGTCTTGAAATGGTGAAAAAGTGAATAAAATGGCTAAGTGCCATATTTATACCTCTTGGGGTTTACGGCCGTAAACACCATGTTTAGGCCGTAAACTCCAAACTCTTGGAGTTTTGGAACTTTATTGTTGCACAATAAACCCTAGGGCATCCTCTCTCCTGTTATCTCCTGAAGTACTAGGCTTTAGAACACTCAAACTGACTCTACACAGCTCAAAAGTTAGCAGAAACTGTTCTGACTTCTATTGAAGTTAATGGCTGTACAGAATAGAAATTTTGGGTTGTCACATCATCCCCCCATTAGAAGGAATTTCGTCCCGAAATTAGAGTTTAAGAAAATAAGTAGTTACAAATAACTAAGTAAAAAGACAAGGATATTTCAGTTTCATCTGATCCTCTCGCTCCCAAGTGAATTCAGGTCCTCGCTTGGCGTTCCAGCGAACCTTCACTATCGGGATACAGCTTTGTTTCGTTTGTTTGACCTCCCAGTCCATGATCTCTATAGGTTCTTCCACGAAGTTGAGGCTCTCGTTGATCTCGATCTCGTCGAGTGGGATTACAAGAGTCTCGTCGGACAGACACTTTGTGGAAAGTAGAATGTACGTTACTGAGTTCGCGTGGTAAGTTAAGTTTGTAAGCTACAGGTTCGATTCTAGCGAGAATCTCGAAAGGCCCTATGTATCTTGGATTTAGCTTTCCGCGCTTTCCAAAGCGTATCAAGCCCTTCCAGGGTGAGACCTTCAATAGAACACGGTCGCCGACCTGGAATTCCAACGGTTTCCTTCGTTTATCTGCGTAACTTTTCTGTCGGTCTCTAGAGGCTTTCAATCGTTCACGAATCTGAACGATCTTCTCTGTCGTTTCCCGAATGATCTCCGGACCCGTGAGAGTACTGTCAGGACTCGTCCCTTAGCTAACTGGGTATCACCCACCTCAGCCCAGCACAGAGGGGATCTGCACTTTCGGCCATAGAGGGCCTCGAATGGAGCAGCCTTTATGCTCGTGTGATAACTGTTGTTGTAGGAAAATTCGACATGGGGTAAATGAGTATCCCATGCTTTTCCAAAGACGATCACACAGGCTCGCAACATATCGTCCAAGGTTTGGATAGTCCTCTCACTTTGCCCGTCGGTCTGTGGATGGTAGGGTGTACTCATGTACAGCCTAGTTCCTAGGGAACTTTGTAACGACTGCCAGAACCTCGAAGTGAATCTACTATCTCTGTCCGAGATAATGGATATGGGAACACCGTGCAGTCGTACAATCTCCCGAATGTAAGTTCTTGTAAGCTTCTCCATCTTGTCTGTTTCCTTGATAGGCATGAAGTGTGCGGACTTGGTCAATCTATCGACCATGACCCATATGGTATCAAGTCCACCCGTTGTCTTGGGCAACTTGGTTATGAAGTCCATAGTGATCCGCTCCCACTTCCATTCCAGTATCTCTGGTTGTTGTAGGAGACCTGAGGGTTTCTGGTATTCGACCTTGACCTTAGTGCAAGTAAGGCATTTACTCACGAAGGTAGCAATTTATGCTTTCATGTTAGGCCACCAGTATAGCTTTTTAAGATCCAGATACATCTTATCTGAACCTGGGTGGACGGAATAACGAGTGTTGTGTGCCTCGTTCATTACCAAGTCTCTGAAACCACCGTGTTTCGTGGTCCAGATCCGATCCATGAGATAATAAGCTCCGCCACCCTTAACTTCCAAGTTCTTATCCATCCCTCTCAGGGATTCACTCGCCACATTTTCAGGTTTCAAAGCGTCGAGCTGAGCCTCCTTAATTTGCGTGGACAAGTGTGAGTGGATAGACATAGTCAATGATTTGAATCTATGACCAGAGTATTCTTTCCGACTTAGGGTGTCAGCTACTACGTTGGCTTTACCCGGATGATAACGAATTTCGCATTCATAGTCACTGAGTAGCTCGACCCACCGTCGTTGTCTCATGTTGAGCTTCTTCTGGTCGAATATATGTTGTAGGCCTTTGCGGTCTGTAAAGATAGTGCTCTTTGTACCATACAGGTAGTGTGTCCAGATCTTCAGAGCAAACACAACTGCTCCTAACTCAAGATCGTGGGTAGTGTAGTTGACTTCGTGTGTCTTCAGCTGTCTCGAGGCATAGGCGATGACCTTACCTCGCTGCATCACAACACATCCGAGCCCTTGATTAGACGCATCGCAATAGATAACGAAGTCTTCTATCCCTTCGGGGAGGGATAGTATTGGTGCGGTGTGTGACAACCCGAAATTTATTCCGTCACTGTAACCATTCCGTTAATAAATTTGATTTTATTATTAAAAATTGTCCGTTAACTTTTAAGTTAAATAATTCATCTAGGGTTATTGACATAATTTCCTACGTGTAGGAAATCTATAAAATCACATATATTACCCTCGATAATCCTTTGGAAAAATTTCTAGTTTACGACTAAGTCGGGTTACGGTCATTTAATCGGGTAAAATCTTAAACTCCGTTTAATGTCAGGATTGGGTGTGTCCCCACCTAACCGTGGACTCAACCCCATATAAGGGTTGAGTGGACTCCATTTGAACCTTTTCACCCACCTTGGAACTTTCTCTCTCTACTCTCTCTCTAAAAATCGGGTTTTGATCAAGAATCACCTCATTCAAGCTCCAAAATCGGAAGTAATCCTTCCTAGCTTGTTGTTTAACATAACATGCATGCAAATCTATGGGTTAAACTCTCAAAAACCCGAAAAACTTGTGTTTACGGTTTGGGAACAACTCCAAAAAACCGTAAACTCCCATAAGGGGGTTTTGAAGCCCCAAAACCCTTTCAAACCTCTTCTAATGTTTAGCTATGGCTTAGGAACTTGCATGCATGAACTTAGAACACCAAAATCATGTTTTTATGGGACTAGACATGAGTTTACAGTCCATGAACATTCATGAACCGTAAACACCCTAAAAAGGGGTTTTGATGCCCCAAAACCTTTCCAATGCTTGGCTAATGACCTAGAAACTTGCTTGAATGATCTTACAACCCTAAAACATGGATTGAGAAGTGTAAACATGAGTTTACGGTTTGGGAAGCTCTCCCAAAAACCGTAAACGCCTCCAAAGGGTGTTTAAGTGCCCTTAACACCTTGTATGGCTTACAATTGGGTCTAGAATGTTGCATGCATGACCTACAACCACCAAAACACATGTAAAATGGACACACATGAGTTTACGGCCGTAAACCCATGTGTTTACGACTGTAAACTCCCCAAGGAGTGGTTCAGAAACCGTAAACTCCATAAAGGGTCCATTCCAAGCCCCAAACACTTCCTAAGCCCTTAAATCAACCCTAGAACCCTTCCTTGTGAAGCATGAGACCTTGAAACACCCAAATGCACCATTCCCATGAGTTTACGGCCGTAAACTCATGGGGGATATGGTCTTTGGACCGTAAACACCCCTAAGGGCTACAGTTAGGCGGGACGCCTGGGGTGACAAATTTTGGAAATCGAACGACGCCCGAAGAACGTCAAGGAGGTCACGGGTCAAATCAGTATGGTTATACGACTCTCAATACGTACTAAATTAACTAACTCTATTCACGGATTCCTTTCTTTCATCTATAGTTTTATGTATTAAAACTACCTACTTCGTACTGGAGGGAATTTCCAGGATCATAACTTATGGTTTTCTTAACTTATTGATGATTAGTCAAGGTTTTTCTCATTCTATGGAAATCAACTTACATGTTAGAAAATATGGGATTTTCTGGGAAAACATGCTTATGTATATTCATAACTCAGTAACAATGATTTTCGATATAACAACAATCTTAATTAAAGGAAATGAAGTATTTATCACAAGATTAAATAACCGGTTTTTCCTTACAAAACATGCTTATGAACTCACCAGCTTTATGCTGATATTTTAAAACTGCTTGTATTCTCAGGTTCTCGTTAGACAGGTATCCCGTTAATTTTGGAGAAGACGGAGTGTATAGAAGTCTCGTCTTTACTTTTGATATACTGATGTATATAAACTATGTATTTCTCCACTCTCAAACGAATGTAACTTTTCTTATGTAATGTAATGGTTGTGTTTACTATGATTACTATGTTCAATGGTTGTGATACTACGTATGACGTCCTCCGCCCCGGAACGATTCCGCCGCCGGTTTCGGGGTGTGACAGATTGGTATCAGAGCCCTTGTTTATAGTGAACTAAGTATACCGAACCTTACATGGTATACAACTATAAACACTAAGGGGCCTAAGAGCTCTAAACTAAAACTATGCTTTTAAAATATATGTATTTTTACAAAAGTGTACAAGTATACTCAAGAACCAGAATCCGTATCATAAGTAGATCAAAACAAAGGACTTTGGATGCTGAGCACTATGGTTAAACCTGGGCAGTTATGTAATCATGTGTAGGGTCAATATAGCCTGATCAACTATATTTATTCGAGACATGACCAACATGTGCTTGGGAGTGACTTTGGTGTTACGACAAGCCTAAAACTTACCTAATATCTATCCAACTCAAAATACTATAGGAGTATTTTAGTCAAAACCGAATGCATTGTAGAAGTTCATCCCAAGTGTTGCTACTCCTTCCTTCCTTAGCGATAGTTTACTTGCTTTAGTAACTTTTCCTGTTCTATCGCTTTGTAGAACACTCTAACTGCCATAATGAGATATCCCTTGTTTCATATCTCTTAATTCTATTCAGAGGACTTACCATCCTCTTCTTCCTGATTGTTTTAGAACAAGATGCCTCCCCGAAAAAGACCTATCAGGAGAAACGACGACACTCCACCACCACCACCGCCTCCTCAGTTTGATCCTGTCATATTCCAGGCAGCTGTTACTGCCGCAGTGGCTGCCGCAATGTCACAAATGAATCCTGGTGGATCTGGTGGTTAGGGAGGTGGTATCCATCCCTAAATCCAGGAAGGTGGTCAGGAACGCCAGAAAGAATGCTCTTATAAGGACTTCATGAACGCAAAACGCACACCTTTCGACGGCAAAGGAGGTGTTATTGCCCTGACTCAATGGTTCGAAAAGATTGAGTCCATTTTTGAAATTTATGCCTGTTCTGAAGCCAACAAAGTGAAATTTGCCGCTTGCACTTTCGTTAATAAAGCATTAACCTGGTGGAACGGCCAAGTCAAGTCCTTAACCCTACCGGTGGCAAATGCTATGGGTTGGGAAAGCCTAAAGGAACTTATGATAGCCCAGTACTGCCCACGGGGCGAGATGCAGAAACTTGAACACGAACTCTGGACCCTAAGGATGAAGGGTTCCGACATTGCTACCTACACTTCTAGGTTTGAAGACCTAGCACTGCTTTGTCCGGGAATGATATCCCCGGAAAACAAAAAGATTGAACGATTCATTTGGGGGCTAACCCAGCCAACCAAGGGAAATGTTTTGGCTGCGAAGCCAGACACCTTCGGCAGCGCTAAATGTTTGGCGCAAACTCTGATTGATCATGGTGACGATCTCGAGGAAGTGGCCACCGTTCCTGAACCGGCTAAAGGGAGCGGTGAAAATAAAAAGAAATTCTGGAACAAACGAAAGGGTCAGGGTTCGCAAGGACCCTCGAAGAAACAACAAACTGTGGCAGTTCATGCTGCTACAACTCCTGCCGCCGCTCCTACAACTCAAGCTCCTACCAGTGGATACACTGGTACCCTCCCCTAGTGCGACAAGTGCAGTTACCACCATCGTACTCCTGGACCTTGTCATGAAAGGCTCTGCAACATTTGTGGCAAGAAGGGCCACATTGCTCGAAACTGCAGAAACCCATCCCAACCAACCAATCAAGCTTCCGGAGCAGGTGTCGGTCAGACCTGCTATGGTTGCGGTGAAGTCGGACATTTCAAGCGAAACTGCCCCAAAGCAGCAGCAACCAACAGCACCGGGAGAGTTCTAACTATGGGGCAAGAGGAGGCAGTTGCCGACCCCACCGTTGTCACGGGTACGTTCCTTCTCGACAACTCTTATGCATGCATCCTTTTCGATTCTGGTGCGGAACGAAGTTTTGTTAGCCATTCATTCAAACGTCTTCTTAAACATAATCCTCAACCATTAACCGAAAAGTTTACTGTCGAGATGGCTAACGGTGAGAAAGAGAGCACTAACGAGATATACGTAGACTGTACCCTTATCTTGAACAACCATTCATTTCCCATTGACCTTATGCCAGTCTCCATAAAAAGCTTTGATGTCATCATCGGCATGGATTGGTTGAGCCCCAATCGTGCTGATATCCTTTGTTTCGAAAAGGCTATACGTCTCAATCTTTCCCTCGACGAAACTCTTGTAATCTACGGTGATAAACTCAGTTCAAACCTTCGCATCATTTCGTGCATCAAAGCCCAGATACTCCTGCGGAAAGAGTGTTATGCATTCCTAGCCAACGTCATTAACGAGAAGCAGGAAGTTAAAGACCTCGAGAGCATCCCCGAAGTCTGCAACTTTTTCGTTGTTTTTCCAGAAGATCTTCCAGGAATCCCTCCTGAACGCCAAGTCGAGTTTCATATCGACTTAGTCCTCGGAGCTACCCCCGTAGCCAAATCTCCCTACCGATTAGCACTGGCAGAAATGCAAGAGTTATATAGTCAACTCAATGAGCTGCTCAACAAAGGATTCATCAGACCGAGTTCCTCACCCTGGGGAGCCCCAATCCTGTTTGTGAAAAAGAAAGATGGATCCTTTCGAATGTGTGTCGATTATCGGGAGCTGAATAAGCTCACAATAAAAAACCGTTACCCTCTTCCTCGAATCGACGACCTCTTCGATCAAGTTCAAGGGGCCAGCTACTTTTCGAAAATAGATTTAAGATCAGAGTACCATCAGCTACGAGTCCATGGGGATGATGTTCCTAAAACAGCCTTTCGGACTCGATATGGTCACTACGAATTCGTAGTTATGCCCTTCGGTCTAACCAACGCACCGGCAGTATTCATGGACCTGATGAATCGGGTGTGACGTCCTTTCTTGGACAAGTTCGTCATCGTATTCATTGATGATATACTTGTATATTCCCGAAACGAGGAAGATCACAAACAACACTTGAGATTAGTGTTGGAAACTCTGAGATCGGAAAAGCTCTACGCGAAATTCTCCAAATGCGAATTCTGGATCCGAAAAGTAACCTTCTTAGGTCACGTAGTAAGCGAAGAAGGCATACACGTAGATCCCTCCAAAATCAAAGTGATAGAGAACCGGTTAGCACCGAAGACGCCCACAGAAATCCGTCAATTCTTGGGTCTCGCTGGCTACTATCGTAGATTTATCCAAAATTTCTCCAGAATTGCCAAACCCTTAACCACTCTAACTTAGAAAGGCGTACCCTTTTGTTGGAGTGAAAAGCAAGACACTGCGTTCCAAACATTGAAGCGGGCCCTATACAGCGCACCTATCCTGTCTCTGCCCGAAGGGACAGAAGACTTCGTTGTCTACTGTGATGCATCAAATCAGGGCCTACGTTTTGTGCTCATGCAACGGGGAAAAGTCATTGCTTATGCCTCAAGACAATTGAAAGTTCACGAAGTCAACTACACGACGCACGACCTAGAATTGGGAGCAGTAGTCTTCGCATTGAAAATATGGAGACATTATCTCTACGGAACTAAGTGAACTATCTTCACTGACCATAAAAGTCTACAACACATCCTCGACCAGAAGGAGTTGAACATGAGACAACGGCGATGGGTTGAACTACTCAATGATTACGAGTGTGAAATACGCTACCATCCCGGCAAGGCCAATGTGGTGGCAGATGCCCTCAGCCGGAAAGAGTACTCAGGTCGTAGAGTGAAGGCACTGACCATGACTATCCATTCCCAATTATCCGCGCAAATCAAAGAGGCTTAGTTGGAAGCCTTAAGACCAGAGAACATGCCGGATGAAGCCCTGAGAGGAATGGAAAAGAATCTAGAGATTAAGGGAGACGGAGTCTATTACTTTATGAACCAGATCTGGATCCCAAAGTTCGGTGGTTACCGTGAGGTTGTAATGAACGAAGCTCACAAGACTAGATACTCCGTTCACCCAGGTTCGGACAAGATGTACCTCGATCTCAAAAGACTGTACTGGTGGTCAAACATGAAAGCAGAGATCGCTACCTTCGTGGGCAAGTGCCTGACTTACGCCAAGGTGAAGGTCGAATATCAGAAACCCTCCGGTCTACTCCAACAACCAAAGATACCTGAATGGAAGTGGGAGAGGATTACTATGGATTTCATTACCAAATTACCCAAATCTCCGAGTGGGTACGACACCATTTGGGTAATTGTCGACCGACTAACCAAATCCGCTCACTTCCTTCCTATTAAAGAAAGCTTCAAAATGGAGAGACTCACGCGAATCTACATCCAAGAGGTAGTCCAACTGCAAGGTGTACATGTGTCCATTATTTCCAATCGAGATAGCAGGTTCACTTCGAGGTTCTGGCAGTCACTACAGAAGGCTCTTGGAACTAAGCTGGATATGAGCACAGCTTACCATCCTCAAACAGATGGACAGAGTGAGAGGACCATCCAAACCTTGGAAGACATGTTGAGAGCCTGCGTCATCGATTTCGGCACGTCATGGGACACTCATCTTCCTTTGGTTGAATTTTCTTATAACAACAGTTACCATACCAGCATCAAGGCTGCGCCTTTCGAAGCTCTCTATGGCCGCAAGTGCAGATCCCCTCTGTGCTGGGCTGAGGTGGGCGACACGCAGCTGGTCAAGGAACAAGTCCCTGACAGCACTCTCACTGGTCCAGAAATCATCCGCGAAACCACCGAAAAGATCGTACAAATCCGAGAACGACTTAAGGCCTCCCGAGATAGACAAAAGAGCTATGCCGATAAATGACGAAAACCCTTGGAATTCCAGGTAGGAGACCGTGTCTTGTTGAAAGTCTAACCCTGGAAAGGCATGATACGCTTCGGAAAGCATGGAAAGCTGAATCCAAGATACATAGGACCCTTCGAGATCCTCGCTAGGATCGGTCCCGTAGCCTACAAACTTCGATTACCTCATGAACTTAGCAATATCCATCCTGTCTTCCACGTCTCTACTCTTAAAAAGTGTCTTTCCGATGAGACCCTTGTGATCCCTCTTGATGAGATCAAGATCAACGAAAATCTGAAGTTTGTGGAAGAACCAATCGAAATCATGGATCGAGAAATCAAACGAACGAAACAAAGCCGCATCCCGATAGTGAAGGTTCGCGGAAATGCCAAGCGGGGACCCGAATTCACTTGGGTGCGCGAAGACTCGATGAAACAGAAATATCCGCATCTCTTTCCAAATCCATGATTTGTATCTTAATTCTAAATTTCGGGACGAAATTCCCTCTAACGGGGGGATGATGTGACAACCCGAAATTTATTCCGTCACTGTAACCCTTTCCGTTAATAAAATTGATTTTATTATTAAAAATTGTCCGTTAACTTTTAAGTTAAATAATTCATCTAGGGTTATTGTCATAATTTCCTACGTGTAGGAAATCAATAAAATCACATATATTACCCTCGATAATCCTTTGGAAAAATTTCTAGTTTACGACTAAGTTGGGTTACGGTCATTTAATCGGGTAAAATCTTAAACTCCGTTTAATGTCGGGATTGGGTGTGTCCCCACCTAACCGTAGACTCAACCCTATATAAGGGTTGAGTGGACTCCATTTGAACCTTTTCACCCACCTTGGAACTTTCTCTCTCTACTCTCTCTCTAAAAATCGGGTTTTTAACAAGAATCACCTCATTCAAGCTCCAAAATCGTAAGTAATCCTTCCTAGCTTGTTGTTTAACTTCACATGCATGCAAATCTATGGGTTAAACTCTCAAAAACCCGAAAAACTTGTGTTTACGGTTTGGGAACACCTCTCAAAAACCGTAAACTCCCATAAGGGGGTTTTGAAGCCCCAAAACCCTTTCAAACCTCTTCTAATGTTTAGCTATGGTTTAGGAACTTGCATGCATGAACTTAGAACACCAAAATCATGTCTTTATGGGACTAGACATGAGTTTACGGTCCATGAACATTCATGAACCGTAAACACCCTAAAAAGGGGTTTTGATGCCCCAAAACCTTTCCAATGCTTGGCTAATGACCTAGAAACTTGCTTGAATGATCTTACAACCCTAAAACATGGATTGAGAAGTGTAAACATGAGTTTACGGTTTGGAAAGGTCTCCTAAAAACTGTAAACGCCTCCAAAGGGTGTTTAAGTGCCCTTAACACCTTGTATGGCTTACAATTAGGTCTAGAACCTTGCATGCATGACCTACAACCACCAAAACACATGAAAAATGGACACACATGAGTTTACGGCTGTAAACCCATGTGTTTACGACCGTAAACTCCCCAAGGAGTTGTTTAGAAACCGTAAACTCCATAAAGGGTCCATTCCAAGCCCCAAACACTTCCTAAGCCCTTGAATCAACCCTAGAACCCTTCCTTGTGAAGCATGAGACCTTGAAACACCCAAATGCACCATTCCCATGAGTTTACGGCCATAAACTCATGGGGGATATGGTCTTTGGACCGTAAACACCCCTAAGGGCTTACACTTGAAGAGTAAACTCCATATCAAGGCCCAACACTCCTTAGATGCAACCCGAATCATTCCTAACACTTGAAATAAAGTGTTTTCGCGCCTCGGGTGTATCATCTTACTTAATTAGTAGTTCAATGTCTAATTAGATACAATTATGTATCTCCTCTTGTTATATAGGATCCTTGTGTGTGTTCAAGCCCTAAATTGACACTTAGCATCCTATCCGACACATTTCTCGTCTGGTGAGTTCATACCCCTACACTTTTTCCGAGCTTTTCATGTTTTCAGGGGGGGAATACAAGCAAATCATAAAGGTTTTCGTAACTTAAAAACTGATGTAATTATACGATTTCCTGACAAACTTTAGATACTGTATCCCTTTTGTAATATGCGGAGCATAAGGGACGTTTTCTAAATATAATTACATAGTTTTCAGAACAGCGTGGAAACTTCTCAAACCATTCAAATTATTATGGGAATAATTTGGGATCTTTATTACTTGTATTACGGATTCAAATTTCATGCAAAGTCAATATATATAAACTAAGTCTGATTTAGTTTATCCATGTTAAACCTAGAGTATCATGCTAAATAATTACTTTGTATTTAATTATTTATACTCTACTTTGTTCCAAACGATTTCGAAATTCGATAAACGACCAATTATTTCGTGAATTACTTAATACTAGCTTGTGAGACTTGTCTTCGTTATACCCTTCGGGGTACCAGTAAATCCTCTCCTGAAGTATAACCAGAGTCTCCTGGAGGGAGAACGTGAAATTTGTGGATAGATCTATTCGGGACTGACAATCCCACACCTAAACTGCTAGCTACAGTTAGGCGGGACGCCTGGGGTGACAAATTTTGGAAATCGAACGACGCCCGAAGAACGTCAAGGAGGTCACGGGTCAAATCAGTATGGTTATACGACTCTCAATACGTACTAAATTAACTAACTCTATTCACGGATTCCTTTCTTTCATCTATAGTTTTATGTATTAAAACTACCTACTTCGTACTGGAGGGAATTTCCAGGATCATAACTTATGGTTTTCTTAACTTATTGATGATTAGTCAAGGTTTTTCTCATTCTATGGAAATCAACTTACATGTTAGAAAATATGGGATTTTCTGGGAAAACATGCTTATGTATATTCATAACTCAGTAACAATGGTTTTCGATATAACAACAATCTTAATTAAAGGAAATGAAGTATTTATCACAAGATTAAATAACCGGTTTTTCCTTACAAAACATGCTTATGAACTCACCAGCTTTATGTTGATATTTTAAAACTGCTTGTATTCTCAGGTTCTCGTTAGACAGGTATCCCGTTACTTTTGGAGAAGACGGAGTGTATAGAAGTCTCGTCTTTACTTTTGATATACTGATGTATATAAACTATGTATTTCTCCACTCTCAAACGAATGTAACTTTTCTTATGTAATGTAATGGTTGTGTTTACTATGATTACTATGTTCAATGGTTGTGATACTACGTATGACGTCCTCCGCCCCGGAACGATTCCGCCGCCGGTTTTGGGGTGTGACACGGTGCACAAGGCTCGCTTGAGTGTTTGGAACGCTCTCTCCTGCTTCTCTTCCCAGTCAAAGGCCACGCCCTTCTGGGTCAGTGTTCTAAGAGGTTTCGCAATGCGGGAGAAGTTCTTAATGAACCTGCGATAGTAGCCAGTGAGGCCTAGAAATTGATGAAGTTCTGTACGCGTCTTTGGTGCTGACCAGCTCTCAATGGATTTGATTTTGGAAGGGTCCACGTGTATTCCCTCTTCGCTAACCACGTGCCCTAAGAATTTGACTCTTCGGATCCAAAATTCGCATTTCGAGAACTTCGCATAGAGTTTCTCCGAACGCAGTGTTTCTAAGACCTGTCGAAGATGTTGACTATGTTCCTCCTTACTATGAGAGTAGACAAGTATGTCATCGATGAAGACGATGACGAACTGATCCAAGTAAGGACGACACACCCTATTCATTAAATCCATGAATACTGCGGGCGCGTTTGTTAATCCGAACGGCATCACTACGAATTCGTAGTGCCCATAACGAGTTCGAAAGGCTGTCTTCGGAACATCCTCCCCTAGCACTCGTAGTTGGTGATATCCGGATCTTAAGTCGATTTTTGAAAAGAAGTTCGCCCCTTGAAGTTGGTCAAATAAATCGTCAATACGAGGCAGAGGGTAACGATTTTTTACGGTTAGCTTGTTGAGCTCCCTGTAGTCGATGCACACACGAAACGATCCGTCTTTCTTCTTGACGAACAAGGCTACAGCTCCCCAGGGTGAGAACCATGGTCTTATAAAGCCCCTGCTGAGCAGTTCGTTAAGTTGATAGGACAGTTCTTGCATCTCTGCAGGTGCTAGACGATAGGGCGATTTGGCTACGGGGGTAGCTCGTGGAACTAAGTCGATTCTGAACTCGACTTGACGTTGCGGAGGTAATCCTAGGAGTTCTTCTGGAAAGATGTCGGGAAAGTCGCGTACTACTGGAATGTTCTGAATTTCTTTCATTTCTTGGCTCACGTCGACCACATGAGTAACGAATGCACGACATTCCTTTCGCAAGAATTTCTGAGCTTGAATGCTCGAGATGATACGAAGGTTCGTGTCGGGTTTGTCGCCATAAACTACTAGAGTTTCTCCAGACGGAAGATTAAGGCGTACTGCTTTTTCGTAACAAATGATGTCGGCACGATGAAGACTCAACCAATCCATGCCGATAATGATGTCGAAACTTTTAATTGAGACCGGCATGATGTCGATCGAAAATGAATGGGTATCTAGTGTTAGGGTACACCCTATGTATATACTGCTAGTGCTCTCCATTTTTCCATTAGCCATTACTACAGTGAACGGTTCTTTAAGTGCTCGTGATTTCTGCTTAAGTAAATGAGCAAACTTTTGGTTTACGAAACTCCTTTCCGCTCCACTATCAAACAGAATGCATGCATAAGAGTTATCGAGGAGAAACGTACCAGTGGCCACTATGGGGTCGGCAACCGCTTCCTCGTGGCCTATGGCCAGAACTCTTTCCACTCCACCGGCATTCCCTGTCTTCGGGCAGTTCCTTTTGTAGTGGCCCTCCTCGCCACAACCGTAGCAAGTTTGGCCCACACCAGCACCGGGGACTTGGGTGATTGGCCTCGCCGGAGCTTTGCAGAAACGGGCAGTGTGCCCCTTCCTGTTGCAGTTCAAACACTGCATTTCCCGACAGGCTCCTGTGTGGTGGAAGTTGCACTTGGGCAAACTTCCAGCATACTGCTTTATCGGAGCAGCAGCGGCAGGTGCTATCGCAGCATGAACTGCCACAACATGCTGCTTTTTGGCAGCCTTCTTCTTTTTCTTGTCATCCCAGAACTTCCGCTTGGAATTAGCGGTTCTGGCGGGTTCTGAGATGGCCATGGTTGTTGTTGCGGCCGGGGTACGAACCCCATGGTTTATAAGCCGCTGTGCCAATCGCTTGGCACTATCGAATATAGTGGGGTTTGAAGCCAAAACATTTCCCTGGAATGGTGGCATCAGCCCCCATATGTATCTCTCTATCTTCTTTCCTTCCGTATGAACCATGTTGGGACAGAGGGCCACCATCTCGCAGAACCTGGCGGTGTAGGAGACTATGTCGGAGCCCTTCATGGTTAGGCTCCACAGTTCCTCTTCTAGTTTTTGGATCTCACCCCTCGGGCAGTACTCTTCGATCATTAGCTCTCTCAGAGCTTCCCAGCCCATAGCATTAGCCACCACAAGAGATAGTGACGTGACATGGCTATTCCACCATGTCAGTGCTTTATCCTCCAAGGTGCAAGCAGCGAACTTGACCTTTCTCCCTTCTGGGCAAGAGCAGATTTCGAAAACCGATTCGGTGTTCTCGAACCATTGCGAGAGGGAAATGACTCCGCCAGTCCCTCTAAAGGACTTGGGCTTGCAGTTAGTGAAGTCCTTATAGAAGCACTCTCTCAAGCGCACAGGAACTTCACCATGAGTAGATTGAATAGGAATTCCTCCTCCCGTGGAACCAGAGGAATGATATTGAGCCATGGCTGTAGCCACAGCCGCAGCTACAGCAGCATTCAGAGCTGCCGTATCGATTTGAGGAGCAGGTGGAGTTGCACTTATCGGAGGATCGCGTCTCATTGATCGATGTGGAGGCATCTTTTAACCATAACTTTAGAAATATGAAGATATTGATAAGAATTTAATAGGAAAATTGATGAGAATGACTCATGGACTAACTCTACATAGCCCAACAACACAATTGAATAGCACTATTGAATGTAGATCTAGCACTAATAGATGATAGCATTTGGGTAATAATTTCCATGAGATTAGATATCTGTCAATAATACTGGTATTACAGATGTAACAAGTTTGGGAAAAATGACCTAGAAGTAGGTCTTACATCAAACCAAGATGGGAAAATTTTGACAGAACTACGACCTAATCAAGACCTAACAGGTCTAAGATTTACAAAGATAGGAAATTAGACTAGAGTTTTTAAACAAACTAGGTTATATCCAAAAGAGAAGTCGATGAGACTCTATCGGCGACGAGAACTACTAGAGTGAGTTCTTGACTCCGACAGAAGACGTTCTATGTCCCTCATACGCCTTTCAGATCTTGCTTGCTGAGCTCGAAGTTCTCTGACTTCATCTTGGGTTTCAGCAAGTTCTCTCTGCAGAGCTGCATTGTGGACCTGAGTCCTCTCCTGAGCAGACTCTAACTGACGAATGCGGACTGTGTTAACGTCAATCTCCAGAGAAATCCTACGAACCATGATGGGTAGGACCCTGTCAGCTGTACCTCCCTCAGTGAGGTTGTAAAAGATTCTGTCTCCATTGTAGGGAATGGGTTGACCCTATTCGTGACTCCATCTATTCAAGTTTGTGGCCCACAGAGGTGTGGGTCCTTGAAATACTGGGCGAGGGTTCGGGTTTGGGTCTTGAGCAGCTGGGGGTAGGTTGTTGACTTCCGGTTCTGAGTCAGAACCATCAGAAAAACCTTCAGCTTCGTGATCATCCAAAGGGATTGGGTGATCATCTTCTGGCTCTTCTCCCAGCCATCCTGCATTGCCGTTGTTGGGATAGTACGGGTCTCCGGGGATATGGAATCCAGCCATGATATCTACGGGAGAAAAAGGATAAAGAAGAAATTAATAGACAAACTATCTAGATAAGTATAAGATGATCTTTATCAGTTACTTCAACACTTGCGTAGTGCATACCAGTCATATGTAACCAAGACAGGATAGACCTTCGAATAAGTGACCCTAACTCTAAGCCCACAACCAAACAAGGAACAACATGTAAAGCAAAGATCACAGATTATAAGTCTATGACATCCTAGGTACATATAACCTTAGTGTATCCACCCCAAAACTATTGACATACTAATAAAGACCTTTTTAGTTCTCAGATAAGTAATTATAGTAACATAAAATACTCCTATAGTATTTTAAGTTTATGTTCTGTTCTACTATTCTCATTGTAGTAGTGTCGGTAAGTTTTTAGACTTGTTGCAACCTCACAACCATCCTTAGGCACATGCTAGTCACTCCTCGGATAATATAGTTGATCAGGCTATATCTTCCCAGGGTTAGCCATATGTCTCTAAGTCTACTTGTGTTGCCCAACAATCGTAATACTTTTGTTCTATCCTAGTGACACTGATTTTAGTATGAATGCAGGTATGTATACTTGGTTAAATATTTTATTATATAAAAGTATAAACTCTTTATCAGAGTATTTTAATCCCGTTGTGTTTATAGTTCGTATATCTTTTATGGGTTGATACACTCGATTCACTATAAACAATGCTCTGATACCAATCTGTCACACCCCAAAACTGGAACGGCGGAATCGGTCGGGGATGGAGGACGTCATGTACAGTATCACAACAATGCATAGCAGTAAACAAGCAACAACATCATCCATTGCATTAGTAATATAATTTAATACAAAAGTGTTCTGTAAAGTGTATATAGACACCAAAAATATGAATCAAAATAAAAGATAAGTCTTGAACGAGCTCCATCTTCTCAAAACATGGCACCGGTACATGTCTACTGGTGACCTGAGAATACAAGTTATTTTGAAAGAGTTTATCCGCTTTAAAGTTGGTGAGATCATAAGTATATTAGTGTCATTGTTTGTATGTAAGTGTTTGTAAGTATGTGATGTATAAGTTTGTAAAAGTTTGTAATTGTTTGTAATTGTTTGAACTCTCCTAGAAAACCCTATGTTTCCTACTAAAAGTAGCCTTCTACCAAGGCATCTAGTGTTTGCGTGTGTGTCTCTTGTAAGAGTATGTATTTTCCCAAATCTGACAATCATTAACCAAAAATATAGTTTTTACATTACTGTTTATTGTGTGAATATCACAAATTGAATGCAATGGGAAAATGAAATAGTACTGTAGTGTTGTATTAAGTAACTACTGCTGTACTAACTACCTTAAACCAATTGTTATTTAAAGTACCATGTGATCGGCATGTATCCTGCTACCGAGTATGAAACACGACGATGTAAGACATCGGAAGAAATGACGTTTGGCACCCGTAGACTTGAAAGTCCCACTGTAGCGAGCAGCAAGGTGTAGGATAGTCAATCCAGTATAGATCTATACACAAACTCAAACGCACCCCACTTAAGGAGATTCTGGATACAAAACGGACCATGACAGGTGATGTCATGCCCCGTTACGTGGCTCACATAACTGTAGTAATGTTCTTGTATATGTATGTGCTAGCTGTATTGTGTGTTCTCTCCCTGTGTAGCATGTATGTATGTTCTCTCTATATGGTATTGTTTGTTTCTCATCATAGTATTCTCTATCTGTATGTTATGTTCTCTCTGTATGGTATTGTTTGTTTCTCATCATAGTATTCTCTATCTGTATGTTATGTTCTCTCTGTTCTAGTAATAGTATTAGTATCTCTCTAAACTATACCTATTATAGCTTACTAGTAATGTTGTTTGAATGTATGAACATGTTTGTGTATACCTTTGCTACCCAAAGGTATTGAATAGAAAGAAGTAACCTTTTATATCTATACACATATACATGATATATAACTAGGATTCAAACGACCTTCGGACAAATAACCTGAATACCCTAAGTCCGCAACCAAACAAGGAACAGGAAGGAAGGTGAGCTATCAGTCCTAAGTCCTTTCAATCCTAGTTATATAACTATATCTATATAGATACACATTTAACAGAATATAAGTTTAAAAGAGTTTAAATAAAAGTATTTGACATGTAAAAGAGTTTGTGAAACAGTTTGAAGTAAAACAGTTTGATAACACAGTTTGAAAAGTAAGAAATCTACTTGTTTAGTAGTTATTAATCACATGTGATTGATATAATAACTATAATAGTTCATCTTGTATTCCCCCCCCCCCCTATAAAAGCATTTAAAATCAATTTAAAAGGTTGATTAAGGGGTATGAACTCACCTGTAGTGAGTGGTTTGGATGAACGGATTGTTATAGGATGCTAAGTCTCAAGTGAAGACTTTAACACACACAAGGATCCTAGTTAACATATAATAACACATATATGTATCCAATTAGTCATTAAACAACTAATTAACCAAGTTAAGACATCCTAAGACATGTAAAACACTTGATTTAAGTGCAATAAGTACTAAGGATTGCATCTAAGGGTTGTAGGACTTGGCTATTGAGTTTAGGGTCCAAGGGTAAACTCTTTTGGAGTTTACGGTTTTGGGACCAACTCCCTTGGAGTTTACGGTCGTAAACCCATGAGTTTACGGCCGTAAACTCATGATACTTTTACCAGTTTGCGTTTTGAAGCTTATAAGGTCATAAGAAGCATTCCTACTTCATGTCTAAGCCTTAGGAAGTGATTAGGGCAACATTTCACCCCTTTATGGAGTTTACGGCCCATGGACCATTTCTCCGTGTGTTTACGGCTGTAAACCCATATGGTTGATGGTCTTTTTGATGTTTAAGGTCTTAAGCACATCAAGGATGGATCTAGACTAGTATCCAAGGCTTGGTAAAGGACTAGGGCACACTTTGGCCCATTCATTAGGGTTTACGGTCCAAGAACATGTTGGACCGTAAACACCTTTGACCTTGTGTTTCTTGGTGTTTTCTAGTTGATTTAGAAGTGTAACAAGCCTTATAATACACTAGGGTAAGAGTACTTACTATGTAGAAGCTTGAAAGGGTGTTAAAAGTCCAAGAACACTAGTGTGTGTTCTTGGTGTTCTTGGTGAAACTTGAAGATCTACACATATGGAATGATTTCATGGATGGAATCATGTAAGATCACTAGATTAAGTAATATATCAACTTATTAGGGCAAGAAACACTTACAAAGTTGAAGATCAAGAAGGAAAATCGGATGATACTTGAGAGGATTTGAGTTCTAGTCTTGAAATGGTGAAAAAGTGAATAAAATGGCTAAGTGCCAGATTTATACCTCTTGGGGTTTACGGCCGTAAACACCATGTTTAGGCTGTAAACTCCAAACTCTTGGAGTTTTGGAACGTTATTGTTGCACAATAAACCCTAGGGCATCCTCTCTCCTGTTATCTCCTGAAGTACTAGTTTTAGAACACTCAAACTGGCTCTACACAGCTCAAAAGTTAGCAGAAACTGTTCTGACTTCAATTGAAGTGAATGGTTGTATAGAATAGAAATTTCGGGTTGTCGCATCTTCCATGCTTACTTTCCAGATAAGAGGAGCAGTTCCTCTTCCAGTATCCGTTTTCACCATAGTAGAAACATGATCCATATATGTGCGCCTTCTTTGATCTCTTGGGCTTAGAGGACCTCTTTCAATTAACTGATGGCCTTCTAGATCACATAGGGTGACTCATTTTAGCCTTGCATTCTTCCTTTGCATGAGCTGGTTCATTCCAAAAATCACTATGTCTTCGGAATATTTTCTCAGCCTGACGAAACATATAATATGCTTCTAAGTCTTCCAGGTCCTCCCAGAGTTCTTGAATAATTGAATACAATATCTCTTTAGAAAAATCATAGAATCATTGCAATGCTTCCACCAAAAATTATGATTTGGTATGTCCTTGGTATCAGGTTTTTCAGGAATAGGTCCTTTAAGAATGTACAACTTATCATCCTTTCGGAAATTTTCTTTCAAAACATGTGTCGATTGGATAATATTTTACCCATCGAATATTAAATGTTCACGTTCATTTACAAGATCATACTGAAGAATGGTTGTGAGATTGCTTTTTTGGTTCTCATCTAAAAAAATTTAACAACATTCATTTAGTATTTTCAATATTTAAATTCTTTAAGAACTAGTACCCTTTAAGTTGCCAAAAACATTAATTATCAAAGTCTAGGATCCAAGTTGCAAAACAAATGAATGGTTAGGTATCCTTTATCCAATCCACTTGAACTCAACCTGGTAGATATCGATTATCAATTATATCTTACTATATAATTCCTAGATTTATGGGATCACTAATAACAAATTTATCTAGACATTTTTGATCCCGTCTATGCATCAGAACTCTCTTGTTTAAGTATCCTTTATCACAAAAGATTTCCGATCAAATCATCCAATTTGAAAAACATGTGTAATCGCCCTATAACTTGGTTATAGTAATCGCGAATACACCCCATCCATGTAAATATAACACTAAGCGGTTAGCTATCCTTTATCCCACTAGTGCATACAAGAGATGCGCGAGTGTTCTTCGAAAAAGATTGTAGGTTTGTAAAAGGGTCTTTTATATGTTTTATAATTCTAGTTTTAAAAACATATAATATCATGGTTACTACATGCATATAAGAAAGCATGGTACCAATTTTCAAAAGAAAATCACTTATAGAAAGCTAGTTTTTATATAATTCAACGCGATTCAATTCTAATAACCGGTATTAAGTTTGAGTGCATTTGAACCATTTATATATTTAATAAAACTTCCTTTTATTACTTATATATTTGGAGTTTGTATAAGTTTTTGAAACTCATTTTTGAATAAAAACTTGCTTTTATTAATAATTTTGGAAGTTTTATTACTTATATTTTTTAATATAAACTTCCTTTTATTATTCAAAAATTAGTTTCAAAAACATAAGATTTAGCAACGGAAGACTTGATGATTTTGAATAACAAACACAAGTTAAACCCACCAAGGATCATCTTGCAAAGTTTGGAAAGAAAACAAACACAATCAAAGAAGAAGAAGAACAAATAACAAGCTTTGTAGTTCTTTGGATCCTCTTGGGAGGCTTGGAAGTTGATGAAAAATGATGAACTTTAGTGTCACACCCCCGAACCAGAAAGGCGAAAACGTCTGGGGGTTGGGTGACTTCATCTTGTAATATCATCACAACGTATATAATTGAAACAAAACATCATCATCATCACACATACAATATAACAACCATCATAGTTTACATAAGTGTGTTTGGTTACAAATTACATTCCAAATGTTTAATGTATGATGATAACAAAATTCAACAAAATCCGCGTGTTCTTGATGACCACCCTGCTTAACGATTTCCTGAGGATACAAGTTATTTTGAAAACGTCAACATATATATTGTTGGTGAGTTCATAAGCATGTTTGTATGAAAAGTTTTGTATCACTTTGTAAACACCAGAAAATCCGATATTTTCTGTAAAAAATGGTTTGAAAGTTTTGTATGAAATCTTGTATTAAAGCATGTGTGTTTATGTTTTGAAAATGTATAAAGAGAGTATTCCAGAAAATCCTATATTTTCTGTTTGTAATAGTGTTGTGGTCATAAAACCCTAAGACCGAAAAATGGTGTTTGAATGGTTTTGTAATAGCAAAAATGTATATGTATTCCGTAAATTTACAGTGGAGTTAATCTCTATGTGAGTCGTTATAACCATGGTTGATATGACTGATCTGCCTATCATGATGTTTTTCAGGCGTCGACTTGTTTAATGTAAGACATTTGTCACCCTAGACTGACCTGGTCTAGCTGTAGCGAACAGCTCAGGTGCGGGGCTGTCAACACCGTATAGATCTATACACAAACTCTCATTCTCCCTCCAGGAGACTCTCGTTATAACTACAAGACTAAAGGTTGTACACTAGGTAGGTACGAATGAAAGAACGTCTCATAAGAACCTTAACTATGTTTATGCGAATATTGTAACACACTATTTAATGTTTTAAATAATCTTTCCGTGTATGTATTTAGGTTACAGGCCCAATGTGTATGTACAGGAATGAATGAGGCCCAATAAGCATGAAATGTGTATACAAGGTCCATCGAGCATGTAAATGGGTTAACAAGGCCCAATAAACATGTAAGGAGTATACATGACCTATCAAGCATGTAAATGGGTGACTAACGCCCAATAAACATGTAATGAATGTATTAGACCCAATAAGCATGTAAATGGACCACGAAGGCCCAATAACATGAAAAACGGGTAAACAAGGCCCAATAAAAGTGAGAATGATGTAATTAGCCCGTTTGTTATTATATTGCTTGTTTTAACTCGATTATTTACCAAAATGACATAAATGGCCCACTTTTTGTAAAAATGACATTCTTGGCCCATTAAGCCGAAAATTTACAATTAAGGCACATTTTTGGTAAAAATGACACTTTAGGCCCATTAAGATCGAAAGTTTACTTTTAAGGGCTCATTTTGTATAAAATGACATTTTCAACCCACTTTTGATAGAAATAACATTTTTGGCCCAAATTTAAGAGAAATGACATTTTCAGCCCATTTAACCAAAAATTTACATTTTTGGCCCATGTTTGTTTAAAATGACAATTTAATCCATAAAAAGTCAATCATTACCTTTTTAGGCCCATGAAACCATGTATTTCTAGATAAGGTCCGTTTTTATGAAATTTGACAAATTTTAGCCCATTAAAACCGTGAAGGCTCAAATAGCAGCTCATTTTGTGAAAATTTACATTTTTGGCCCCTTTAAAACCGTGGATATCATAAAGATCCATTTTTATCTAAAAATGACTCTTTTGGTCCTCTCAAAATCGTGAGTTGTCAAAAAGCCTTTACTTTTTTTTATTTGTCAAATATGGCCCCTTATACGGTTTTATTTAGTTTTCAAACATCCTTAGCATGTTTAATCCATTTACTTCATAGTAAGTCACATAAGATGGTTTAGTTTACAAACATTACCAAGTGTAGTAGATATTTCGAGTTTGGTGAATATTTAACATGTTTTCATAACATAATCACAACATATAACATGAAAACACATGTATAAATGCATAAATACATAGATATAACACAAAATCAACTTGTACCCTCCCCCAAAACATAGTAAAAACCGAAAACAAGGGGGTATGAACTCACCTTGAGTGATGGATCAGTTTTGGTGAGAAGTTTGAAGGAGTTTTCGGCCTAGCAAGCTCCTTTGATGAGATTTTTGGTTCCTAGAGAGTTCTAGGAGCATAAACACGAGATTGGTGATGTTTTGAGGGAAGATCTTAGCATTAGATGGATTTATTCAACTTAAGAGTGAAGTAGCTTACCTAGTATGTGAGTTTAAAGGACCTTCTTGAGCACACACACACTAACTCATGATTTTTTGTAGGAGAAATGAGAGACTTCTTGAGAGTTATTAGAGGATTTTAGGGATTGAAGATGGATGGAGTGGGTAGGGGTGTGGGATATTCGGCTGTAACAACCCGAAATTTCTATTCTGTACAACCATGCACTTTAATAGAAGTCAGAACTGTTTCTGCTAACTTTTGAGTTGTGTAGAGTCAGTTTCAGTGTTCTAAAGCCTAGTACTGTAACAGATAGCTGGAGAGAGGATGCCCTAGGGTTTATTGTGTAACACTTAGGTTCCAAAACTCCAAGAGTTTGGAGTTTACGGCCCAAATGGTATTAGGGCCGTAAACCCTAAGGACTATATAAATGACACTTAGTCATTTATATCACTTTTTCACAATTTTAAAGCTAGAACATCAAAACCCTCTCAAGTATCATCCGATTTTCCTTCTTGATCTTCAACTTTGTAAGTGTTTCTTGCCCTAATTAGTTAATATCTTACTTAATCTAGTGATCTTACATGATTTCATCCGTAAAATCATTCCATTTGTGTAGATCTTCAAGTGTTCTTAGTTTCACCAAGAACACACACTAGTATTCTTGGACTTTTAACACCCTTTCAAGCTCCTTTATTGTAAGTACTCTTACCCTAGTGTGTTATAAGCCTTGTTACACTTCTTAATCAACTAGTAAACACAAAGAAACACAAGATCAAAGGTGTTTACGGTCCAAACATGTTCTTGGACCGTAAACCCTAATGAAAGGGCCATTGTGTGCCCTAGTCCCTTACCAAGCCTTGGATACTAGTCTAGATCACATCCTTGAAGTGTATAGGAATGTAAACATTGAAAACATCAAGGACCATTAGAGTTTACGGCCGTGAACTCATGGAGAAATGGTCCATGGGTCGTAAACTCGACAAAGGAGTGAAATGTTGTAACACCAGCAAAATTTAGGTCAAAAATAAATTGTTCAATAACATTAATTGGGATAAATGAAGTGATAGAGATCGTATCTAGGTTTCCAAAAATATAAAGAACACTAAAATCCGAGTTATAACGAAGAAGATATGACCCATCGAAGATCCGCAACAAAACCGACAAAACACTGTTAAGCATAAAATGCGAAATTCCGATAAAATACTTTTTAGCCTCAAGTATCTAAATGTAAGTCGTAGATATCATTAAACCGTAAACATACATAAAAAGAACGCCCAAATCTGACTTCGTATGAGGAAGTTATGATTTTTCGAAGTTTCGGACATAGCAGTAGACTGCTAAAAACTCGAATTAGAGATCGAGCGACTTTTTGCCAACATGACCTAATCGAGAATCAAAGATCTCATCAATGGTATTGCAACGGTAAAAAGTCTGACGAAAACGGACATCGAATGAAGAAGTTATGGAATTTTAACGGACTTTTCCTGTCCCGGCCTGTTAAAAATGTAATATTAAAAATAAATTCAAAATTAGCCAACGAAGTCTAAAAGAGAGTTGTAGAGCATAATCTTATCTACGCGTGGATATAAAGAACGTCGAAAACGGAGCTCGTATGCGAAAGATATGAATTTCTGAAGTTCGAGGCACGATTTTCGACGTTGTGTCAGAATTTGTCAGTGTTCACGACGTGAACACTAAAGTTCACGACGTGAATAGTCTGAATGACCCTTCCAGAGCAAGTTGACGAGTGACGCATGCCATGACGATTCGGGACCAAACTCACGACGTGAGTTATGCAAAACTCACGACGTGAGAGTCCAAATGGTGGCTATATATAGAAATCTAAGCCTTCCGACTTTGGTTGCGCAACCCCATCCTCTCTCCCACTTCTACTCTGTGTTAAGCATCCCGAGATCACCCCGAAGCCCTGAAAACAACCCTATCACATGGCGCAAGGCTCGGAGTCCCATAGTTCCCGAGGAACTTGCTTCTTTCCAGTCGAAGTACTGCCCGAGTTTAGTCTCGCCTTCTTCAACTCACCACTTCTATCAGGTGAGTTCATACCCCCATTTCTACGCTTTTATCTGATTTTAAATGCTTTTGAAAACTTTATGGGGGGGGGGGGGATACAAGTAAACACACCGTCAACCCCGTGTGAAAACATCAATCCTTTGTTATACATTTCATGTCGTTTCTATAACTATCATATGGATCATGTCTAACATACAAAACATCTTACTTTACTTTACCCTCACGGGATGAAACATAAGAAATATATTATAAGCTCTATTCATACGTTTACATCATATTTAGGGTAACTACTTTCGCTATGACATCTTTTATACATACAAGAACATCCACCTTTTATTATGCCTTTCTTAACATTGTGAAAAAGGATAATCATTTCAGAAACAAACATATACATTTTAATACGGGACTTAATGGAGAATTCGTGAGGCATTCATCTTCAATATACCTTTTAAGGTACCACTAGAAGTCCTGTTTATAACCAGAATCTCCCATCCGGAGAACGTGACAAGTGTGTAGAGATCTATACGAGACTAATGATCCCGCGCCCTGACTGCTAGCTACAGTCCCCGGGGTGACAAGTGTCATCTGATTTCGACGCCTGAAGAATGTCGCTACAGGCAAATTATGATAGTACGGTTATAAAAACTCACTGGATAGACAATTATTATGGTATTACGTTTTAATGGGGAAAAGTAACAAATACAGTTCTTTTCACATTCAAATACAAATCTTCTTATAGTTTTGTTTTATAATAAGACTATACATCATCTTTTATGCATGTCATATTTGCTTACAGGTTACGGTCTTGGACATTTAAGACTGCATCTCATTTACGAAAATATAGGATTTTCCTGGTTCAAATACATACAGCTTTTACAACGATCTTTCATACTCATTTCATACATTTGTTAGAAAATATCGGATTTTCTAGAAAACATACACGAACTTTCGAATGGCATACATTTTATCAAAACACTACTTATGAACTCACCAACTTTATTGTTGACACTTTTTCTTTGAAATAACTTGTATTCTCAGGAAAACGCTAAATCAGGTAGCAACTACTTTTGAAGACTAATGCGCTGGCGTTAGTAACATATTTTGGATCACCATATTGTATTTGATATTTAAACATGTAACACATACAATCATGTAAACGTTTCAAATACATTTATATTATGGTGGTGTGTACTTTCTTTACTATTCAATTGTTATGATATTGTACATGACGTCCTCCGCCCCCGAACGTTTCCGCCGTTCTGGTTTGGGGGTGTGACAGATTGGTATCAGAGCGTTGTTTATAGTGAACTAAGTATATAAAAACATTTATTTTTGATATACAACTATAAACACAACTGGGCAAAAACACTCTGACTAAGAGTTATACTTTTAAAATGAAATTTTTATAAAGTATACATGAATACATTGCATAATAGGGCCAGTATCATATTAAAAACAATATAGAAGTATTACACATGAGTTGTGCAGTGCAGGTATGCCTTGGAACATGTAATCAGAACTGGGATGAATATAGCCTGATCAACTATATTTGTCCGAGAGCCGACTAACATATGCCAGGGAGTAGCTGTAGTGGACAACAAGTCTAAAAACTTACCAAAAACATAACATTATTGAATCAAACATAACATTTAGAATACTATAGGAGTATTTGGTAAATGCAATAAGTTTAAACTTTGATACTTCAGTATGTGCTTTAGTTTATAGTAAATTCTTAACCCTATTCTCGTATAGACACAATGGCTGGATTCCATCTACCAGGAGACCCCTACTACCTGAACCAAGGCAGTGGAGGAAGGATAGAGAATGATCCGGAAGAAGAAGTCAAGAAAGAAATACACGAAGACTTTGACTCAGATCCCGAAGACAATAACCTACCCTTAGTGGCTTCAATCCAAAATCCTAATCCTAGACCGGAATTTCATCGCTCGACACCTCTATGGGTAACCAACCTGAATAGGTGGAGTCGCGAACAGGGTCAACCCCTTCCATACAATGGAGACCGAAGCTTCTACAATCTGAGCGAGGGAGGCTCAGCAGACAGAGTCCTTCCTATATTGGTTCGCCGAATTTATCGCATTGATGAACTAGGAAGGACAACCATCCATCGAAGTGAGGAGAATGATGCGAACACGGGAGTCAATACAGTTCCCATCCGACAGTTAGGATTAGCTCATGGAAGAATCGTAAATCAAAATGAGGCCTGGCAGAGAGAGCTAACTGCAACTCAAACTGAAGTCAGGGAACTTAGAGTACGCCAGGCAAGGTATGAAATGCGTATGCTCGAGATAGAGCGTCAGTTGGCAGAACCAAAGGCTCATCAGAACAGTTCCCGTCACAAGTAGAGGATACTCTACTCGCTCCTTCTTTTGGTTTGTGGAATAACCTTCGTACGTACTCCAAGTAGTACTCTTTTCATGTAAATATTCCCGTATAGCAATTACTGTTTCACTAGATCTCTAAGCTGTCAAGTTTTTTTTTCCCTGGGTGGTATATTGTAGACCTACTCTAAGGTCAAATTTTCCCGAATTCTATGTAACTTCTATACCAACTATTATGACAGACTTCTTGTTTCTTCTAAAAGATCATCATTATCAACCCATGCTTTGGGCTGTGTAAACAGTTCGTGTCATAAACTGTTATTGCAACTTACTACACTGTCCCTGTCGATCTAATCTATTGTAGTTCAATGTTATTGAGCTCAACAACCCTTGCGAAGTCTTGCCACCATTTCATCTGTAACCCTATAGCTGGAAATGCCTTCTCGCTATTCAAACAAAATCAATCCTTCAATAAATCCAACTTTTCTATCACCTACACCCTTTAGAGAAAGAGACATTTACCATAGAATAACAAACCTTTACAACTTCAACTAAGGGCAATCGAAACAATGACGAAGATTAAATATGCCTGAGGAAAAGCAAGGACGACGTGTATATAGATACCAGGCTATAACAAATAAGTACCACCGAGGATAGGACAGAGAACAGAGGAAACCACTTGTGAAGCATGCGAGGTGGTAGAGAACCTGATACGTCGGACTAATAAGTAATAGTTATTATTACCTATTGAGTTGGTAATTATATTACTCACGCTATGAGATAGGTACGTCACATCCTTCTTCATAACTCAAGATAGTAAGAAAGATACCCTCTCCCAAAACCCATGAAACTAGATCGACTTAAGATTTCAACATCCCTACCCTAAATTTACTGAAACTAAACTTAAAATATGATACCTATTCCAACCCTCAATCACAAATTCATCATAAGAATGTAACTCGAAACATTAGAAACCGAATAACAAAATGAGGAAATTATACTTATAGAATCCAACGAACAACGATCATAGTTATCTGACCAACTCGTTTCACATCATGTAACAGAATCATGTCTTCACATGGAAATAACCGAGCAACCAACGAAACACTACTCCTGCTTATTGACTCAGCAACTTTTCAAGCTGCGGTCACAGCCGCCGTGGCAGTCATCATGGCACATCTCAACGCAAGAAACACTAGTAACACTGGAATGGATGTCAAAAATTCAAATGGTTGTGTCAACCAAGGAAATCAACGAATGTCTACCCACAAGGATACTCCAAACCACAAACCTAGTAACACGAAACGAATGTTCGGGAATGAAAAATGGGGCAGTTCAAAACAAGGGGCTACCAAAAGACAACAGGTAGTGATAGCTCACGCTGTTACTATTCCTACCACCCCCACACCCACAAGGCCGTACAACGACAACCAGCCTAAGTGTAACCGATGCAACTTTCGTCATCACGGACCCTGCCGTGAAATGCATTGCACTAGGTGCAACAGTAAGGGACACACCGTCCGCTACTGCAGGGAACCAACCCAACTGACCGCTCCAACCACAAATGTCGTAGTAGACCGTACTTGTTATGAGTGCGGAGCAACGGGGCACTTCCGAAGGGACTGCCCGAAGGCAAACAACAAGAATACTGGGGGAAGTGGCCAAGTAATCGCAATGGACCAGGAGGAAGCCGTTGCAGACCCCACTGTTGTTACGGGTACGTTTTTCCTCGATAGAACATTAACATGCATTTTGATTTATAGTGGAGCGGAGAGGAGTTTCGTGAGTCTTAAATCTAAAAGTCTTCTTAAACAAACACCCCAATCATTAAGCAAAACCTTCATAATAGTAATAACAAGAATAGACTAAAAGCACTGAAAACACATATGTAGAATGCACTATCCCACTAATGAACACTTTTACTGATCGACTTCACTCTTGATACGATAAGAAGTTCCCATATAGCTACTAGAAATGAATTGGCTTGGTCTTCACCATACCAATTGCATGTGCTATGAAAAGACCCTTTGTGCTAACCACCGACTAATGAAACTCTTCTAATCTATAACGACAAACCCGACACAACTTCCAAATCGTTTCCCATTTCAAAATTCCGTGGCACTCATGTGAGGAGTACTATCTCCTTTACAACCTACCCGAAGTATTCCCGACAGACCAGTTAGGAATAAGCACGCGTACAGTAAGTCAAGTTGAAACGCAGAGGCTAGGAATAAATACGGTTAACCTACCACTACAAATTGTGTATGCCACTTGCATACACAAGGCGATGATAGACGGACCAGGTATGAATTCAGCCATGAAATTCAAGACAAAGATGACCTGTATTACGAGTAATCTATACTAACATTTAGATGCACATAGACAATTAAACCCAAATCCACACGACCTCTACCGATCAAAACAATAGACAGGATAATGAAGATCCGATGGAACACCCACGCTAAGAGTAGGATTCAGTAGAGAACAAGAAGATTCAAATGGAACAGAAGTACGCTCACCTTTCCTCAACCATCGATGTCCCATTCAAATGCGAATTTCGGGACGAAATTCTTTCTAACGGTGGGATGATGTAACACCAGCAAAATTTAGGTCAAAAATAAATTTTTCAATAACCTTAATTGGGATAAATGAAGTGATAGAGATCGTATCTAGGTTTCCAAAAATATAAAGAACACTAAAATCCGAGTTATAACGAAGAAGTTATGACCCATCGAAGATCCGCAACAAAACCGACAAAACACTATTAAGCGTAAAATGCGAAATTCCGATAAAATACTTTTTAGCCTCAGGTATCTAAATGAAAGTGGTAGATATCATTAAACCATAAACATACATAAAAAGAACGCCCAAATCTGACTTTGTATGAGGAAGTTATGATTTTTCGAAGTTTCGGACATAGTAGTAGACAGCTAAAAACTCGAATTAGAGATCGAGCGACTTTTTGCCAACATGACCTGAACGAGAATCGAAGATCTCATCAATGGTATTGCAATGGTAAAAAGTCTAACGAAAACGGACATCGAATGAAGAAGTTATGGATTTTTAACGGACTTTTCCTGTCCCAGCCTGTTAAAAATGTAATACTAAAAATAAAGTCAAAATTAGCCAACAAAGTCTAAACGATAGTTGTAGAGCATAATTTCACCTACGCATGGATATAAAGAACGTCGAAAACGGAGCTCGTATGCAAAAGATATGAATTGCTGAAATTCGAGGCACGATTTTCGACGCTGTGTCAGAATTTGTCAGTGTTCACGACGTGAACACTAAAGTTCACGACGTTAACAGTATGAATGACCCTTCCAAATCAAGTTGACGAGTAACGCATGCCATGACGATTCGGGACCAAACTCACGACGTGAGTTATGCAAAAGTCACGACGTAAGAGTCCAAATGGTGGCTATATATAGAAATCTAAGCCTTCCGACTTTGGTTGCGCAACCCCATCCTCTCTCCCACTTCTACTCTGTGTTAAGAATCCCGAGACCACCCCGAAGCCCCAAAAACAAACCTAGCACACGACGTAAGGCTCGGAGTCCCGTAGTTCCCGAGGAACTTGCTTCTTTCCAGTCGAAGTACTGCCCGAGTTTAGTCTCGCCTTCTTCAACTCACCACTTCTATCTGGTGAGTTCATACCCCCATTTCTACGCTTTTATCTGATTTTAAATGCTTTTGAACACTTTATGGGGGGGGGGGGATACAAGTAAACACACGTTCAACCTGGTGTGAAAACATCAATCCTTTGTTATACATTTCATGTCGTTTCTATAACTATCATATGGATCATGTCTAACATACAAAACATCTTACTCTACTTTACCCTCACGGGATGAAACATAAGTATAAATATTATAAGCTCTATTTATACGTTTACATCATATTTAGGGTACCCACTTTCGTTATGACATCTTTTATACATACAAGAACATCCACCTTTTATTATGCCTTTGTTAACATTGTGAAAAAGGATAATCATTTCAGAAACAAACATATACATTTTAATACGGGACTTAATTGAGAATTCGTGAGGCATTCATCTTCAATATACCTTTTAAGGTACCACTAGAAGTCCTGTTTATAACCAGAATCTCCCATCCGGAGAACGTGACAAGTGTGTAGAGATCTATACGAGGCTAATGATCCCGCGCCCTGACTGCTAGCTACAGTCCCCGGGGTGACAAGTGTCATCTAATTTCGACGCCTGAAGAACGTCGCTACAGGCAAATTATGGTCGTACGGTTATAAAAACTCACTGGATAGACAATTATTATGGTATTACGTTTTAATGGGGAAAAGTAACAAATACAGTTCTTTTCACATTCAAATACAAATCTTCTTATAGTTTTGTTTTATAATAAGACTATACATCATCTTTTGAGCATGTCATATTTGCTTACGGGTTACGGTCTTGGACATTTAAGACTGCATCTCATTTACGAAAATATAGGATTTTCCTGGTTCAAATACATACAGCTTTTACAACGATCTTTCATACTCATTTCATACATTTGTTAGAAAATATCGGATTTTCTAGAAAACATACACGAACTTTCAAATGGCATACATTTTATCAAAACACTACTTATGAACTCACCAACTTTATTGTTGACACTTTTTCTTTGAAATAACTTGTATTCCCAGGAAAACGCTAAATTAGGTAGCAACTACTTTTGAAGACTAACGCGCTGGCGTTAGTAACATATTTTGGATCACCATATTGTATTTGATATTTAAACATGTAACACATACAATCATGTAAACTTTTCAAATATATTTATATTATGGTGGTGTGTACTTTCTTTACTATTCAATTGTTATGATACTGTACATGACGTCCTCCGCCCCCGAACGTTTCCATCGTTCTGGTTTGGGGGTGTGACAAATGTTGCCACAATCACTTCCTAAGGCTTAGACTTGAAGTAAGGATGCTTCATTATGACTTTTAGGACTTCAAAACACAAAATGGTAGAAGTACCATGGGTTTACAGTCGTAAACTCATGGGTTTACGACCGTAAACTCCAAGGGAGTTGGTCCCAAAACCGTAAACTCATAAAGAGTTTACCCTTGGACCCTAAACTCAAAAGCCAAGCCCTACAACCCTTAGATGCAATCCTTTGTACTTATAGCACTTGAATAAAAGTGTTTTAATGTCCTAGGGTGTCTTAACTTGGTTAATTAGTTGTTTGATGACTAATTAGATAAATATATGTGTTATTATATGTTAACAAGGATCCTTGTGTGTGTTCAAGTCTTCACTTGACACTTAGCATCCTATAACATCCGTTCATCCAAACCACTCACTACAGGTGAGTTCATACCGCTTAATTAACCTTTTAAATGTTTTTAAATGCTTTTATGGGGGGGGGGGAGGAATACAAGTTTATCTATTATAGTTATTATATCAATCACATGTGATTAATAACTACCAAACAGGTGGATTTCTTACTTTTCAAACTGTGTTATCAAACAAACTACTTCAAACTGTTTTACAAACTCTTTTACATGTCAAATACTTTTATTAAACTCTTTTAAACTTACATTCTGTTAATTTTGTATCTATATAGATATAGTTATATAAGTAGGGTTGAAAGGACTTAGGATTGATAGCTCACCCTACCTCCTGTTCCTCGTTTGGTTGTGGACTTAGGGTATCGGTTGTTTGTCCGAAGGTCGTTTGAATCCTAGTTATATATTATGTATATGTATATAGATATAAAAGTTCCTTCTTTCTATTCAATACCTTTGGGTAGCAAAGGTATACAACATGTTCATACATACAAACCATACTACTAGTAAACTACAATATGCGTAGTTTAGGAAGTTACTAATAGTATTACTAGAACAATGAAACATACAAGGAGTCAGTTCATACATACATACTAGACAGAGAAAGAACATACAATACAGCTAGTACATACTATACATTACAATACAGCTAGTACATACTATACATTATACTAGGGAACATACTATTGTGAAAGACAGAGAGAGAACATACATACATACTAGACAGAGAGAGAACATACAATACAGCTAGTACATACAATACATATACAAGTACATTACACAGTTATGTGAGCCACGTAACGGGGCATGGCATCACCTGTCATGGCTTGTTTTGTATCCAAAAACTCCTTAAATGGAGAGCGTTAAGTTTGTGTATAGATCTATAATGGATTGACTATCCTACACCCTGCTGCTCGCTACAGTGGGACTTGCAATTGTACGGGTGCCAAACGTCGTTCCTTCCGACGTCTTACATCTTCGTGTTACTAGTCGGTAGTATGGTACAGGCCGATCACATGATACTTTAAATGACAAATGGTTTAAGGTAGTTAGTACAGCAGTAGTTACTTAATACAATACTACAGTACTATTTTATTTCCCATTGCATTCACTTTGTGATCTTCACACAATGAACCGTAATGCAAAAACTATATTTTTGGTTAATGATAGTCAGATTTGGGAAAATACATACTCTTACAAGAGACATGCACACAAACACTTGATGCCTTGGTAGAAGGCTACTTTTAGTAGTAAACATAGGGTTTTCTAGGAGAGTTCAAACACTTACAAACATACACAAACTTTTACAAACTTACACATCACATACTTACAAACACTTTCATACAAACACAGACACTAAAATACTTATGATCTCACCAGCTTTAAAGCTGATACTCTCTTTCAAAATAACTTGTATTCTCAGGTCACCAGTAGACAGGTACCGATGCCATGTTTTGAGAAGATGGAGCTCGTTCAAGACTCATCTTTTATTTTGATTCATATTTTGGTGTCTATAAACTTGACAGAACACACTTGTATTAAATTTATATTATTAATGCAATGGATGATGTTGTTGCTTGTGTACTACTATTCATTGTGGTGATACTGAACATGACGTCCTCCACCCCCGAACGATTCCGTCGTTCCGGTTTTGGGGTGTGACATCGGCCGTAAATAGAGAGGAAGGAGGAGAGAGATTGGACATTATTGCATGGAGGGTAATAGGCTTCTAGATGCATGTGATTACCTTAATACATGAAGGTTAATTATGAGTTGTCAAGCCTAAATCAAGCCTTCTTCTATTTCCTTTTTTTTAAAACCCCGGAATGGAGAGAATGAAAGAAAAGATTAAGTGTTGGGCTTGAATTTCACGTGCCCATTAGGGATATTCGATTTATGTGGGCCCACATGAGAGTTTACGGCCCAAAAAGGGCAAGGATATGGGTTTTCGGCCCAATGAGGTTCAAAATAATGTTTACGGCCCAATAAGGCCCATGAAGAGTTTTGTGGCCCAAAATCAATTACTTAGTGAATGTGGGTCCAACTAGGGCCCAAGTGAGGTTTCTCTAACCAAAATAATCAATTTGAGGCTTTATTGGCCCATTAGGCCCAATAAGAGGATCCTGGTCCAATAAGAGTTTGAACCGGGAAATTAGGGTTACAAGCCCAAAGTCGAGTGAGTGTAGTGCATTGAATTAGGTTTAGGGCTTCACGAGTGAGTTTTGATTTGAATAGTTGTTTTGAAATGAATAACATGTATAACATCAATCTTATAGTTACAAGATACATCAAGAGTTGATCATACATAGATAGAATTTCCTAGCCAAAAATGCTAGTTGTGACATTTAGAGACACCAACAATGTATCAACTTGATGTAGATGCTAGTCTAAAACTCCTAAAACTCTTAAGCTTTTATTCATATAAAAATATGAACCAAAGATAGAATAATATAAGAAATAAGTCTTCAAGTGTTCAAAGCAAAAGATTAGAGGAAGAGGGAGAAGAGAGCTCACAGTTTTTTTCACTCTCTAGGAGTGAACAAAATTGCAAGCAAGTAGTCAATTTATAGCACATACTTAATCTAAAGGTCATTAACCATTAAGACCTTTAGACAACATTGTCCCCCATGCATGCACCTACACCTATTTCTTTTGATGCAAAAGACTATGATTCCTTATCTAACTCAATTTTCGGCCAATGCCTCAAATAAAAGAAAGATTTGTTTAAATTTTATAAACTCAAAATTTATAAAATATACACTTTGTCTTTTGTTAAAAGACAAAAGAGTTTTAACTAGTCCAAAAGGTTTTACATGACTTATTAATTCATACCATATGAAATAATATGTTACTGGTTAAAAAAGTTATTATTCCCTAGAAATAAATAATTTCCAACTTAATTATAAGTGTTTATTGAATATTTATTAAAATCAATTTCTAATAAATAATCAATTGTACCAAGTTATTGTTAGTCTGACCTATTAGTATCATATGTTAATTACCAATATCACTTTAATATGATTCTTGAGCATACTAGATCTTTCACTCCATCGTCAACCTTTTTCATGAATGTAGTGGAATTTCCTCCTTCTATGCATTAACCTTCTATGATATCAAGATTCATTAGTCAATGCGATTACACCTTCATAGAATATTTCTATTGGAAGTTTGTTACTCAAAACAACTCCAAGTTCAATTATGAAGTTTTCTAGTCCAGATACACTCCTTTGGATACTTCATTTGTATTCATGTTACTGCACTACAACTCAAAATGAATGTCTATTTAGACTATGAATTAGAGTCATTCCTAAAAATTCATGTTACTTTAGCTCTTCTCAATCATGTTCTCTACTGTCTACAAGCAACCACTCCTTGGTATCTCTCAAATACCTTTTAATGTCCTTGATCGTTGTCTTGCTACTCAGTCTACCAAAATGAGGACACAATCTCATGATGCTCAAAACAGCTGATACATCAGAACAAGCACTAGTCATAACATGTATCATCGATCCTATATCCAAAGCGTATGGGACTCGACTCAACCTTTCATTTTTATGACTAAAACAAAAACTTTGAGATTCACTCAAGTCGTTGATATGATGCATATGAACAGTTCATTTCTTGAAATTTTCCATGTTGAAAGCTTTCAACACATTATTCATATAAGTGCTTTGACTGAATCCTATTAAACATTTCAATCTATACTTTTAGATCCAAAATCCATGTATCAATGTCACTTCCCCTAATTCCATCATAGCGAAACAATTTCAGAGCTTTTGCACTTTTTAACTTAGGGACAATGTTTCCCATGAGCAGTATTGTCCTCAACATGCAATACAAGGAAGACAAAGACAATCCCACTAGCTTTGACATGTGCTCAAAACTTATCTGAAATTCTAGAAAGACAATACTCTTTGACTCTACTCACGGAAGCATAGATTCTTGCTATGCGATGTTTGTTCGAGTTGTTAAATAGACTTCTCAATCTTACACACTTTATTTGGATACTTTGTATGTTAAAATCTTTACAGAATGTGTCATACATCCTTAGAAAGTTTCTTGTTAAGGAAAGTCGTTTAAATATCCGTTTTACCATATTCTAAAATCAAAGAAGGCAACAATGGTAACAAATACCCAAATAGACTTTTCTCAGCTACTAGTGAGAATGTTTCCTCATGATTAATTTATTGAGTCTGAGTGAAACCCTTTTTCACCATACTAGCCTTGGAAACGTGTACATTCCTATCAATGTTAGTCTTCGTATTGAAGATCTAATTGCAACCCATTGTCATAAGACTAGGATTCAGATCAACCAATTTCAAACTCGGTTATCCTTCATAGCTGAATTTCGCTATCCTTAGACTTTTCTCATTGGTTGCCTCAGGGCCAGCCATTCTTTCCTAGTACCATTATCTTATCCATATTGATCAGCATTTTATCACTAACCAACGTGTCATATTCCGTAGTTAGATGAAATCCATAAAAATCAGGAGGTGCACTAACTCTACTAGATATGCGGATAGGTAAGGCAATGTCATTTGACTCAACTAGTAATTGAAGGTCAAGTTGAGATCTAGTTCTAACTATAGGTTTAATGTCAGTCATATCTCTAATTTCTTCAAAGTCAATATTACTCCCACCGACTTATTGATATGCATATGCTCTTTCTCTCAAGGCACACTCATTTAGAGATATAAGCACGACATACTCATGGTTTTTTGAAACAAATATAAAAAATATTTAGTTAATATCTGACAATGTAACACTTCTCAGATCTCGATTCAAGTTGTCATTGGTTTCTCATCTAACTAAAGACCTCACAACAGCAAACCTAAATGTGAGGGAACTTTCCAAGTCCACGTTTCATGAGGTGTCTGTAAACATACTTAGTTGGTAACTAATTCAAAACATACTCTACTATTTCAAGTCTATATTCTCCAAAAATGTAATTGGTAGCAAACCACGACTCATCATAGATCGAAACTCATTGCATTTAATTTCCTTTTAGCCACACCGTTATATCATGGTTTCCTTGGAGAATCCATTTATGGAAACCATTTCACAATCTCTAAGACGAATATATAACTCGACTCTAAGGCATTATCCTTTCCTTTCAGACCAGAAACCCTGTTACATTCCTACCTAATCGATTTCTTACTTTGTTTTGGTACTCTTGAGCTACTCAAAATGCTAGACTTATGGTTAATCATGTAAACATAATCATGTCTACTAAAACTATCAACAAATATGATGTAGTAGTTTTTTTCGTCCCTTGTAGTGGATCTGAATGGTCCACACTTATTAGCGTGTACAAGATCCAACAATCCTTTACTTCTTTGACATGTCCATGTGAATGGTGATTTGGTCATCTTGCCAACAAATCAGAAACACATACATATTCCATCCCAAAGTCGAATGACTCCAAGTCCAGTCCAATTGGTGCTTAATGGCTAAGGCGATTATTCCATAAGCGCGTTTGTATATAAACTCTTAGAGGAATCAATATTTAAGCTAAAGTTTCTATTATTACAAACAAAAACTAAAATTTCATGAATGCCAATTGCAAGAAGATGTTTTAAACATAAAACAACCATATTTATAAACTAGAATATCACCTTTCCATTATCAAAGGAAATTGATATTCACATTTATATAAGGCTTAAAATGAAATTAGGTTTCAAGACATTTCCGAAGAGTAATAGAAAATAACTCAATCTTTCCTAACTCCACTACTAAGCACAAGCTCCAAATCCACAATCATCGTGACATGCGACACTCATCTGTTCTAATGATTAGGTTTAGAACTCGATTCTTAAAACTTCTTGATTTCTTATAGATCTTTCAATGTCCGAGAAATTTGATTACCACACAATGCGTCAAGGATCCATGAATTGAAATTACTATAGAGTTTTATTATTTAAGTACTTGATGCAGAGTCAAACATTTGACTTTGCCATATCCAAGTACTTAGGAAACTTCTATTCCTATGATTCTTGTCATTGCATTAATTGCAACTTTCATCTTTTGATTCATGATTGTGTGGAATATGGGACATACCAATTCCATTCCTCCATAATGGGAAGTTTTGGACGAAACTATTCCTTTCCGTTTAGGATTCAAACGTTTCCTATTCTTTCCGCCAACATCCATAAAAGCGATAAGTGGAACTGGATAAGAAATCTATATCCTTTTCAGTTTCCATAGTTTGGAGAAGGTTTAATAATTTCATTAATGTCTTCTTCATACTATTCATACAATAAATCAAGTTGAAATTATCATAAGAAATAGTGAGATATCCAAGCACAAGATCTATAGCAAGACTCTTCTCAAGGAGAACATTGAGACACTCGAGTTTGTCTATGTAGCTCTCATTAAGCATGTACAAAACTCTCTTCTTTAGATTGCATTAAATTAGGAACTCTTGATAATATTCAAATAACTCTTGCCTTGCCTTTTGGTGGAACATGTCACTTAATTGCAACGATATTTTATATGTTCACATGTTCAGAAAAGATCCTTTTGGAGACATCGAGGAAACACACACACACACACACACACACACACACATATATATATATATATATATATATATATATATATATATATATATATATATATATATATATATATATATATATATATATATATATATATATATATATAAGAACTGGGAAAATTTTAAACCCAACAAAGTCTAAACCCTAACCTAGTACAAGTGAAACCACATTGCAATCCTTGTTACATTTGTATTCTCCATAGCCTTAAGCGCATATTTATAATCTAGTAACTAAGCATGGTTTTAAACCTATCTTAATTTAATCTAATATATATCAACATAAGATAAAAATTTAAAGTTTAAACCATGAAATAACCCCCATAATAGAGTTTGCGGTCCGAGGATTCTAGAAACAAGGAGTTTTCGGCCAAGACTTTCAAGAAACAAGTAGTTTACGGTTTGGGAATCTTACCAAATTGGAGTTTTCGGCCATGATTTCAAAGAGAAAAGGGTTTTCGGTCTTGTGTGACCGAAAACAGAATCAATATCCCATTAAGCGACCGAAAACCCAAAGTTATGGACTTTTATGGACCAAAATCCGTTTCCTATATATATATATATATATATATATATATATATATATATATATATATATATATATATATATATATATGTTCAACCGTGAACTCAATTCATTTCACACCATAAACAGTTCACTTTTGGCTCACAAGTATCATCCGTAAACCCCATATCTTAAAGAGATTTCTACCCAAATCTTCTTATTTCCACCAAGAACACCTAGAACATTCATCAATATCTTTAAATCTTCAAGCCTCCAACCGAAAACCCCCCAAGCACACCAAAAGCGCCTAGAACTATTCTAAATAATTCTTAAGGACATTGTAAGTATTCCTTACATAATTAAAGTGTTGTCTAACACTTTAATTATTATTTAAACCATTACTTAATTTATTATTTAAATTAATATCTTATTAATTTAAATACGATAGCGTTTATAAATATTACTAGGATACGGCTACTTTCACGTATTCTAATCCGATGATCATCGTTAGCACTTCGCGCCCGAACTAGTACACACATTCGAGGTGAGTTCATACCCCCATATTTTTCCAATATTTTTCCAATGTTTTAAGGGGGGGGGGGGGGAATACAAGTAAAACACAAGAAATATTGTGTTAAGATTTTTAATTATTTCAAACTGCTTCAAAATATTTCCAGCTATTTAAAATTTCTTCCGTTATTGTTTATCTTAAAACTATATGTTTATATATATATATATATATATATATATATATATATATATATATATATATATATATATATATATATATATATAATTAAGATTCAACAGGCTTAGGACTGGCGTTTCCGCCTTAACTAATATTCTCTGACTGGTTATGGGCTTAAGGAAGAATCACATGTCCGACTGCCTTTTTAATCTAAATTATATATGATCTATACATATAATATATAACTTGTTTTAATAAAACTGTAGCCCTTTTGTAACATGCCGAGCAAAAGGGGTATCTTACTTAAATATTCTACTGCTATCACATAAACTATAATAGGTATAGTTTAGGGAACATATGTACCATTTTTACTAAGTCGGATAACAATACCAAAACAAACATAAAAATTATAATAAGTATAATTTATGAGTCTTTTCACAATATTTTTCATCATATATCTTTCTAGAGAAATGTTACATGATATTTACTAAAAGGTTTTTTGTCACACCCCAAAACCGGAACGGCGGAATCGTTCAGGGGTGGAGGACGTCATGTTTAGTATCACGAGATATGTATATGGTAATAAAGTAATGAACAAACATTTCATTTCGAAAGAAAGTGTTTACAATGTGTGTGTTCACAAAACATAGAATTCATAAACAAATAACAAAACAAGACTTGAAGCTATAATGCTCTATCTTCTGAATTCCCAACACGAGCACCTGTCTAATAGTCTCCTGAGAATACAAGTTATTTGAAAGAGTTGATCAGCAATTAAGCTGGTGAGTTCATAAGATTTTAGTGATGTGAGTAAGTTGTAAAGTGTTGTTGAAAATGTAGATGTAAAATGATGTTGAAAGTGTAGTTGTAAAATGTTGTAAGTTGTAAGTTCTGTTTTGAAAAGTTCGTCTGTTCCTCTAGAAAATCCTATATTTCCTACTTTGATGGAAGTTTAAGTAGAATGTCACTACAACCCTTTCTATGGGTACTAAGTGGGTACAAGTTATATAAGACTAAGAGTAAACCAAACAATCGATTGTGCGCATCTGCCCCAAGCTCACAACCAAACGAGGAACATAAATTAAGGTGGATAGCACACATCCTATTGGTTGTTAGATCATCGTCATATATAACCCTGGTGTAGTCACTTGTTACTCATGGAGTTAATTGTAATGGTTCCTTTATATCTAATGAAAAGTTCTTTAAGAAAACCTATATTTCTTATAGTAAAATGGTGACCACAGTGACTACTTTTATAATAGCTTAGTATATACTGCTATATATAATCTAATATCGGAGAGAAAGTTAATTGAGTGAATCTGCCCTAAGCCCACAACCAAACGAGAAAGAGGGAGTAAGGCGGAAAGCACACATCCAACTACCTATTGGGTATTAGTTTTATATATAAACATGGTGTATAAACTAAGGTATTATAGAGTTACTCACCTAAGGTCCTTTAAATTGTACCTGTTTAATAAAATGGATTAAACCCTTTACTGGGAAGTTTGTAGTTTTGTATACCAAAAGTACTGATTTTGGAAAGTATGTTTTGTACTAGAAAAACTGTTCTTTGACTCTGTGTCCTATAACCTGACCCATACCTGGTACCCTTATGATGACTTAATGTATACTAAGCATACATATATATAGAATCGGATAGAAAATAGATTGGGCGAATTTGTTCCAAGCCCACAACCAAACAAGGAACAGGAAATGAAGCGGAGAGCACACATCCTATTACCTGTCGGACCCTATTGGTATATATATATATATATATATATATATATATATATATATATATATATATATATATATATATATATATATCATGTGATGTATACATTAAGGAATCATAAGACTAGCATTATGGTCCTTTCTTTTAAACGTAGCCTTCTACCAAGGCATCTTCTGTTAAACGTAGCCTTCTACCAAGGCATCTACCGATATGTGCTAGACTCGACTGTTCTGTTTGTCGTTTGTAAAAATGTATGTTTTCCCTAGTTTATAACTATCTTAACTCGAAAATAGTTTGAGTTTGACTTCCAAGTGGTACTGTCACTTTATGAAAGAAATGGGAAATATAAGTACATAGTTGTCGTTTATAATGACATGCGAATGTACTAATGACCTAAAAACATGTTTGTTTTATTATGGTCATAATGTGAAGGCTAGAACCCCTACTATACGTTCTCCCTGTCTAGAGATTAAGGGAACCAAACGCGACCTCTGCAAATTCTTGTAAGACGTGTAATTCACATTTGTTATATGAACATGTATACACAATATAACTATCACCTTTTGTTTAAAAAAATGAGTTAGTGATCAATTGGTATAATTAGATCCTGTGTGTGTTCTCATGCTATGCAACCTAACTTGTTTGTTTTGTACTGTATATTGTACGTTCTGTTTGTTTCTCAAAATTGTGTGTTCTCTCTGTATGGTATTGTTTGTTTCTCTTCACTGTATGTTCTGCATGGTATTGTTTGTTTCTCTTCACTGTGTGTTTCACTCATGTATGAACTGACTCTTTGTGTGCTTCATTGTACTAGAAGTAATGAATAGCATTCTCCTAAACTATACCTATTATAGTTTACTAATGTTCTACTTGGACTGTTATTGAAAAGACTCACTTATCTACTAAGTTATGCTTGTACTTTAAAAACATAGTTTTGTATAACTATAAAGTAACATAACTTTAAAAGTGTTTTTGAAATGTTTTGACAACTTATAAATGACATAAGTAACATTTTGAAAGATGTTTATAACAAACATTTACACAATTATCATTGTGTTCAACTTGTATTCCCCCCTTAAAACATTTAAAACAGTTAAAAGATTCATTACGGGGTATGAACTCACCTGACGTGGGTGATTCAAACGAATATGCGCGTAAGGATGAGAAGTTCCACGAATAAAGTCCCGAGACACAATAAGTCCTAAATGACATATCTTGGCATATATTGAAATAAGTATAGTGTTTATAAGCAAGCAAATGCAAGGAAACACCTTACGGGACTAGGAAACACTTTACCCAAGTGTTGGAATCACATGTGATTCACTAAATGGGAGTGTACGGCCATACTGATGGGTGTGCGGCCAGGGGAGTGTGCAGCCGCACACTCATGGTAAAGAGTGCACAAAACGTTTTCCAAATGGTAGGGAGGCTTGTAGGACTGATGCTCATCAAGTGTTGAAGCTAGAAGGGCACTTTTGAGGCCCTTAAGCACTAAACAAAGGGGTGTACGGCCATATGGTGTGTGTGCGGCCGTACACTTCTTGATGAACATGGTTTGGACGTTTTCTAAGGCTCATATCTAGTAAGTAACAAGCTTAGGGAATGGTACCTACAATATGGAAGCCTTTAGGGGTGTTTGAAGGGTGTTTTGAGGGGTGTACGGCCACAACTGTTTGTGCGGCCGCACACACCATATGTTCTTGAGTTCTGGGCAGTTTCAAGGCTTTAAACAAGTGTTCTTAACAAGTTCTAAGCTTAACGAAAGAGTACTTACGATCCGGAAGCTCGAGAAGGTCCAAAATCGCCAAGAACAAGTGTGTGTTCTTGGTGAAATGGATGAAGATTTAAAGATCTAGCCAAAACACGATTTTAAATGGATGAAATGAAAGGTTGTAACTAGTTTATGAAGATTAACAACAAACCAAAGGAAGAACACTTACATTCTTGAAGATTTAGGCTGAAAATCGGATGGTAGTTGAGAGCAAAATCGAGTTCTAAGCTTGGGAGGGTGAAAAGGGATTAAAGGAGGATAAGTATACCCTTTGTACTTGTGAGTGTGCTTCCAGAAGAGGGGTGTGCGGCCACACACCCATGTGTGCGGCCGTACACTCCTTGTGTTGGAGTGTAAGGCCCAGTTTTGATGGTAGAAGTGTATGCGATCCATTCCTATGTTCAATGCTTGAATGTACTGACCTTTGGACCTTTAAATGAACTCTAAACAAGGCTAAATGATAGCAGAAATGAGTTTGACACTCAGTCGAGTTGGCTGGCGGAGCTTTACCAGGCAAAAATTAAAGTTTTTCGGGTTGTCACATCATCCCCCCGTTAGATGGAATTTCGTCCCGAAATTAGCTTTCTTAGTCGTACTACTGGGGTTGCGCTCCTCTGATTTGCAGAATACCCACTCGTAGACCTGGAAACTTTGCCCTAATGTCCATGATAGGATTTATACTCGGTCCATCCATCATTACCTCATGTATACAAGTCGTATATAATTAGGATTGGTAAGACGGTCGGATGTGCGACTCTGCCCCAGGTCTACAACCAAACAAGGAACAGGAGATAGGGCGGAAACACACATACTAAATCTGCGTAATCATAATCATATACCACCCTTGCGTATACACTGAATAGTGATAGGTGGGCTGTATTCGTCCATTGCCTCTGTGCTCGAACTTGGCCTGTTGGACGAGTGGTATTTCGTGACAGACTGCGGACATTCGACGATAAGGCTTCGGAGGACAAAGTACTCTCCGCGCAAGTACTTCGGGGTTTAGAATACGAAAGATAAAACTGAGGTTTATGTCGGACTGTCGATATGAATGACGAAAGTGTCGAGAACTTGCCGATCGAGGCGATAGAAACATATGAACTTAGTATGGTGAGGACCACGCCAATTCATGATAAATGATAGTAACTGATGCAGCGCAAAAAAACAACACAAAGATAACCAAGAATGAACCTGTTGATTCTAAAAGAATAGCCAGGACAATCTCTTCAAAACCACGTTGATTCTACGAATACCGTGGGATTGGCTTCAAAATCTGGGTTAACACACAGAATTTGGGAGAAAATCGAAAGTTCATAAAATTGATGATCGACCATCCAAATTACATCAAAAATAGTTAAATAAGAAGCAGAAATTAAAATGAAACCCTAAAAGTCCATGGGCCAAATACAAACCCAAAAACAAAACCCAAAAATTTAGGAAAAATAACAAAATTGTTCATAACTCCATTTAGAGAGCGATTTCTGGACTCAAAAATGGGTAAGTCCCCTTCGGGGATTTATCTAGACGTGCTCCTTGCTGCAAGCTTCGATTTGACTGATCGTAGGCCCGAAACGGAGATTCGTAGCCAAAGTTATGGCCATTTCCGTGAAGCCCCTTTAGTCACACGATCGTGGGCCTCTAGGAACGCAAGGGCCCGATCCTCCACACTAGGGCCCGCATCATCCCCTCCTGGGTAGACAAAATTCGACCTCGAATGTGCACCATGGTCATCATCAGAAGAATCCCCATAATAAGGAAGCAAATGCTTTACATTGAAAACATCGGAACAACGAATGTGGCTTGGCAACTGTAGACGGTAAGCATTGGAATTAATCTTCTCCACAATCTCCACCGGTCCAATCTTCTTAGCTGACAGCTTGTTGTACTCACCAACCGAAAAACGATCTTTAGTCAAAACAGCCCAAACAAAGTCACCTACTTCAAAATCAACTTGTCTGCGTTTTTTATCTGCATCTTGCTTGTACTTGGAGTTAGCTCGGACCAAGTTGTCATGAACAGCCTTATGAACATCATGCAGTCCTCCAACAAAATCCTGCACTTTCTTTGGAACAACCCTAGAAACAGGCAGTGACATCAAATCAAGTGGTCCCCGTGGCTGAACAGAATAGACCACCTGGAATGGACTATATCCAGTACTTTGGTTGATAGCATGATTATGAGCAAAATCAGCTTGACAAAGCTTATGATCCCAGGTCTTCACATGATCATCCACTAAACACCGCAAAATATTACCAAGGGATCGATTGACAACCTCTGTTTGGCCATCCGTTTGAGGATGATATGCACTACTAAAATTGAGCTGAGTGTTCACCATTTTCCATAGGCTGCGCCAAAAATGACTCAAAAACCTAGTGTCTCGATCTGAAACAATAGAAGACGGCAATCCATGCAAACGGTAGACGTGTCGAAAGAATAACTGGTCCACATTAACTGCATCCGTCGTCTTTTTGCAAGGAATAAAGTGCACCATCTTAGAAAAACGATCAACAATCACAAATATTGAATCATTTCCCCGTTGAGTACGTGGTAAACCCAACACAAAATCCATGCTGATGTCTACCCAAGGTTGTGATGGAACAGGCAAAGACATATAGAGTCCTGCATTGGTAGATGTGCCCTTTGACACCTGACAGATTCGACACCGTTTAACATATCTAGCCACCTCCTTGCGCATTGTAGGCCAAAAATAAGATGATTGTACCAACTGTAAAGTGCGATCTCGGCCTACATGCCCTTCACCATGCAGCTCCCTAATGATTTGAAGGCGGAGACTAGAATCAGGGATGCACAATTGATTGCCTTTGAAAAGAAAACCTTCATGCAGTAGAAAATCAGACATCTGTCCAGATTGTATACCCTGCAGAACAACAGAAAAATAAGGATCAACTGTTAGCTGCTCCATGAGGACATCCATCCCCAGTACACCAACCCTCATGGAAACTAGCAAATTACTCCTTCGACTCAATGCATCAGCCACCCGATTTGACATCCCAGACTTGTGTTTCACCACGAAAGTGAATTTTTCCAAGAACGACATCTACCTCCCATGTTTGTGTGACACCTTATCTTGACTGCGAATATGTCTTAATGAATCATGATCTGTGAACAAAACAAATTCCTTATGAAATAAATAATGGCGCCAATGCTTTACAGCTTGGACCACTGCATAGAACTCAACATCATAAGTGCTATAATGCAGCTTTGGCCCCGTCAACTTCTCACTAAAATAGGCAACCGGTCGTCCTCCTTGACTTAGAACTGTTCCAATCCCAACCTTGGAAGCATCCGTGTGTAATTCAAACACTTGAGAAAAGTCTGGCAATACAAGGATCGGTGATGTAGTAAGCTTCTCTTTTACTAATTGGAAAGCTGATTCTGCTGCTTCGGTCCAAGTAAAGGCCTTCCCTTTCATACAATCAGTCACCGGTGCCATAATAGAACTAAAGTTTGGAATAAACCTCCTATAGAATGAAGCAAGGCCATGAAAGCTTCGAACTTTAGTGATGGTAGTTGGACTTGGCCATTGTCTGAAAGCTGCTACTTTAGACTCGTCCACCTGTATTCCTTCCCCAGAAACAACGTACCCCAAGAACAAGACTTTAGGAACCATAAACACACATTTCTTCATAGTTGCATACAAACTATCCCGTCGAAGTACGGTCAAAACCTGCCTCACATAGTTGACATGCTCACCAAAAGTAGCACTGTAAATAAGTATGTCATCAAAATAAACGACTACAAATTTACCAATAAAGGGCCTGAACAACTGGTTCATCACATGCATAAATGTACTAGGAGCGTTTGATAAACCGAAAGGCATCACCAACCACTCATACAATCCTTCACGAGTCTTGAAGGCAGTCTTCCACTCATCCCCAAGACTAAGTCGTATCTGATAGTACCCGCTCTTCAAGTCCTGTTTCGTAAAGATAGAGGCACCGCTAATCTGGTCAAGTAGGTCATCAAGTCGAGGAATTGGAAATCTGTACCTCACCGTGATCTTATTGATGGCGCGACTATCAACACACATACGCCAAGTACCATCCTTTTTAGGAGTCAACAAAGCAGGAACAGCACACGGGCTCATGCTCTCCCGAACATAACCTTTTGAAATCAAGTCCTCCACCTGTCGTCGGAACTCCTCATGCTCTCCGGGACTCATTCTGTAATGTGGCCTATTAGGCAACTGAGCTCCTGGTTGTAAATCAATATGATGCTGGATGTCACGTAAAGGTGGCAAACCATCAGGTAATTCATTAGGGAAAACATCAGCGAATTCCTTGAGCAGAGGAACCATAGCCTCAAGAATTTCAACCTCCTTAGCGACTTCCTTCCCGAGCAATACAAAAATTTCACCTTCCGCCTCCAACTCGTCTTCAAACTGATTAAGGGTCAGTACAGTACCCGAAGGTCTCGGAACTGGCTCCTTTGGCTTACTGGGAACCAATGTTATCTTCACACCACCAAACAAGAAACTGTAAGTATTAGTCTGCCCGTTATGATCTATGTTACGATCATACTCCCAAGGTCTGCCCAACAACAAATGACAAGCATCCATAGCAACCACATCACACCACACATCATCTTTATACGTGGTACCAACAGAAAATTGAACAAGGGCTCTTTTAGATACAGTGACCTCGCCACCCTTCTTAAGCCACTGTAGCTTGTAAGGCTTAGGGCGATTTTCTGTTTTCAAAGCCAACTTTTGAACTGCTTCTTCAGATATAAGGTTATCACAACTTCCTGAAACAATAACAAAAGTACAAACCTTTCCCAAAATAGTACATGTCGACTGAAAGATGTTGTGTTTGAGCCAATCATCACCAATAACTTTTGGTGTAAAACAAGACCGCCTTACCACCAAATTTACCCCCACATCTCCAGTTACAACTTCCTCTTCGCATTGATGCTCTTCGTCATACACAGGGGGATCTTCGTAATTTTCACCGGCATCATCATTTTGCCAATCATCTTGCTCAGCAAACAAATGACGTTTTCCGACCTTCTTGCACTCTGATTGTCGGTGACCTGTCTCCCCACAACTAAAACACTTCAAGCTGCTACTAACAGTTGTCCTAGGATTTGGTCCAACACTGTTAGATGTCGGTCTTTGTTGATTAGGCACAACACGGGGTACCATACCACCCGTCCCGGAACTTCCTCCAATATTCGCAGTTGAAGACGAACCGCCCACCCGACGACTTTGTTTCTCAAAAACCAACGCCCGTTGGTGCGCTTCAGAAATTGATAACGGGTCAAACATATTTACAGAGTCCATGATTTGGACCCGTAGACCCCCAATATATCGAGCAACGAGTTGTTCCTCTGTCTCCTGGATATCGTTTCGGGCAATCAATTGGTAGAACTCAGTTGTGTAATCGTCAACTGATTTGACACCCTGCTTCAGATTTTGCAACCGTTGGTACATCAACCTTTGAAAGTTATGGGGTAGGAAGTTCGATCGTAAACACTTCTTCATCTTCCTCCAAGTCACGACCTTTGACTTTCCGAGCCTGTCTCGTGTTAGTTTCAGTTGTTGCCACCATGCAGATGCCCTACCATGTAGCCTGGTAGCAATCAATGACACTCTTTTGTTTTCAGGGACTTCTTTGAACTCAAAAACTTCCTCAACAGTAGCCAACCAGTCGATGAACCCCTCCGTATTCAAACTGACCCCATCGAATTCTGGGATATCAATTCTCATTCCGGCCTCCCAACGCCTATTGTCACCTCCATGATCACGCCTTGGCCGCCTTTCTAGATCGTCTTTAGAATATGAACCGTCACTGCCGCCGAACGGGTTCCCAAATTCACCATCTTCCACTTGAGAATGTGTTCGAGATCTTTTCCCTCCTCGATTCATCAGTTCGACCATCCTATCAGTCAGTTGGTCAACCATTTGATCCATCCTCTCCTCCATTCGTGCCATAATACGTTCTTCTAGTTCTTGCTCATGAACATTAGCGGGAACTTGCCGATCGAGGCGATAGAAACATATGAACTTAGTATGGTGAGGACCACGCCAATTCATGATAAATGATAGTAACTGATGCAGCGCAAAAAAACAACACAAAGATAACCAAGAATGAACCTGTTGATTCTAAAAGAATAGCCAGGACAATCTCTTCAAAACCACGTTGATTCTACGAATACCGTGGGATTGGCTTCAAAATCTGGGTTAACACACAGAATTTGGGAGAAAATCGAAAGTTCATAAAATTGATGATCGACCATCCAAATTACATCAAAAACAGTTAAATAAGAAGCAAAAATTAAAATGAAACCCTAAAAGTCCATGGGCCAAATACAAACCCAAAAACAAAACCCAAAAATTAAGGAAAAATAACAAAATTGTTCATAACTCCATTTAGAGAGCGATTTCTGGACTCAAAAATGGGTAAGTCCCCTTTGGGAACTTATCTAGACGTGCTCCTTGCTCCAAGCTTCGATTTGACTGATCATAGGCCCGAAACGGAGATTCGTAGCCAAAGTTATGGCCATTTCCGTGAAGCCCCTTTAGTCACACGATCGTGGGACTCTAGGAACGCAAGGGCCCGATCCTCCACACTAGGGCCCGCATCAGTAACGGACTCTTTACTGAACAAAGTTTTGGCCATTTTGAAAGAAACGTCTGTTATACGATGATGTATCCCTAATATGTTCGACAATGTACTTTTAGTGTGTTTGACAATGTACCCTTTGTAAATGTTCCCGTGTTTCCTGTTTTTTCCTGAAGTTAACACTCCTACGTATCGTATCGCTATGTGCGCATACATACAAACGAAAGTGCTCTAATAACTGGTGGGGATACTTTATATCATGATCCTCCTTGGTACCACTACAATCGCCTGACATATACAAGTTATGAATATTTAAGATGAACCAGGCAGTCGATTGAGTAACTCTGCCTCAAATTCTCAACCAATTAAGGAATGGGGACCTAAGCGGAGTCACTCACTCTAAGTCTGCAACATCTTAGTTGTGCACAACCCTGATGTATATGATAAGCCATAATAGCTTCTCTAAACGGATCTTTTAGTTCTCTTGAATATTATGAACTATTTCAACATGTGAGTTATTATAATTACTTTTAGGTGTTATCCCCAAATTTTAATCTTATATGAATATAATTTAATTTTAAAAGTAATTACTATTTCGAAAACGTACCGCTACTCGTCGACGACTCCGGGGTAGATTTTCCTGCAGTGATCATCAGAATTCGTCCATCCGCTCCTGAGTTCGTTACTATCGGGCAGTCCCTCTGAAAATGTCCAACCTCACCACAGCCATAGCAGGCTTGGTTTTTGTCAGCTCCGAGGACTTTGGAGATCGGTTGAGCCGGTGCCCTGCAGAAACGGACTGTGTGTCCCTTTCTGTGTCAGTTCAGACACTGCATTTCCCGGCATACTCCGATGTGGTGAAAGTTTCACTTTCCACACTTCGGGAGGGTTCCAGCATAGCGACTGGCAGGTGCTGAAGCAGTAGGCGTTGTAGCGGCGTACATAGTACTCGCTCGTTGTTCTTGCGGGGTGTCATGTGTTGTTCGCTTCTTCTTCCTCTTGTTCCCCGACTTCTGATTATAGTCCTCTTTCCTCGGTGGCTCGGGAATAGGGCTTTTAGACCATGGCGGACTCCGTGGTCGATGAGTCGCTGAGCCAGGCGTTTAGCACTATCAAACGTAGCTGGGTTAGAAGATAACACATTTCCTTGGGTCGGAGAAGTCAGACCCCGAATGTATCTTTCTATCTTCTTGCTCTCTGGGGTAACCATCCCGGGGCATAGAGCTCCTAGCTCGCTGAACCGGTCAGTGTAGGTCACTATGTCTGAGCCGACCATAGTGAGATCCCACAGCTCTCGTTCTAGTTTTTGAATTTCGCCTACCGGGCAGTATTCCTCCCGCATTAACTCTTTCAGGTTTTCCCAACCTAATGAGTTAGCCACTGATAGAGTCAGTGACTTAACATGGCTGTTCCACCATGTTAGGGCCTTGCCAGAGAAGGTGCAGGCAGCAAACTTCACTTTGCTTCCTTCTGGGCACAAACAGATTTCGAAGATCGACTCTGTTTTCTCGAACCATTGAAAGAGGGCAATGATTCCTTTAGTCCCATTAAAGGACAATGGCTGGCATTTGGTGAAGTCCTTGTAGGAGAACTCTCTCGAGCGCATGGGGACCTCACCCTGAGTAGAATCAGTAGGCGTTCCACCTCTGCTGGTATTGATGGAGTGATATTGAGCCATGGATGTTGCCACAGCCGCAGCCACTACAGCGTTTATAGCTGCCATATCGATTTGCGTAGGAGGCGGCGTTGGAGTTATCGGAGTAGTGCGTCTAATAGGTCTGCGAGGAGGCATCTTTGCTAAAAGAATACAAAGATGAGACAGAATAAGTCTAAAGCAATGGACACAAGCCGCAAGCTAAAAAGACAAGGTTATCCTAGTTCTTGGTGTATCGGGTCCTGACTTCCACAGGGTTCTAGAAACAATTCATAAAAGAGTCTATACTTAATAAACCTTATGAATTTGAAATGGCTATCCTCGAATGAATATCTGTTACCTGAATAACTGTTACCAGCTACATGTAAGAAAATAATCCTAACATATAATGTGAGCAGTGTTTCCACTCGCTCATTAAGTTAACAAGATTATTATTTATTAGTGCGACGTGTAAGACGTTTTGGTTACTTCGGCTGATCCCTCTTTGAAAACTTCTCATGAACTTGTTCTTCTTCCTCCTGGACTCTTCTGTTGTCTACTATGAGGAAGTGGTTACATTTATCTGGGCTTGTCGTGCGAGAATGAAAGTGACTAAAGAATCTATGAGCTTTAAGGTAACTTTATGGGGTGATCCTTACGGAGTCCTTCTATAATTGTATAATTGTATACAAGTTTGTATATAGTTGAATATTAAATAGACCTTCGAATAAGTGGTCCTACTCCAAAAGTACACCCTTAAGAGGAATGGATAGCGAAGCGTAGACCACAGATTCTAAGTCTATAAGATCTTAATTATACATAAAACTTTGGGAATATACATTGCAAGATTATAGACCTATCCGTAAGGGTCTTTTAAGTTATCACATAAGTTATTTATATGGACTAAAATACTCCTATAGTATATCAACGTAATGTACTTGGTATGTTCTAAACTCGTTATCGCGCTATCGTATCATAGAATACTCCTATAGTATTCTAACTCTAAATGTACTTGTTCTGGCGTTCTCTTGACTGATGTTCAGGTAAGTTTTAACACTGTTGCAACACCACATCCTTCCCAAACACATGTCGGTCACATCTCGAATGAATATAGTTGATCATGCTATATTGATCCTAGCTATGATTACATAACTGTTCGGGTTGACGACAATGCCCAACCTTTAAATACTTTAGTTATGTTCTCCTCGTGACACTAGTTCTATTATGTACATGTATAAGCAAGTAGGTATATTTTTATAACTTGTAGTTATACTCTAAAAATATATCATTATCCAGAGCACTTAAACCCCATTGTATTTATAGCTTTATATCTTTTATCGGTTGATATACTTAGTTCACTATAAACAATGCTATGATACCAATCTGTCACACCCAAAAACCGGAAGGGCAGAATCGTTCAGGGGTGGAGGACGTCATGTTTAGTATCACGAGATATGTATATGGTAGGCAAGTAATGAACAACCATTTCATTTCGAAAGAAAGTGTTTACAATGTGTGTGTTCACAAAACATAGAATTCATAAACAAATAACAAAACAAGACTTGAAGCTATAATGCTCCATCTTCTGAATTCCCAGCACGAGCACCTGTCTAATAGTCTCCTGAGAATACAAGTTATTTGAAAGATTTGATCAGCAATTAAGCTGGTGAGTTCATAAGATTTTAGTGATGTGAGTAAGTTGTAAAGTGTTGTTGAAAATGTAGATGTAAAATGGTGTTGAAAGTGTAGTTGAAACATGTAGTTGTCAAATGTTGTAAGTTGTAAGTTTTGTTTTGAAAAGTTCGTTTGTTCCTCTAGAAAATCCTATATTTCCTACTTTGACGGAAGTTTAAGTAAAATGTCACTACAACCCTTTCTATGGGTACTAAGTGGGTACAAGTTATATAAGACTCAGAGTTAACCAAACAATCGATTATGCGCATCTGCCCCAAGCTCACAACCAAACGAGGAACAGAAATTAAGGCGGATAGCACACATCCCATTGGTTATTAGATCATCGTCATATATAACCCTGGTGTAGTCACTTGTTTCTCATGGAGTTAATTGTAATGGTTCCTTTATATCTAATGAAAAGTTCTTTAAGAAAACCAATATTTCTTATAGTAAAATGATGACCACAGTTACTACTTTTATAATAGCTTAGTTTATACTGCTATATATAATCTAATATCGGAGAGAAAGTTAATTGAGTGAATCTGCCCTAAGCCCACAACCAAACGAGGAAGAGGGAGTAAGGCGGAAAGCACACAACCAACTACCCATTGGGTATTAGTTTTATATATAAACATGGTGTATAAACTAAGGTATTATAGAGTTACTCACCTAAGGTCCTTCAAATTGTACTGATTTAATAAAATGGATTAAACCCTTTACTGGGAAGTTTGTAGTTTTGTATACCAAAAGTACTGATTTTGGAAAGTATGTTTTGTACTAGAAAAACTGTGCTTTGACTCTGTGTCCTATAACCTGACCCATACCTGGTACCCTTATGATGACTTAATGTATACTAAGCATACATATATATAGAATCGGATAGAAAATAGATTGGGTGAATTCGTTCCAAGCCCACAACCAAACAAGGAACATGAAATAAAACGGAGAGCACACATCCTATTACCTGTCGGACCCAATTGGTATATATATATCCTTTGATGTATACATTAAGGAATCATAAGACTAGCATTATGGTCCTTTCTTTTAAACGTAGCCTTCTACCAAGGCATCTTCTGTTAAACGTAGCCTTCTACCAAGGCATCTACCGATATGTGCTAGACTCGACTGTTCTGTTTGTCGTTTGTAAAAATGTATGTTTTCCCTACTTTATAACTATCTTAACTCGAAAATAGTTTGAGTTTGACTTCCAAGTGGTACTGTCACTTTATGAAAGAAATGGGAAATGTAAGTACACAGTTGTCGTTTATAATGACATGCGGATGTAGTAATGACCTAAAAACATGTTTGCTTTATTATGGTCATAATGTGAAGGCTAGAACCCCTACTATACGTTATACCTGTCTAGAGATTAAGGGAACCAAACGCGACCTCTGCAAATTCTTGCAAGCCGTGTAATTCACATTTGTTATATGATCATGTATACACAATATAACTAACACCTTTTGTTTAAAACAATGAGTTATTGAACAATTGGTATAATTAGATCCTGTGTGTGTTCTCATGCTATAGCAACCTAACTTGTTTGTTTTGTACTGTATATTGTACGTTCTGTTTGTTTCTCAAAATTGTGTGTTCTCTCTGTATGGTTTTGTTTGTTTCTCTTCACTATATGTTATGTATGGTATTGTTTGTTTCTCTTCGCTGTGTGTTTGACTCATGTATGAACTGACTCTTTGTGTGCTTCATTGTACTAGAAGTAATGAATAGCATTCTCCTAAACTATACCTATTATAGTTTACTAATGTTCTACTTGGACTGTTATTGAAAAGACTCATTTATCTACTAAGTTATGCTTGTACTTTAAAAAACAGAGTTTTGTATAACTATAAAGTAACATAACTTTAAAAGAGTTTTTGAAATGTTTTGACAACTTATAAATGACATAAGTAACATTTTGAAAGATGTTTATAACAAACATTTACACAATTATCATTGTGTTCAACTTGTATTCCCCCCCTTAAAACATTTAAACAGTTAAAAGATTCATTACGGGGTATGAACTCACTTGATGTGGGTGATTCAAACGAATACGCGCGTAAGGATGAGAAGTTCCACGAATGAAGTCCCGAGACACAATAAGTCCTAAATGACATATATTGGCATATATTGACAAAAATATAGTGTTTATAAGCAACCAAATGCAAGGAAACACCTTACGGGACTAGGAAACACTTTACCCAAGTGTTGGAATCACATGTGATTCACTAAATGGGAGTGTACGGCCATATTGATTGGTGTGCGGCCATGGGTGTGCGGCCATGGGAGTGTGCGGCCGCACACTCATGGTAAAGAGTGCACAAAACGTTTTCCAAATGGTAGGGAGGCTTGTAGGACTGATGCTCATCAAGTGTTGAAGCTAGAAAGGCACTTTGGAGGCCCTTAAGCACTAAACAAAGGGGTGTATGGCCATATGGAGTGTGTGCGGCTGCACACTCCTTGATGAACATGGTTTGGACCTTTTCTAAGGCCCATATCTAGTAAGTAACAAGCTTAGGGAATGGTACCTACAATATGGAAGCCTTTAGGGGTGTTTGAAGGGTGTTTTGAGGGGTGTTTGAGGGGTGTACGGCCACAACTGTGTGTGCGGCCGCACACACCATATGTTCTTGAGTTATGGGCAGTTTCAAGGCTTTAAAAAAATGTTCTTAACAAGTTCTAAGCTTAACGAAAGAGTACTTACGATCCGGAAGCTCGAGAAGGTCCAAAATCGCCAAGAACAAGTGTGTGTTCTTGGTGAAATGGATGAAGATTTGAAGATCTAGCCAAAACATGATTTCAAATGGATGAAATCAAAGGTTGTAACTAGTTTATGAAGATTAACAACAAACCAAAGGAAGAACACTTGCATTCTTGAAGATTTAGGCTGAAAATCGGATGGTAGTTGAGAGCAAAATCGAGTTCTAAGCTTGGGAGGGTGAAAAGGGATTAAAGGAGGCTGAGTATACCCTTTGTACTCATGAGTGTGTTGCCAGAAGAGGGGTGTGCGGCCGCACACCCATGTGTGTGGCCGTACACTCCTTGTGTTGGAGTGTAAGGCCCGGTTTTGATGCTAGAAGTGTACGCGATCCATTCCTATGTTCAATGCTTGAATGTACTGACCTTTGGACCTTTAAATGAACTCTAAACAAGGCTAAATGATAGCAGAAATGAGTTTCACACTCAGTCGAGTTGGCTGGCGGAGCTTTACCAGGCAAAATTTAAAATTTTTCGGGTTGTCATATTTTTCACTTTATTACTCGTAAATTCATTGAAGAAATTTGTGAGACGCCTCCACGTACTTATCTAAGTACCAACCAAGTCCTGACTTATAACCAAAGTCTCTTGTAGGGAGAGCGTGAATTTGTGTATAGATCTATACGGGACTGACAATCCCGCGCCCTGACTGTTAGCTATAGTTGGAACGGAAGTTCTAGGGTGACAAATGTCATTAACGATTCCGACACCTGAAGAGCGTCGTATCAGGCCATCCGTCATATTAGTATAGTTATAAGAACTCACACGGAGAAAACAACGATTCATTTACGTAGTAATATACTTATTAAACAGTCTTAAGGGGTAGTAACTCTATGATCACTTAGCACATACATCAGGGTTATAAAAAATTAATTTCCGGTAGATAGTGAAATGTGTGATTTCTGCCTTACTTCCTGTTCCTTTTTTGGTTGTGGGCTTAGGGCAGATCCACCCATTCGACTGTCTGTTCGATCTCGTTTATATACGACTCGTATGTACTAAGTAATCAAAGGAGGGTATTAACATCACATCTAGCTTATAGGGCAAACTCATGTTCAGCTAGTTTTACTTATAAATAAAACTAGGTATCATCAAACTAAGTATGGCAATTATAATTGTACTTTTCGGTCTTGGAACGTTTAAGACTACAATTCCGTTTTATGGAAAATATAGGATTCTCCAGGATAAACATAACTAATTTACAAGCAAACAGTTTACAATTCAACTTTCTAGAAACAAATACGATTACTTACTGAAACCAATACTTTATAGTAGAGCGTGTGGAACTAGGAACACATTTACAAAAGGTTCAACACTTATTTACAAACTAGTATAACATAAAAGACCCCTAATTGTTAATTCTATGGTTCCTTAGTTTATACATCATAGTTATATATAAATAATATTCGATAGGCAGTGGAATGTGTGATTTCCGCCTTACTTCCTGTTCCATGTTTGGTTGTGGCCTTAGGGAAGATCCACACATTCAATGGTCCGTTCGATATTAGTTTATATATAGCTAGTATAATCTAAGTGATCATAGAAGGAACAGGTATGGTCACATTTCTTACTAAGAAAATATAGGATTTTCTGGAGGAACACACGAACATTTTCAAAGAACAAAGAGTATACTTTCTATAACAAAAATGCTTATGAACTCACCAACTTTAATGTTGACACTTTTTCAAACCACTTGTATTCTCAGGAAACTAGTAGACAGGTACACGCACAGGTTTCGAGAAGACGGGGCATAGTAGCTTCAAGTCTTTGTTTTGATATTTACTTTTGGAGATAATCATATGTGATTCGAATAAATGTAAACAATATATTTATTAATGCAATGGTTGTTGTTGCTTTGATTACTATTATACAGTTGTTGTGATACTGTACATGACGTCCTCCTCCCCCGAATGTTTCCGCCGTTCCGGTTTGGGGGTGTGACAATATATATATATATATATATATATATATATATATATATATATATATATATATATATAATGATGCAAGAGACCTTATTTGACAAATCTACATGTTTATGGGAATAACAACTTTTCAAAGTGGTGTGTTATTTATTTGAAGTATATGCTCATCGAGGACGTCTTTCCTTTCGATGAAGTATGTGAGGAAGTGGGAGAGGATTTCCATCTAACATAAGAAACAAAGTTTAAAGAAGTCGATTCAATACTTAAATATTAACCCAATTTTAAATTAAGGCTAGGATCCATATTTTCGATTCGTAATATGAAGAGGGATGTCGTAATCACATCACAAATCCATTTTAGGTAGGTAAATCAATTTACCAATTTCAATTACAATGAAAATCGTAGATCTTTTGAGATTCATTAAACTATCAATAGTTAATCTCAATTTATGGTCTTACATTTGTGATTAGGATGTCGATGATCACAAACAAGATGTGAACAACCATGCAAACTTGCATTACACCGTCGTTCTTATTTATGATTTCACATTGATGTATCATTTACATATACCCACTCCATTAAGAATCATAAACTCGAGTTGTTCCCTCATTTTCACTTTATAGTCTCAAATTAGTGTCTCTGTTACCCACACATGCTCCACTGACGACTCATAAAGAAACGATGTGCGTTTTCAAGGATTAGCATACAAGTTCACATTTTTTTTCCTAAGTAACTGGACTGTGAATTTTTTATGTTCTACTAATTTATGTTAACGTTTTAACGTGATTAATGTCCTATAAGAACTTTTTCGGCTAATGAAAATCCACCACACAAAGAAGTAGTGACTGAAAAATACATTCATTCAACGGTCATTTTATAAGTGATTCCGTATACCTCTCGTCTAGCATGGCTTCATGAATGAGGCTTAGTCTTGCTTCTACTGATGTATTATTAATCTTCTACATATAGTATTAGAAACTCTGATAAATATATGTAAGGGTGTATTATTATACTTTTAGGAATACAAGATTTAAATCTTATTAATTCAATTATCTTTTTAATTAATTAATATTCAAAACGATTAAGATTTAATAATTATTTTTAATTAATTATTTAATTAATTAAAATTAAATCGTTTATAAATTAAACAATTATCTCAATTAACATTTAATAAAAAAAATACAAGGATTATAAAACATACCTTTTAGTATAATCGAATATACTAACTCCTTTGATCTTCAATAGCTCATGGAAAACAAGCGGCAAAGGTATGAATGTCTCTAATGGCTCACACCAAATACCCTAGAACCCTAGAAATCAAAAGTATGAATATTTACATGTAATATAGTAATCAAAGTACAAACAACCATTGTATTAAAAAGTATGAATATTTACATGTGTTTCACTTTGTATACTGAAACCAAAAAGTTGTACAAAAGATAAAGACAAAACATAAACTGCTCCATCTTCAAAAGCTCGGGTGTACCTGTCTACGCGTTCCCTGAGAATACAAGTAATTTGAAAAGAGAGTATCAACATAAAGTTGAGTGGGTGCATAAGTATTTATGTTTTGTAAGAATGTTTTCTGTTTCTTGAATATGTAAATTGTTTTCAGAAAATCCTATATTTTCTGTTGTAAATGAAAAGTAGTTGTATATGTATAAAACTGTTCTGTTTGGAAACCAATATTTTGTATCTTGTAAACTGTATCTTGTAAACTGTATCTTGTAAACTGTATCTTCTAAACTAGTAACTTGAAAATGTATTTAGATTTAGGTAATTATGCACTAACGTATTGTTAATACATTTTTAATGAGTTATTATAACCATACTAACTAGATGGCCTGACCCAACGCTATGTATGCATTGAAATTTGATGATAACAATTGTCACTCACATGCGTGTATGCCTAACTGTAGCTAGCAGTCCAAGTGCGGGGTTGTTAATCCCAATATAGATCTATACACACATTGTTTTGATCCCCTGCTGGAGACTCTGGTTATAATATCAGGACTTTACTGTATCGTTTAAAATGAATTAAACTAACTGTACTCTTTGACTCATAAAAGCGTATAACGTTACATGTATAACAGTTATGAAATTCCAATCATTCTGAAATGAATGATTGATAGTATATCCTTAAATTAGTATTCTTAACATGTATTTGAATGAATGAATACACTTGAATAGTTTAAAATTAAACCTTTGTTTTTGTAAAACAATGTACTCTAGTATGCTAGTGTCGTGAATTTATGTTCTGTGTATCATAAATTATACCTATTATAATTTATATGTACTTTCTGAATTGATAATGAGTATTCATGTATGGGATCCTTTGCTCAGCATGTACAGAGGGTAATTGAATCTAATTGAATAAACTTTTATACTTGTATACATATACAAATATATATAACTAAAATTTAAATGACACTTGGACAAACAACTAATACTTGTGATCCCACATCCAAACAAGGAAAAGGAACCAAAGTGGGTTGTCAGTCCTAAGTCTTTTAAACCTTATTTATATAAATATATGTATACTAGTATGATTTTTGGGGAAAATATAAGTTTATAAAACATTTAAAAGAAGTTTCATATTTGGAAATCCATTTTTGGTGACTTGATGTCTTTTTGAAATAATCACTTAAAACCACTTGATTTGATAAGATGTTTGAAACCATTTGTTTTGATAATTGTATTCCATTTGAAATCATTTGTTATAACACAATATCTTTGTGTTATACTTGTATTCCCCCCCCCTTTAAAACAGTAAAAACTATGAAAATGTGGGGGTATGAACTCACCTGTTGTAAGTTACTCAAATGTAAGATTGGTGTAGGATGATAAGTGTCAAGTGAAGACTTGAGCACACACGGATCCTATTGAATATATAATGACACATATATGTTTATAATTAGTGAATAAACAACTATTCATGAAAGGTAGCACTCTATTAGACTAGGAAACTCTAGGTTTTTAGTACTACAATCACATATGATTGCATACTAAGGGTGTATGGCCATTCTAATGAGTTTACGGTCAACATGGTAAGTTTTATATGACTTTACGGCCTAGAGTTTACGGCCCTATGATTTTACGGCCTTAAACTCATAGTATCTTGTACCATTTTGTGTTTTAAAGTCCTAGGTTCTTCCTTGAGGTGTTCTAGACTTAGTTTCAAGGCTAAGTAAGAGGTTTAGGGTTCATTTACACCCTTAATTAGGGTTTACGGCCCAAGGAGATTGCCTTGGCCGTAAACACCTTTTGATCTTGATTTCTTTATGTTTTTAAGTAGTATAATCAGTAAGTCTTACACAAAGGAAGGTACTCAAGGGTTTAGAATCCTTTAGGAATGTTTAAAGTCAACATATGCTTCATTATATGGGTTTACGGTCAAGGGAGATTGCCTTGGCCGTAAACCCCCTTTGTTCTTCTCAATTGGATGATTCCTAAGTGTTCTTCAAGTATTTTGTGTATATAGCAAGCTTAGGAGAGAGTACTTACACTTTAGAAGCTGGATAGGGTGATTAAAGTCCAAAACCACTAGTGTGTGTTCTTGGTGAAATGAAGAACACTTGAAAATCTAGCAAAATGGAATGATTTCATGGATGTAATCATGTATAATCACTATACAAGGAGATGTAACAACAATCCAAGTGAAAGAATTCTTACATTTTTGGAAGATTAAGATGAAGATCCTATGATACTTGAGAGAGAAATCGGTTTTCTAGACTTGAAATGGAAGAGAAATGATGAAAAATGAAGAAAATCTATATATATACCCGAGGGTTTACGGTCCGAAGAGTTTACGGTCCGAAGTCGGCAAAGTGTTTAAGGCCGAAACCTCGTTTACGGTCTGGGAGGGGTTTACGGTCCGAAGAGTTTACGGCCATAAACTCTTTGCGGTCCGAAGCGAAGGGATAATTTGCGAAGCTTCTTGGATTTTCAAGCCTTTTCCTTCCAAATTCAATTGCAGATATTTTAAGGATTTTTAACAAATAAAGTTTATTATTATAACCTAATTAGAAAACCCAAACAATAAAAAGGGTTTTAGTTGACCTTTGTTTGACTTTACAAACAGAAAATAACGGGATGTTACATTATCCCCCCATTAGAGAGAATTTCGTCCCGAAATTAGAGTTTAGGTAACTAAGTTATTACAAATAATTAAGTAAAAAGACGAGGATAATTCAGTTTCATTTGATCCTCGCGCTCCCAAGTGAATTCAGGTCCTCGCTTGGCGTTCCAGCGAACCTTCACTATCGGGATACAGCTTTGCTTCGTTTGCTTGACCTCTCGGTCCATGATTTCTATAGGTTCTTCCACGAAGTTGAGGCTCTCATCGATCTCGATCTCGTCGAGTGGGATAGCAAGAGTCTCGTCGTACAAACACTTTTTCAAGTTTGAGACGTGGAAAACAGGACGTATGTTACTTAGTTCTTGAGGTAGTCGGAGTTTGTAAGCTACGGGACCAATTCTAGCAAGAATCTCGAATGGTCCTATATACCTTGTATTTAACTTGTCATGCTTTCCAAAGCGTATCATGCCCTTCCAGGGTGAGACCTTCAACATGACGCGGTCACCAACTTGGAACTCCAAAGGTTTTCTTCTTTTGTCACCGTAGCTTTTCTGTCTATCTCTGGAAGCTTTAAGTCGCAAATAATTTCCGGACCAGTGAGGGTACCGTCAGGAACTTGACTTCTAGCTAACTGTGTATCGCCTACTTCAGCCCAGCACAGAGGGGATCTGCACTTACAGCCATAGAGAGCTTCGAAAGGAGCAGCCTTTATGCTAGTGTGATAACTATTAATTTACGAGAATTCGACAAGGGGTAAATGAGTATCCCATGCCTTACCAAAGTCTATCACGCAAGCTCGTAACATATCTTCTAAACTTTGAATCGTCCTCTCACTTTGTCCGTCAGTTTGAGGATGGTAGGATGTACTCATGTCCAGCCTAGTTCCCAAAGCTTTTTGTAAAGACTGCCAGAAACGAGAAGTGAATCTACTATCTCGGTTGGAAATAATAGATATTGGTACACCATGCAGTCTAACGATTTCCTTGAGGTAAGTTCTTATTAGCTTCTCCATCTTGTCTGACTCTTTGATTGGTAAGAAGTGTGCGGATTTGGTTAATCTATCGATGATTACCCAAATAGCATCATAACCACCCGATGTCTTGGGTAACTTGGTTATAAAATCCATTGTAATCCGCTCCCACTTCCATTTAGGGATTTCAGGTTGTTGCAATAAACCTGAAGGTTTCTGGTATTCTACCTTCACCTTGGCACAAGTAAGGCACTTGCCCATAAAGGTAGCAATTTCGGCCTTCATGTTTGGCCACCAGTAAAGCTTCTTGAGGTCCAGGTACATATTGTTTGAACCTGGATGAATGGAGTATCTGGTTTTATGGGCTTCATTCATGACTACTTCTCTGTAACCACCAAACTTTGGTGTCCAGATCCAGTTCATGAAACAATAAACTCCATCATCCTTGACTTTGAAATTTTTATCCATTCCTCTTAAGGCTTCACCTGCCACGTTTTCAGGTTTTAAGGCCTCAAGTTGAGATTCTCTGATCTGTGTGGACAGATATGAATGGATTGTCATGGTCAACGACTTTACTCGGCGTCTCGAGTATTCTTTTCTGCTAAGAGCGTCATCTACTATGTTAGCTTTACCAGGGTGATAAAGAATCTGAAAATCATTGTCGTTCAGTAGCTCCACCCATCGTCGTTGTCTCATGTTCAGCTCTTTCTGATTGAAGATGTGCTGGAGACTTTTATGGTCCGTGAATACTGTGCATTTCGTGCCATATAAATAATGTCTCCAGATCTTCAGAGCGAATACCACTGCTCCTAGCTCAAGATCATGTGTTGTATAGTTGACTTCATGTGTCTTTGGCTGTCTTGAGGCATAAGATATCACCTTTCCTCTTTGCATAAGAACACATCCAAGCCCTTGATTAGAAGCATCGTAGTACACTATAAAGTCCTCTATCCCTTCAGGAAGAGATAGGATTGGTGCACTACACAAGGCTCGTTTCAGCGTTTGGAACGCTGTTTCTTGCTTCTCTCCCCAGCTAAATGTTACACCCTTTTGCGTCAGGGTGGTAAGAGGTTTTGCTATTCTAGAGAAATTTTGGATGAATCTGCGATAATAGGCAGCAAGACCTAAGAATTGACGGATTTCTGTAGGTGTTTTGGATGCTGACCAGTTTTCAATAGCCTTAATTTTGGAAGGATCGACGTGTATTCCTTCAGAACTGACCACGTGACCTAGAAAATTTAACATTTCTAACCCAAAATTCACATTTTGAAAATTCGCATAGAGTTTCCCTATTCTAAGAGTTTGCAAAACTTATCGAAGATGTTGGCCATGATCCTCTTCACTTCTTGAGTAGATAAGAATATCGTCGATGAAGACTATGACGAATTTGTCCAAGAAAGGACGACACACTCTGTTCATTAAATCCATGAACACAGTAGGTGCATTCGTCATTTCGAATGGCATCACTACGAACTCATAATGACCATAACGAGTTCTGAACGCGGTTTTGGGAATGTCATTCTCTAAAATTCGTAACTGGTGATACCCGGATCTTAAGTTTATTTTGGAAAAGTAGCTCGCACCTTGGAGTTGGTCGAACAGATCGTCAATACGATGCAAAGGGTATCGGATTTTAATGGTAAGTTTATTCAGTTCGCGGTAGTCTATACACATACGGAATGATCCGTCCTTCTTCTTTACGAACAAAACCGGTGCTCCCCAAGGTGAGAACCTTGGTCTTATGAAACCTTTACTAAGAAGTTCGTTAAGCTGGCTGGATAATTCCTGCAATTCTGAAGGTGCAAGACGATAAGGAGATTTGGCGACAGGGGTAGCCCCTGGAATTAAGTCGATTCTGAACTCGACTTGTCGTTCGGGAGGCACTCCTGGAAGATCATCGGGAAAAACGTCGAGAAAGTTACAGACTTCAGGAATTTTCGCGATATCTTTCACTTCTTGCTTTTTGTCTACAACATGAGCTAAGAAAGCACAGTACTCTTTGCGAAGGTACTTTTGTGCCTTGATGCAAGAAATGATTTGGAGGTTCGTTCCAGATTTGTCGTCGTAAATAACAAGTGTTTCATTAGTTAGCAAGTTCAAACGAATGGCTTTTTCATAACATAGGATGTCAGCATGGTTAGGACACAACCAATCCATACCTATTATGACGTCGAAACTCTTGATAGAGACCGGCATAAGGTCAATAGGAAACGAATAGTTATTCAAAGTAAGAGTACATCCTATGTATATGTCGTTGGTGGATTCAGATTTTCCATTAGCCATTTCGACCGTGAATGTTTCTTTTAATGGTTGAGAGTTTTGTTTTAGCAAGTGTTTGAAATTATGGCTCACGAAGCTCATCTCAGCACCACAATCAAATAGAATGCATGCATAAGTGTCGTTGAGAAGAAACGTAGCCGTAACTACTGCGGGATTTACCACAGCTTCTTCCTGGTCCAAGGCTAATATTCTCCCGACTCCACTAGCATTTCTAGGTTTAGGACAGTCTTTCTTAAAATGTCCTACTTCACCACAATTGTAGCATGCTTGACCAACTCCAGCCGCAGGTACTTGGTTAAGTGGTTGGGGTGGTGCTCTACAGAATCGGGCAGTATGTCGTTTCCTGTTGCAGTTACGACACTGCATCTCCCTGCAATTTCCATTATGGTGAAAATTGCACTTGTTGCACTTCGGAAGATTACCAGCATAAGGCTTGGCTGGTGCTGGATTAACAGGAACAACAGCAGGTACAGTAGCAGCATTAACTGTAACTAGCTATTGTTTCTTTGAGGAATCATGTGTAAACTTGCCCTTCCTGTTGTTTCGACCCTTCTTCTTGCTGTTGTTGTTGTCATTGTTGTTGTTGTCGTTGTTTCCCTTCGGTTGTTCTGGTAAAGCAACCACTGATTTTTGACGGGCTTCGTGATCGATAAGAGATTGTGCCAGCTCTTTGGCACTGTCAAAAGTAACAGGCCTCGAAGCTAAAACGCTTGACTGAATTTGGGGCGACAGTCCCCAAATATATCTCTCAATCTTCTTGCTCTCTAGAGCAACCATCTCCGGGCACAAAATTGCCAGATCACAAAATCTACTAGTATGGGTAGATATATCAGAACCAACCATTGTGTGACTCCAGAGTTCCTCCTCAAGTTTCTGAACTTCACCTCGCGGACAGTACTCCTGCATAAGCATACCCTTGAAATTCTCCCAGCTGATTGAATTAGCCACTACTAGAGTAAGTGACTTAACGTGACCATTCCACCACGTCAAAGCTCTTTCAGAAAAAGTACAAGCAGCGAACTTGACTTTACTGTTCTCAGGGCAGGAGCAAATTTCGAAAATTGCTTATGTCTTCTCTATCCACTGCCTTAATGCCATAACTCCTCCAGTTTCATTAAAGGTCATGGGTTTATAAGTGCATTCTCGTGAAAATTGCTTATGTCTTCTCTATCCACTGCCTTAATGCATTGGTAAAATCTTTATAACTGCATTCTCGCGAATGACCATGACCTTCGCCTTGGTTAGCAGGATTGGTACCAGCTCCAGACCCACTAGCACCAGAAGGATTAATCTGAGCCATAGCAGCAGTTACAGCTGCCGTGACCGCCGCTTGGAGCATAGCGGGGTCGAATTGAGGAGGTGGTGGCAGAGGTGGTACCGGTGGTTCATAAGTATTTTGACGTCTTGGATTCTTATGAGGAGGCATATTTTTCTATAAAAGTCAAAAGATACAATGATGATAAGATATCAAGAGTGAATATAAATTCTGATATCTCTGAACTAAAATAGATAGTTCAACATGAATCTTGGAATGAAATGGAAATAGAAGTCTATGACAAGTATAACTTGTAACTGAATAATATGAAGGTAACACTATAACTTATCCGTAGACTTAACTATAATTAAAAGAGTGAATAGGAAACGAGTAGAGTACTTCCTAATGATGACGAGTATCATTTGGATGAAATCACAACTCAGCCAATTTTGCCTAAGCGAGAATAGGGATAAGTGATATAGAGTATAGTTAGTAACGATAAGTTTCTACAAGAAAGACTTACAATTAACAAATAATGTACTAAGTACAACTTGTTCTATATATTACTATAACTATAAAGTCCATATTAATTATATATAACTTGGTTATATTTGACCTTCGATTAAATGACCCGGCTCTAAATCCACAACCAAACAAGGAACAGGAAATGAAGCTAAACCACATATTCTAAGTCTATATAATTTTAATTGTATATAATTGTAATATACCCTTAATATTTATAGTTCTACCCTTAATTTGTTCTATTGTTTTTACATGTTTGTTATTAGTATATAGTGCCTAAAATACCCCTATGGTATTTTAATCTTTATGTTCTGTTCTAAAGTTCTTATGAGTCTGTATGGTAAGTTTTAGACATGCCACAACACCACTATCACTCCCAAACACATGTTGGTTATATTTCAAATCAATATAGTTGATCAGGCTATATTAATCCCAAATATGATTACATAACTCTCCAGGTTTGACTGTAATGTTCAACATCGAAATACTTTTAAGTTCTTATGACTGATACTGTACTTGTAGATATGAGTGTTAGTATATTTCTTGTAAAAATACTTAAATTTTTAAAAGTATACTTATAGTCAGAGCTCTTAGCCCCAAATGTATTTATAGTTTGTATATCTTTTATGGATTGATATACTAAGTTCACTATAAACAATGCTCTGATACCAATCTGTCACACCCCCAAACCAGACGGCGGAAACGTCCGGGGGTGGAGGACTTCATTTGTGGTATCACAACACATGTAATATAGTAATCAAAGTACAAACAACCATTGTATTAAAAAGTATAAATATTTACATGTGTTTCACTTTGTATACTGAAACCAAAAAGTTGTACAAAAGATAAAGACAAAACATAAACTGCTCCATCTTCAAAAGCTCGGGTGTACCTGTCTACGGGTTCCCTGAGAATACAAGTAATTTGAAAAGAGAGTATCAACATAAAGTTGAGTGAGTGCATAAGTATTTATGTTTTGTAAGAATGTTTTCTGTTTCTTGAATATGTAATCTGTTTTCAGAAAATCCTATATTTTCTATTGTAAATGAAAAGTAGTTGTATATGTATAAAACTGTTCTGTTTGGAAACCAATATTTTGTATCTTGTAAATTGTATCGTGTAAACTGTATCTTGTAAACTGTATCTTGTAAACTAGTAACTTGAAAATGTACTTAAGTTTAGATAATTATACACTAACGTATTGTTAATACCTTTTTAATGACTTATTATAACCATACTAACTAGATGGCCAGACCCAGCGCTATGTATGCGTTGAAAGTTGATGATAACAATTGTCACTCACAGGCGTGTATGCCTGACTGTAGCTAGCAGTCCGAGTGCGGGGTTGTTAATCCCAATATAGATCTATACACACATTGTTTCGATCCCCTGCTGGAGACTCTGGTTATAATATCAGGACTTTACTGTATCGTTTAAAATGAATTAAACTAACTGTACTCTTTGACTCATAAAAGCGTATAACGTTACATGTATAACAGTTATGAAATTCCAATCATTCTGAAATGAATGATTGATAGTATATCCTTAAATTAGTATTCTTAACATGTATTTGAATGAATGAATACACTTGAATAGTTTAAAATTAAACCTTTGTTTTTGTAAAACAATGTACTCTAGTATGCTAGTGTCGTGAATTTATGTTCTGTGTATCATAAATTATACCTATTATAATTTATATGTACTTTCTGAATTGATAATGAGTATTCATGTATGGGATCCTTTGCTCAGCATGTACAGAGGGTAATTGAATCTAATTGAATAAACTTTTATACTTGTATACATATACAAATATATATAACTAAAATTTAAATGACACTTGGACAAACAACTAATACTTGTGATCCCACATCCAAACAAGGAAAAGGAACCAAAGTGGGTTGTCAGTCCTAAGTCTTTTAAACCTTATTTATATAAATATATGTATACTAGTATGATTTTTGGGGAAAATATAAGTTTATAAAACATTTAAAAGAAGTTTCATATTTGGAAATCCATTTTTGGTGACTTGATGTCTTTTTGAAATAATCACTTAAAACCACTTGATTTGATAAGATGTTTGAAACCATTTGTTTTGATAATTGTATTCCATTTGAAATCATTTGTTATAACACATATATATTTGTGTTATACTTGTATTCCCCCCCCCCCCTTTAAAACAGTAAAAACTATGAAAATGTGGGGGTATGAACTCACCTATTGTAAGTTACTCAAATGTAAGATTGGTGTAGGATGATAAGTGTCAAGTGAAGACTTGAGCACACACGGATCCTATTGAATATATAATGACACATATATGTTTATAATTAGTGAATAAACAACTATTCATGAAAGGTAGCACTCTATTAGACTAGGAAACTCTAGTTTTAAGTACTACAATCACATATGATTGCATACTAAGGGTGTATGGCCATTCTAATGAGTTTACGGTCAACATGGTAAGTTTTATATGAGTTTACGGCCTAGAGTTTACGGCCCTATGAGTTTACGGCCGTAAACTCATAGTATCTTGTACCATTTTGTGTTTTAAAGTCCTAGGTTCTTCCTTGAGGTGTTCTAGACTTAGTTCCAAGGCTTAGTAAGAAGTTTAGGGTTTAAAGTCAAAGGAAGGTACTCAAGGGTTTAGAATCCTTTAGGAGTGTTTAAAGTCAACATATTCTTCATTATATGGGTTTATGGTCAAGGGAAATTGCCTTGGCCGTAAACTCCCTTTGTTCTTGTCAATTGGATGATTCCTAAGTGTTCTTCAAGTATTTCATGTATATAGCAAGCTAAAGAGAGAGCACTTACACTTTAGAAGCTTGATAGGGTGATTAAAGTCGAAAAACACTAGTGTGTGTTCTTGGTGTTCTTGGTGAAATGAAGAACACTTGAAAATCTAGCAAAATGGAATGATATCATGGATGAAATCATGTATACTCACTACATAAGGAGATGTAACAACAATCCAAGTGAAAGTATTCTTACATTTTTGGAAGATTAAGATGAAGATCCTATGATAATTGAGAGAGAAATTGGTTTTCTAGACTTGAAATGGAATAGAAATGATAAAAATGAAGAAAATCTATATATATATATCCGAGGGTTTACGGTCCGAAGAGTTTACGGTCCGAAAACGGCAAAGTGTTTACGGCCGAAACCTCGTTTACGGTCTGCGAGGGGTTTACGGTCCGAAGAGTTTACGGTCGTAAACTCTTTGCGGTCCAAAGCGAAGGGATAATTTGCGAAGCTTCTTGGATTTTCAAGCCTTTTCCTTCCAAATTCAATTGTAGATATTTTAAGGATTTTTAACAAATAAAGGTTATTATTATAACCTAATTAGAAAACCCAAACAATAAAAAGGGTTTTAGTTGACCTTTGTTTGACTTTACAAAGAGAAAATAACGGGATGTTACATATTTCCAGATTACTTATGATTAAAAATTAAGTAATTCCAACTATTTCTAATTATTTTATTAATCATACAATAAATTAACAAATCATGCTGTCACTCTACTGAAGTCATTTCTAGTTATTGAGGGCAACCCTAAAAGTACCTTACTTTTATTCCATAAAGCTATAACAATTTAGTTATGACCTTGAAATATTTAGTTATGACCTTGGACACATAATCCAACATAGATTTCGTAGGGTGTCTTAGTAACAGATTTAGATGGAGCCCTATTGAGTATATGGATTGTCGTATTTAATGCCTTATTCCATAGGAATTGAGGTAAGTTGGTATTTGCTAACATACTTCTCACCATGTCCATAAGGGTCATATTCCTTCTTTCAGCAACACCATTCTATTAAGGAGTACCTAACATGGTAAATTGATTTGTGATCCTATTTTCATTTCAGCAATCAAAGAAAGGACCATGAGCTTGACCAATATTAGTATTCTAACAATAATATTTGCATCCTCTATCTGATCTTACTACCTTTATCTTACAATCGGTTTTGAGTTTCAACCTCGGCCTTAAAGGCGTTAAACATGTGAAGTGATTAAGATTTTTCATTAATCACATACAAATACATATATCACGAATGGTCATATATAAAAGTGATAAATGGCTTATGTCTAGATATTCCTACATGAAATGGTCCATAAATATTAGTGTGAATGAGCTTTAGCAAACTAGAACTCCTTGTGACACCTATTTTGATTCCCTTTGCCATTTTTTCCTTAAGGCACTTCATACAAGTCTCAAAATCATTGGAATCGAGAATTGTCAATACGCCGTCTTACACAAGTCTTAACATTCGGTCTCATGAGAGGTGGCCTAAGTGTTGATGCCACAACATAGATGAGGTTTGCAAGTCATGTTTCCTTTTATGAAACTTTTGAAAGATCTTATATGCCCAAGAGTGAGTATAGAATGCTATTGCTAATAACATATGATCATATACGGTCACATCTTATAGCAAGTTACAACTAAATAATTATTTATTAGAGTAATTTTGATTATTAATAAATATCAACACTTGTATTTAATTGTAAAAACATTATTTTATGAAAATAATATTTACCATTGTAATGTGAATTACTATTTTTGGTAAATAATAGTAAAAGAGAACAAAAACTTGCTTAATATCATATAGTATGAATTTTAATGTTGTTTACAACATTTTGGCCACTTTGAGTAACCATTAAGTTCGTTTCCAACTAGATAGTTATGGGTTAAGTAAAAGGAACTTGGATTTTGGCTTCTTTCTTCATGTGGTCGAAAATTAATAGGCATGGAGTAGGATTTCTTTTGGTTTTTTAATACTTGATCTCATGATTCTTACATGTTACTAGTTTGTATGATTAAAGACATGGTGCATGGAGTGTTGAATTCTTTATTCATGCCTCCATGCTTGTATGAAAAGGGCTTTCAGTTTTGCTTTATGGGCTCTTCTTACTTTTGTCTAAATATATAAGGTAGTGTATGGTGTGTTAGGAGGTAGTTTTTTGGAACACTTATCTTCCCCTTTTTTTCTCCCAAGGCCGAGAATGAGAGTACCTTTTCCTCTCTCTATCTCTTGCATTTTTGGTGTACAATCTTGGCAGATTAAGTTTCTACTGTTTAAGTATTTATTTGGTATACATCTTAAAGCTTAAGAACAATTTAATACAAGTGAACACTAACATTTACTAGTGGTTCTACTCTTGGTTTGGTGGATACATTATAGATAACTTCTATTTTGGATTTTTATGCCACACTTCATTAACTTCGAATCTCCCATGAGAATCAAAGTCTTCAAAGGTTGTAATACTTAAATTTATGTGGTTATTTTAATCTTTCTAAATCTTGCAAAATGATATTTCCTGGTTTAAAATGGTTTTAGTTTATTCAAATTACAAAATGCTTCCGTTGTTAATTACATCAATTTTCTCACTAAAATTGGACTATTTTAGAATAAAAACTCAATAATTGGTATCATATTCATTTTCGCAAGCTTGGTTACATTATTTGTTAAGTTTATGTTACCTTTGTTTTTGGAAAACATGGATAGTGTTCTGTTTGCAAGAAAAATCCATACATATTTTCTTTAACAACTTTATAATCGCTATTTTGTTTGTTACAAAAGTTTACATGCATTTTTTGTCACAAAAGTTGTTTTAGAAAAAGAAGTAGTTGTTTTATATAATTTTGCGTAATAATTAAATACATAGTTTTCATTTTATTTATTTTTGTAAGTAATAGATTCATTTTAGAAATAGTTTATTTTTATAAAAATCTAACAAGATGAAGATGAAGACTATCTTGGAAGATAAAATGTCAATCCAAGGTTTTTAAAAAAGTTTTCTTGACTTTTATATATTTGTGTTGTTTTCAAGCTTGGGGTTGTCAAAGCAAGTGGGAGGATATGTTGCAAGCTTGTGTTGTTTAATTTTGTTGCTATTATTATGATATGATTGAGATTGAATATTTTAACATCAATAACATCACAAAAGAGTTTGGTTTTCATGAAATTTACCATTTAACATAATATGGTAAAATTAATTTTAAAATAAAACAATTTTATCGCTAAAACAAGCTAACGGTAGCAAACGGTATAATTTTTAAATTGAGATTTTATAAACATATCAAGCTCCAAACCTTATTTTATAAGACGAAGTTTTATTAAAAGGTTTATAAATTTTTTAAAGCGCTCAGACGGTAAAACTTAATACTAATTATTAAATTTAAAATTTGATCGCATGAATTATATAAAACCGAGATTAAAAAAAACCATTGTTAAAATGTCATTTTATATAGATTTTTAGAAGTATACCATGACTTATTGGATACATGCAATAATCATGATATAATATGTTTTTTAAACTAGAATTATAAAAACATAAAAGACCCCTTAGAATGTCAAAACTATGCAATCCGCTTTGAAAAACACTCGCGTGTCACTTGTATGGTTTTGTAGGATAAATGTCACCAAACCACCTAGATTCATCTTTTGATGGACGAGGTAGTTTTGTACTTTCTAGTGGGATAAAGGTCACCTAACCGTTAGTTATGAGTCAGTTCTACATGTTCTTCAAATTGGATGATTTGATAGGAAATATGTTATGATAAAGTTCAAATGATAAATAGAGATATGAGGCATAGATGGGATCCAACATGTCTATTAAACTTTGTTACTAGTGAGTCCATAAATCTAAGAATGATCTATTAGTATATAAGTGATTGTGACAACCCGAAATTTGTATCTTGTAAAGCCATTCAATTCAGTCAAAAGTCAGACTTGTTTCTGCTATCTATTAGCATTGTTAAGGGTCTATTTGAGTGTTCTAAGCCTAGTACATTCAAGGATTGTGTGTTAGGACGTGTTAACTAAAGTTCATTGAGTTGCATTCAAGCCGGAAACTTCATCACAAGGAGTTTACGGCCGCAAACTAGAGTTTACGGCCGTAAACTCTTGGCAGCCGTGAACCCCTCTCCTTAAGTATGAATTTCCTTTATTTTTCATCTCTTCTCACATCTTCAAGTGAAGAACACTCATTTCTCTCTCAAGTATCATCAAGAACACTTCCATTTCTCGTCAAAGTTGTAAGTGATTCTTTCATTATTAGTTAATATCCTTCTTGATCTAGTAAAACCCTATGATTTCATCAGTGAATTCATCTCTTTTGGGTTAGATCTTCAAAACATAAAGAACACCAAGAAAACCAAGAACACACACTAGATCTTTGGGCTGTAATCACCCCTTCAATCTTCCAAAACGCAAGTATCCTTTCCATATACCAGTTATCCGTTAGAAGCTCAAGAGTTTACAGCCGTAAACTCATCCTTTGGACGTAAACCCTTCATAAGATCATGATGTTGTCCGTGAACCTTCTTAAGACCAAGATTAGGACCGCAAACACTTCATAGAATCAAGTTGGGTCGTGAACACATCATGTGTTCTTGGCCGTAAACTCTACTTTAGCCGTAAACACACTTGGTGTGGTCGTGAACTCCCTTGAATCAATCAGGTGAGATGGATCCACTCCATTGTGAGTGATTCCTAGTTCCTAGGGATGTTTCCAATGCATGATTAGTTGTTATATACACTAATTATATACATATATGTGCTATTATATGCTTATTAGGATCTGTTTGTGCTCGGGACTTCACTTGTCATACTTAGCATCCTATATCGATCTTTCATTCGAATCACTCACTATAGGTGAATTCATACCCCTAGACTTATCTTTTAATGATTTTAAATGCTTTTATGGGGGGGGGGGGGAATACAAGTAGAAAACAATATAGTTATAGTATCAAGCACATGTGATTTATAACTATCAATCAAAAGGATTTCTTAAACTTCAAAACTGTGTTATCAAACAAACTGTTTCAAATCGTTTTATAAACTTCTTTTATATATCAAATCATATCTGTCTATCTGTTTATGTATAAGTATGCTTTAACAAACTTCGGACTATTGCTAGATGCCTTGAATCATGTTCCTTGTTTGGTTGTAGGCTCGGGGTAGGATCACTAGTCCGAATGTCGGTTAAATCGTACTTATACTTATTAAATACATATATGGATATTAAACTCATTTTTAAGGATTATACTTAACTTAGTTGCTTGGTAAGTAATTGAGTCTTTTTTATACCTCAGTAACAGTCAAACAATCATACTAGTAAACTATAATAGGTATAGTTTAGGAGAATACTACTTACTATTTCTAGAACAATGAAGCTTACAAGAGTCAGTTCATACATGAGTCAGTTCGAACATACTATAACTAGAACAGAAAGAACATACTAAACACTAGACAGAAGCAACATACTATACATTAGAACAGAAGGAACATACTAAACACTAGAACAGAAGGAACACACTACACTAATACAAGAACAATATAACAATAATGTGAGCCACTACTTCATGGCACGGCAATATACTGTTGTGTCACATTTTGTAACCAAAGTCTCCTGGAGGGAGAGCGTGAGTTTGTGTATAGATCTATACAGGATTGACCTGTTGGGTTTTGAGCATTCTAACACTCCTATGGTGTACATGCAACCCTAGAAACCTTGGATCTATGTTTGACTAAGATACATGCAAATAATTATTTTTCCAAGGTTCTTATCCTAACTAGCATGGCATGGGATACTTGAATCATATAAAACTAGTAGAATTACTTACCTTGTAGTAGTAGTTGATTGCTTGGAGTTTGAGAGCCTAGCACCAATAATGTGGATGCCTCAAATGGAAGTCACAAATCACCACAAACTTGGAAACTTGAGAGAATAGTCACAAACTTCTTGAAATCGGCCCTCTTGGTTTACACACATCAACTAGTCCCATTTCAAGAACCAAAGCCTCCTTTATATAGTGTGGTGGATTAGGGTTACATTCATGTAAACCCTAATACCCATGTCTTTTCATTTCCATGAGATCCATGGGTTAAAGCTCCATGGAGTATCAATGGACTTTCCATGCAAGCCTAGCCCATTCCAAATAAGCATTAGCCCACACTATATAAATACAAGAGCCCATATCTAATTAGTCATACTTTTGATCTCTAAATTAATTCTAGATTAATTATAGATCAATACTAATTAAATAATATGATTTTATATTAATATATTAGGACTTATAATATATTAATAAATCATAACTTATACTATTCTCAAACGATTATCCATAAATTGTTCGGGTGAAGTGCAACCCAAATGGACCATGCCGGGTCGGGTCAAGTACATACCAAATATAGTTATGGACTTAGACACTATATTTTCAACAGTCTCCCACTTGGATAAATCTAATAACTATAGTTGCAAGTATGACTTCAGGAACCGATCAGCAATCGTAGCTCTTTAAACTCTGTTGAACTATGAAGCGCCATTTTAGATAAGTGATCATATAATCCTCTGTTCTAGATATCATCCGGACAAATACATGGAACATGGTCTTGCTTATTCTCCAATATTTGTTTCCCGATTTCCGATTTGTTTGACATAGAACTTAACTGAACACATCAATTTAGTTCTGACCGGGCCCGATACATAGGTCAAAATAAAATCATCGAGGGGCCCAGATATCGCTTCTAATCCTAGAAGGAACAGATAAACTTCGACTTATATGTTTGCTCTACTACTTGTTGAATTACACACAAAAGCACGGTTTATAACATCGAGTTACCAATGCGTTTTCATGCAATCAATGCATAACCAACTCATAGGTAACAAATCATATCTCTAGGTTTGAAGACTTATATGATATTATCGTCTCACGATCACTCGAGATAAATTCCATGAAGTGATACAAGTGAGCGTGGGTTGAATCTAGTATTCAGAACTTATGAGCACTCATGAGTGTTGTAGCTCCGCTTTGTCTAACATCTTAGACCTCTACAAGCCAACCCATGACAGTCTTGATTCATATCTACTTCCAACATATGACCGACTGTGGAGATTTTGAATAATATGATATAAACCATAACATAATTATTCTGGAAGTCAAAACATGCAAAAAGAAATAATAGTAAACGATTGACAAGAGATAGCAACACTTTACTCATAAATAACAGCTTTTATTTATCATCAAATGTCAATTACATTTTACAAATTTCAAGATTATCTAACTACTAAAACTAATATCATCCTTCAGCCCTATGCTCCGAGCATGCTGGAGAAGCTTAGCCCGAGTCAGTCCCTTCGTGAGGGGATCTCCTGGGTTCTCATCCGATGATACCCACTTTGCCATGAGGATTCCTTCTTCTATTCGATGTCTGATGAAGTGATATTTTCTGTCAATGTGTTTGGATCTCCCATGATCTCTTGGTTCCTTGGCTAAGGCAACCACACTATTGCTGTCACAGAAAATCTCCATTGGCTCCTTTATAGCTGGTACAACTCCAAGGTCTCCGATGAAGTTCTTTAGCCATATAGCCTCCTTTGCTGCCTCGCTTGCTGCTATATACTCTGATTCACAAGTGGAATCAGCCACTGTCTCCTGCTTGGAACTTTTCTAAGTAATTGCCCCTCCGTTTAGAGTAAAGACCCAGCCCGACTGAGAGCGGAAATTATCCCTGTTAGTCTGAAAGCTACCATCACTGTACCCTACAACTCTCAAGTCCTCACTGCCACCGAGGGTAAGGACCCAGTCCTTAGTCCTCTGCAGGTACTTGAGGATATTCTTTACTGCAGTCCAGTGTGCCTTGCCAGGGTTCCTCTGATACCTGCTAACCATGCTCAAAGCAAAGGCTACATCAGGTCGAGTACACGTCATAGCATACATGATCGATCCTACAACTGAAGCATAAGGTATTCGACTCATTTATGCTATCTCAGCCTCACCACTAGGGCTTTGTGTCTTACTCAATCTGGCGTTACTCTGGATGGGTAACTCTCCTTTCTTGCAGTTATGCATGTTGAACCTTTTCAACACTTTGTCCACATAGGTGATTTGACTAAGTCCAATTAGTCTTTTACTCATGTTTCTCAAAATCCTTATCCCTAGGATATAGGCAGCTTCTCCAAGGACCTTCATAGCGAAACACTTCCCAAGCCAGGACTTTACTTCCTGCAGGGTTGGGATGTCATTTCCTATGAGTAGTATGTCATCCACATACAGTACCAAAAAGCTGACCATACTCCCACTAGCCTTGATATAGACACAAGATTCATCTTCACTCCTTGAAAAGCCAAATTCTTTGACTTTCTCATCAAAGCAAAGATTCGATCTGCGAGGTGCCTGTTTTAATCCATAAATGGATTTCTCGAGCTTCCACACACTACTGGGGTACTCTGTACTGACAAAACCCTCTGGCTGAACCATGTAAACATCTTCAGCCAAGTTTCCATTAAGGAAAGCGGTTTTGACATCCATTTGCCATATTTCATAATCATGAAATGCAACAATGGCTAACAGAACCCTAATATACTTAATCTTGGCCACTGGTGAGAAGGTCTCATCATAATCAACTCCCGGAGTTTGAGAATAACCCTTTGCAACCAGTCGTGCCTTATAAGTGTGTACATTACCATCCATGTCGGTCTTCTTCTTGAAGATCCATTTTCACCCAACTATCTTACGATCAGGTACATTGTCAACCAAGTTCCAAACTTGATTGTCATACATGGACTGTATCTCGCTATCCATAGCCTCTTTCCAATTAGCAGCCTCAGGGCCTACCATGGCTTCCGTGTAGCTGTTAGGCTCATCCAGATTTACCAGTGTGTTATCACTGATAAGTGTCTCACCTTCTGCAGTAATATGAAAACCATAATCATGCTCAGGTGCATTCCTAACTTTGGTGGAACGCCTCAGAGGTATAGATTCTTCAGTCGGCTCAACAGGAGTTTCCTCCTCAGGTTGAGGGCTAGGGTTTGAGGTTCCTTCACCACTTGACTCTTGAATTTCCTCAAGGTCAATTTGCCTCCCATTGTCTCCTTGGCTCATGAATTCTCTCTCTCGAAAGAATCCTCTTCTTGCTACAAAGACCACATTATCACTGGGTCTGTAGAAGATGTAAACAAAGGATTTCTGTGGGTAGCCGATGAAAATACACCTTTCGCTTCGGGGTTCGAGCTTATCGTGAGTCTCGCGTCTCACGAAAGCCTCGCAACCCCAAATCTTGATGTGGTCTAGATTGGGAACTTTTCCAGTCCACACCTCATGAGGTGTTTTGGCAACCTTCTTTGTAGGGACTAGATTAAGGATATGGGCGGCAGTCTCTAAGGCATACCCCCAAAATGAGATTGGTAGCGAAGCTCGACTCATCATGGAACGAACCATGTCCAACAAGGTCCGATTGCGCCTCTCAGCTACACCATTCAACTGTGGTGTCCTAGGAGGTGTCAATTGTGAGACAATCCCACATTCCTTAAGATAGTCAAGGAACTCAGTACTAAGATACTCACCACCACGATCGGATCGAAGCATCTTAATGTTCCTGCCCAACTGATTCTCCACTTCTTGCTTAAACTCTTTGAATTTCTCAAAGGTTTCTGACTTATGCTTGATTAGGTAGACATGTCCATATCTACTAAAATCATCAGTAAAAGTCACATAGAACCGATTAGCATCTCTTGTAGCGGTTCTAAAGGGTCCACACACATACGTATGTATGAGGTCCAACGAACCTTCACCCCTAGCACAAGTGCCAGTAAAAGGTGTCTTTGTCATTTTACCAAGCAAACAAGATTCACAACTATCATCTGACTTTAGGTCAAATGACTCCAAGACTCCATCCTTTTGGAGTTGGCCTATGCGTTTCTTGCTTACATGTCCAAGACGACAATGCCATAAGGATACTTTATCTAAGCTAGTGGAAGAGTTAATACACAATACATTATTTCCTAGATTATCTACAACAGATACAGTTTCATAAAAGGTAAAACCATCACAAGGTAATGCTTTAAAATAAAGAACATTATTAAGGAAAGCATCAATACTACCATTATTATTATCAAAATAAAAGGTAAAACCTTGTTTATACAATGCATGAAAGGAAATAACATTTCTTGCCATTTCTGGCGAATAATAACATTTATTCAAATCTAATGTAAACCCACTATTTAGCACTAAGTAATAAACTCCTATCTTGGTGACAGGTGAAGCTTTCCTGTTTCCCATGATCAAGTTTATCTTTCCCTGCTCCACATTCTCACTTCTTTTTAGTCCCTGCAAATCACAACATATGTGAATACCACAACCTGTATCAAGGACCCAAGACTTAGAATGAGGTGAGTTATTAGACAATATAGTGTATATACCTGCATGGTTGGGTTTTACTTTCCCATCCTTCAAATCTTGCTGGTACTTTGGGCAGTTTCGCTTCCAGTGCGACTTTTCATGGCAATAGAAGCATTCAGCCTCATTAGGGTTAGCAGAAGGAGTGACAAAACCTTTCTTGGTTTTGCTTGAAGAGGAGCCTTCAAGGGTCTTACCCTTGGTACCCTTAGAAGGGTTCTTTCTCTTCTTCCCTTTGCCACGCCCGATTGCCAAGACATTGGCCGCAGTTGGAGTAGGAGTAGGAGTAGTAACAATCGACTTACCCTTTAGACCCCTTTCGGCGGTCTTCAAGAGTTCTTGAAGTTTGCTGAGGGAGACTTCTTCCTTGTTCATGTGATATGTCATGCGGAATTGATCATAACACGATGGCAAGGAGTGCAAAATGATGTCTATTGCTAACTCCTCAGGGAAGTTCACATTCAGCTTCAGTAAACGGTCCACATACCTTTGCATTTTCTGCATGTGGCCCGTGATGGGTTCACCATCCTTCATTCGGGTTGTTATCATGGAGGAGATTATTTCATATCGCTCTTGACGAGCACTTTGATGGTAGCGGTCCATCAAGTCCTGGTGCATCTCAAAAGGATAATAGTCCTCATAGGACTTTTGGAGCTCGGCTGTCATGGTGGCCATCATGATGCATGCCACTTTTGTAGCATCTCTTTCATGTACCTCATATTCAGCAAGCTCTTCAGGAGTAGCAGTTGGCTCGGGTACCTTCAGCTCCTTGTCGAGAACATATTCTTTGTTCTCATACCGAGTGACCATCCTGATGTTTCTGATCCAATCTGTAAAGTTGGACCCATCAAATATGACACTCCCATAAAGATTCATGAGAGAGAAGGAGCTAGTAGGGTTTGAGCCAGAAGCATTGTTATTGGAAGACATCTGAAAAGAAGAGGGAATAGATTAGATTAGATATAGAGATAGTCCTTAACAAAACACCCAAATGTAATATTAAGGCAGGACCCAACACAATATTTTATAACTTAGAAGAGGGATGCCGTAATCTAAGCTATAAGATATTTGAAGGTAGGTGAATGACGATTCACCAATTTCCACCATGAAAAACGAAATATTTAATTAGGTTTTAATTGGTTTAGAAACTCCAAGATTCTTTGAGATTCATTGAACTTTCTTCAATGGCATGCCGAGGATCACAAAACAAGGTGTGAAGTAACCATGCAAATTACTTGGTACCCTTAATGTATTACCTCTCAATCGATGTGTCGGTTAACCACACACGCTCCATCGATACTATGATAAACATTAAGTCACCCTTTACCTACCTTGTTAAGTTCAAGTTAGTGTGCCGGTTAACCACAGACGCTCCACTAACGACTTAAACAAAGTGTAAAGTGTAATTTCATGGATTAGCACCTTATTCACATTTTCCTAAAATAACTAAGATTGAGAATTCAGTAAAGGTTAGTTACTTTAGTATTATCATTATACTTTTAATGAGAATTTATAAGGCCTTGTCCTAACCATTCGGCTAACGACCCTCCACCGATCAAGGAAGCGGTGGGTGAGAGTGGACACCCATTAAGTTGCCATTTTATAGGCAACAACCTTATACCCCCCTTATAGACCGGCTTCGTGAATGAGGCGTACTAGCGGTAAGACGACTTGATCTTATACATATATAAATATTATTAAACTTATAATATTATAAAGTATAAGGGTTGAATTTTAACTTTTAAAATTCTAGGGGTTGGAACTAAAGTTTTTAATATGACTTTACATGTTCCAAAACTTGAGGGCAAGTTTTGTAAACTTTCAAAACTTTTCATTTCTCATAACTTATGAGTTAATGGTTATTAAAAATGAAGACTCTTCATTTTTTGTAACCTATGTGTTCATTTAATGGTTATTTATAAATGTGACTTTTGGTTATCCATAACTTAAGAACTAGTTATAGACTCCATTAAAACACATAAAGATCAAGAATTAATCTAATCAATTATTAGCACGTAATTTCTATGATCTTCTAAACTCATATGTTTATGAATGTTCATATCAAAAATTTCAAGAATCGTAAGCACATATACAAAACTTGAAATTTTGATACGAGCTTTTGAACAAAACTTCGATTTTCAAGTTTTTTTTTTTTTTTTTTTTTTTTTTTTTTTTTTTGCATCAAGTATCAAATAAACAAACCAGGCTCTGATACCACTGATGGGTTTTGAGCATTCTAACACTATTATGGTGTACATGCAACCCTAGAAACCTTGGATCTATGTTTGACTAAGATACATGCAAATAATTATTTTTCCAAGGTTCTTATCCTAACTAGCATGGCATTGGATACTTGAATCAAATAAAACTAGTAGAATTACTTACCTTGTAGTAGTAGTTGATTGCTTAGAGTTTGAGAGCCTAGCACCAATAATGTGGATGCCTCAAATGGAAGTCACAAATCACCACAAACTTGGAAACTTGAGAGAATAGTTACAAACTTCTTGAAATTGGCCCTCTTGGTTTACACACATCAACTAGTCCCATTTCAAGAACCAAAGCCTCCTTTATATAGTGTGGTGGATTAGGGTTACATTCATGTAAACCCTAATACCCATGTCTTTTCATTTCCATGAGATCTATGGGTTAAAGCTCCATGGAGTATCCATGGACTTTCCATGCAAGCCTAGCCCATTCCAAGTAAGCATTAGCCCACACTATATAAATACAAGAGCCCATATTTAATTAGTCATACTTTTGATCTCTAAATTAATTCTAGATTAATTATAGATCAATACTAATTAAATAATATGATTTTATATTAATATATTAGGACTTATAATATATTAATAAATCATAACTTATACTATTCTCAAACGATTATCCATAAATTGTTCCGGTGAAGTGCAACCCAAATGGACCATGCCGGGTCGGGTCAAGTACATACCAAATATAGTTACGGACTTAGACACTATATCCAACATGACCATCCTACACCTTGCTGCTAGCTACAGTGCGACCTGCAGGTCTACGGGTGACGAATGTCATACCATTTCGACGTCTTTGATCGTCGTGTTTTACTAGTCAATCAAGTATGGTTATTATCTCATTACATTTTACCTTAATTAAACAAACTGGTTTTAAGGTAGTTAGTACATCTGTAGTTACTTTATACAATACTACTATACATCTTCATTTTCCCATTACATTCATATAGTTATCTTCTCACATAAACGGTAATGTAAACTATTTTCTGGTAATGATAGTCATACTTGGGAAAAACACTCACTTTTACAAAAGAATAGACATACAAAACAGTCGGGTCTTGGTAGAAGACTACTTTCAAATTTAGTAGAAAATATAGGATTTTCTAGGAAGTATACAAACATTTACATCAAACATTTACAAACTTTACATCATACTTATACAAACATTTTCACTAAACTTATATAAACATTTTCACCAAACTTATCCAAACATTCGACACTAAAATACTTATGAACTCACCAGCTTAAATGCTGATCTACGCTTTCAAAATAACTTGTATTCTCAGGTCACCAGTAGACAGGTACCGATGACCAGGTTTTGAGAAGACGGAGCATGTTCAAGACTCGTCTTTTATTTTGATTCATATTTTGGTGTCTTTCAAACTATACACAGAACACACTTGTATTAAAGTATATTATTAATGCAATGGATGATGTTTTTGCTTGTTTTACTATTGTGCATTGTTATGATACTATACATGACGTCCTCCGCCCCCGAACGTTTCCGCCGTTCTGGTTTGGGGGTGTGACAGATTGGTATAAGAGCTTTGTTTATAGTGAATTGAGTATATCAACCCATAAAAGATTTACAACTATAAACACATCGGGATTAAAACACTCTGACCAAGAGTTAATACTTTTAAAATAATAAAATATTTTAGTAAAGTATACATACAAGCATTCATACTAGGATCAGTGTCATACTATGTCACACCCCCAGCCATCGGCGGAAACACCGGGTAGTGTAACGTCATTCTTCGTATCACAGTTATATAACATACATTGAACAGTACTAAGAAAATACATACCTTTATTGATAATTGAAAGTTGCATAACTGTTTTCTAGAACCTATTACATAATATCCGACTATGGCATACTTCTTAATGAATAGAAAGGTAATAGTAAAACTTCTTCTGTTCGAATACATACCAACTTTTCAAGTTCCTGAAAACACATGCATTTTAAAATACGTCAACATAAAGTTGGTGAGTCCACAGGTTTTGACTCCATAAAATAATACATTTTTCCACGTTCAAAAGTATAGTTTTGAAAGTATCATTTTGACTCTCCAACATTTAGTAGGTATATTAGGTATAAGTAGGGGGAAACTTATACTTAACATTCATACTTGTATACGACAAAGTATAATGCTTCTAACAATTTGCTACCATGAGCCTGTTACCGCTGCTATGACATAATACCTCTGATAAAACACACTCATGATTTACCATGAGAAACAATACACTCATGATTTACCATGAGAAACAACACCGTACGCTTCATCGACGCCGAAACAATAACAAGTAAAAGGATAGTTCATCACTCGCTTTTGGTTGACTGTAGCTAACAGTCACAAGTGGGGTGGTCAACTCGTATACTAATTATACAAGACTTCCTCGCTCACAGGGGATTAACGGTTACAGTTCAGAGGATTTCCGCTAAGATCCCCAATCTTAGTTGATGAATACAATTGCTCATGTAGACTTCAACGGCTTCCTATAGCTCTAACAACAAAAGCATTTTCATGTCTAAAACCCTAAGTTACAAGACTATGCTTTTAAACATTACTCCTAACTTCATAACATTTAGGCAGTATAACAGTTATATCTTGAAGTAAAACCAGGTTTTATCTTGACATAACACCAATAATAACAACATATAACGTTCCTAGTTTTATCTTGACATAAAACTATCAATAACAATATATAACATACTAAGTTTTATCTTGACATAAAACTAATAATTACATATATAACATACCAAGTTTTATCTTGACATAAAACCAATAATAGCAACATACTTTATAACTTAACATATAGAACTTCCGAATATAACTTCGGAACTTCCGAATATAACTTCGGAACTTCCGAATATAACTCAAGATCTACATTAGTAAATTAACATGCTGACAAGTTGATAATAGTTGTATATATTCAAAATATTATATTTAGAACAACTATACCCCGGCTATTATAACTATATATTATCATATAGACATAATAATAACGTATATATAATATCTAGCATGCGTTTTCCCCCGAAATATTAGAAAGTGGGGCCGTGAAACTCACCATAGTAGCGTGATTTTATGTAATCTAAGCACAAACGGTTAGCGTACAAGGTCGTCGGGGCTCGGGATACAAGATGGTCTCAGCAAAGGAGACAGGAGAAGGAAGTTTAGGTGTAAGAATGGCTGAAGTCGGACCTGCTATTTATAGTAAGGATTTTGAACCCTCACGTCATGAGTTTTATAAGGCTCACGTCGTGAGTTTGGATCTTATCCCCGTAGACTTGCCATTTGCGTACCTAGCTTCGGAAGGTGGCCATGCGACTCATCACGTCGTGAGATATCCTTGCTCACGTCGTGAGTTCAGACCTTATCCCCTCGTAGCCTCGTCACACACCTTCTAGATTCCGAGATGTGGATAAATGACTCCTCATGTCATGAGTTATGTGCTCACGTCGTGAGCTCAGTCAGATTAGGGTTTCTGACAGCTGAATCTTCGGAAGGTCGTAACTTTCACATACGAACTCCGTTTTTGAAGTTCTTTATATGCACGCGTAGGTATTTACAAGTACTACAACTCTCTTTTAGAATCCAGTAGCTAATTCTAAGTCTATTTTAAATTCCTCTTATTATTGAGATTTATAGTGTTCGTTTTATCATAACTTCTTCATGCGAAGTCAGATTAAGACATTCTCTATATTTTTGGAATCGTATGCACGTAGACTTTGAGTTGTATCATAAAGAAAATTAATATTTGTATTAGAATTTATCATGAACTACATAGTACTCTTATCACATTACTAGTTTAACAAAATCACATTACATGATTGGCATAATCACATGTGATTTTCTATTGACCTATTTTGACTAGTGTTACATTCTCCCCCCGTTAGAATAATTCTGTCCCGAAATTTATCTTATGGATGGGGTTTTTACAAACAGTTGGGGGTATTTTTATTTCATCTGATCTTCACGTTCCCAAGTAAATTCAGGTCCTCGTAAAGAGTTCCATCGAACTTTCACTATGGGAATACGACTTTGCTTTAATCGTTTGACTTCTCGATCCATGATCTCAACAAGTTCTTATACAAATTTGAGTTTCGTATTAACTTGTATCTCTTCAAGAGGTATAACAAGAGTGTCATCGAAAAGACATCTTTTGAGATTTGATACGTGAAAAACATCATGCACATTACTTAGCTCTTGAGGCAACTTGAGTTGGTATGCGACATAACCAATTCTTGCTAGAATTTCAAAAGGTCCTATCTATCGTGGGTTTAGTTTGCCCCGTTTCCCGAATCGAATTACGCCTTTCCAAGGAGAGACCTTCAACATTACTTTATTTCCAACTTGGAATTCTAAAGGCTTACGTCTTACGTCAGTATAGCTCTTTTGACGATCACGTGCAACCTTTAATCGATCCTTAATTTGCACGATCTTTTCAGTTGTCTCGTGAATTATTTCTGGTCCATTATGTAAGGTATTGCCTGTACGTTCTCTGGCCATCTGTGTATCTCTAACTTCGCCCAACACACTGGGGAACAACATTTTCGTCCATAAAGAGCCTCAAACGGTGCAGCCTTGATGCTGGTGTGATGACTATTGTCGTAGGAAAAGTCAATTAACGGCAAATGAGTATCCCACACATTTCCAAAGTCTATTACACAGGCTCGGTGCATATCTTCTAAAGTATGAATGGTCCTCTCACTCTGACCATCAGTCTGTAGATGGTAAGCTGTACTCATGTCTAGACGTGTTCCTATGGATTTTTGTAGAGATTGCCAAAATCGTGAAGTGAATCTACTATCTCGGACAGAAATAATAGAATTTGGAACTCCATGCAATCTGACAATTTCCTTAAGATAAATTCTAGTTAGCTTTTCCATCTTTTCGTTCTCCTTAATTGGTAAGAAATGGGCGGACTTAGTCAATCTATCGACTATTACCCAAATAGTGTCGAACCCACTAGGAGTTTTAGGTAACCTAGTGATGAAGTCCATTGATATCTGCTCCCATTTCCATTCAAGTATTTCCGGTTGTTGAAGTAAACCTGAAGGCTTTTGACGTTCTGCCTTTACTCTAGAACAAGTCAAACATTTGCTCACATAAGTAGCAATTTATGCCTTCATGTTTGGCCACCAATAATGTACTTTTAAATCTAAGTACATTTTTTCAGAGCCTGGATGCACGGAATATCTGGACTTGTGGGCTTCTTCTAAGACCAAGTCCCTGACTCCACCGAACTTAGGCGTCCAAATTCGGTTCATAAAGTGTCGCGTTCTGTCATCTCTTTGTATAAGTTGCTTTTCCATTCCTCGTAAAGCTTCGTTCTTGATGTTTTCTTCTTTTAGAGCCTCAAGTTGAGCTTCTCTTATTTGTGCGGTAAAGTTAGAATTGATAGTTATAGTTAATCTTCGTACCCGACGGGGTTTAATATATTCTTTCCGGCTCAAGGCATCTGCTACCACGTTTGCCTTTCCGGGATGATAACGAATCTCACATTCGTAATCATTCAACAATTCAACCCATCTTCGTTGTCTCATATTAAGATCTTTTTGGTTGAAGATGTGCTGGAGACTCTTGTGGTCGGTATAAATAGTACACTTAGTACCGTATAAGTAATGTCTCCAAAATTTTAGTGCAAAAACTACAGCTCCCAATTCAAGATCATGGGTAGTGTAATTATTCTCATGCACCTTAAGTTGTCGTGATGCATAGGCGATAACTTTTCCTCCTTGCATCAACACACATCCCAATCCTTGATTTGATGCGTCGCAGTATACAACGAAATCTTCTGTTCCATCTGGAAGGGATAGGATTGGTGCACTACACAACATTTGCTTCAGTTTCTGAAAAGCAGCTTCTTGTTTGTCTTCCCAGTTGAACTTCGTATCCTTCTAGGTTAGTGTTATAAGCGTCTTGGCTATTTTGGAGAAATTCTCTATGAATCTACGGTAATAGCCAGCAAGTCCTAGGAATTGATGGACCTCGGTTGGCGTCTTTGGTGCTTCCCAATTCCTGATTGCTTCAACTTTGGATGGGTAAACATGAATTCCTTCGTTGCTAACTACATGACCAAAAAATTGTACTTCTCTAATCCAAAACTCATATTTGGAGAATTTAGCATACAACTTTTCTTTTCTTAGTAGTTCCAAGATTATTTGCAGGTGTTGACCATGTTCTTCCTTGGTTTGTGAATATATCAATATATCATCGATAAATACGATCACGAATTTATCCAGCTATGGTTTGCAAACACGATTCATGAGATCCATAAACACTGCTGGGGCATTGGTCAATCTAAAAGACATAACTAAGAACTCATAATGACCATAACGAGTTCTAAATGCTGTTTTTGGAATGTCGTCTTCTTGTACTCTGAGTTGATGGTATCCTGATCTGAGATCTATCTTTGAGTAATAGCTGGATCCTTGCAGTTGATCGAATAGATCATCAGTTCTCGGAAGCGGATAACGATTCTTGATCGTTAGCTTGTTCAGCTCCCGATAATCAATACACATTCGAAAGGATCCGTCCTTCTTCTTGACAAACAAGATTGGTGCTCACCAAGGTGAAAAACTTGGTCGGATAAAGCTTTTGTCAAGAAGTTCTTGTAGTTGGCTAGACAATTCTTGCATTTCAGATGGAGCCAACCGATAAGGAGATTTCGCTACTGGTGCTGCTCCTGGAATTAAGTCGATTCGAAACTCGACTTGTCAGACGGGAGGTATTCCAGGTAGATCTTCAGGAAACACGTCAGGGAAATCACATACTTGAGGTATGTCCTTGATTTCTTTTGTTTTTCTCTTCCTATCTACAATGTGGCTAAGAATGCGCTACATTTCTTATGTAGATATTTCTGGGTCTTAGTACAAGAGATGACTTTGAGGTTCTTCCCAGATTTATCACCATAGATAATCAGGGCTTCGCCGTTTGGTAAGGGTAGTCGTACGACTTTCTCATGACATATAATTTCGGTGCGGTGTGAAGATAACCAATCCATGCCAATTATGACATCAAAACTACCGATAGGCATTGGCATGAGGTTGATGTGAAAAAGGTAGTTATTAAGAGTTAACAGACAGTTTTCTAGGATTTCATGTGTTTTCGCAGTTTGACCGTTAGCGATTTCTACTTCATAGATTTCTTTTAATTTGCTTGACTTATGACTTAACAATTTTCTAAATGTCGGAGTTATAAAACTTCGATCTGCTCCAGAGTCGAAGAGTATAGTAGCATATAAATTATCTATGAGAAACGTACCAGATACGACTGAAGGCTCCTGGATAGCCTCTCTGGTTCCGATCATAAACGCTCTGCCACGTCCTATGCCTCCTTGACTCATTAACTTTGGACATTCTTTCTTGATGTGTCCAACCTCCCCACACTCATAGCACTTTCTTCCTTCACCATGGCCTACTCCAGTATTTGTTTCCTGATTCACTGTTGCAGGTGTCGTGCTCCTGCAGTAACTAGCAGTATGCACCTTTTTCTTACACTTCGTGCAAACAAAACAGTCACCTGCATGATGATGGTTGCACTGATCGCACAATAAAGATTTTTGTTGCGTAGGTACTGCTGGCGTGGCTGCATAATTGGTTCCCACTTCTTGTCTTTTCTCAGATGATTGTTTGGGATTCTTCCTATTAAACTTGCGCTTGTTTGTTCCAGATTTGGGAGATTCAGCCTTTGAGACCACTTCTGTTCCTTGGATTTCTGTGAGGGCTAGCTGATGAGCTATTCTCTTGGTGCTGTCATAGGTCGTAGGCTTTGATGCGATCACCATGCCTTTAATTTGCGATACTAAACCCCAAATATATTGCTCCATTTTCTTATATTCAGGGGTTACAAGTGCTGGACACATTATAGCAAGATCATTAAATCTAGCGGTATAAGATTTTATCTCTGAACCCTTCATGGTTAGGGTCCACAGTTCTTGTTCCACTTTATGTATCTCCTCCCTAGGACAATACTCCTCCATTAGCATCATTTTTAGCTCCTCCCATTTCATGGAATTTGCAGTATCAATTCCCATTGTATTCACATGGTTGTTCCACCATGTGAGTGCTGCATCAGCGAAAGTACATGCTGCAAATCGTACTTTACAATCATCTGGACAGAAGCTTATTTGAAAGACGGACTATGTCTTTTCTATCCACCTCGTCAAATTAACTACCCCTTCATCTCGTGAATGTGCCATGTCGAATTCCTATACGTTTTGGATCATCAAGAGTTTTAGTCTATCAAATATTACTCCCAAATTAAATAGTTCATATGATCTGATCATAATAAAATGTAGTTGCGCACCAACACCTAATTGTGATAGGATATACGCACATATAAACTTTAGTTGGAATATTTGATCTAAATCCTTGAGATCAAAAACATTTCGGGTATTAAGGTGTATTCTTATCGTGGGTCTGAGTCTTTATGTATGACTCTATATTCTTATTTATTGTATTCATGCTTTAACTATTGTTTGTTACTTCAGGTCTATCTGATAAGGCTCCGGCCAGTCAGGAGAGTTGAAAGGGCAAGATCATTTTAGCATATAGTCGTTCTGAAATCCAGCAACCCAAATCGACATGTCTATCCTTGTCACCGCTCCCGTAAGTAGTCCTTCTACTTTTTATTGTAGACTAAGGGATATACCTAAACCTAATAGAGTAAGCCCTAAACTATAGTCATGCTTTCCTAAGAAAGTACTTGTTCACTATAGTTAATAGCTTTGATACCAATTTCTGTCACACCCCCAGCCATCGGCGGAAACACCGGGTAGTGTAACGTCATTCTTCGTATCACAGTTATATAACATACATTGAACAGTACTAAGAAAATACATACCTTTATTGATAATTGAAAGTTACATAACTGTTTTTCTAGAACCTATTACATAATATCCGACTATGGCATACTTCTTAATGAACAGAAAGGTAATATAAAAACTTCTTCTGTTCGAATACATACCAGCTTTTCAAGTTCCAGAAAACACATGCATTTTAAAATACGTCAACATAAAGTTGGTGAGTCCACAGGTTTTGACTCCATAAAAAAATACATTTTTCCACGTTCAAAAGTATAGTTTTGAAAGTATCATTTTGACTCTCCAACATTTAGTAGGTATATTAGGTATAATAGTTTACTTATCAATTAAGTGTTATAACTAAACATTCCTTAAACCTAAGGTATAAGTAGGGGGAAACTTATACTTAACATCAATACTTGTATACGACAAAGTGTAATGCTTCTAACAATTTGCTACCATGAGCCTGTAACCGCTGCTATGACATAATACCTCCGATAAAACACACTCATGATTTACCATGAAAAACAATACACTCATGATTTACCATGAGAAACAACACCGTACACTTCATCGACGCCGGAACAATAACAAGTAAAAGGATAGTTCATCACTCGCTTTTGGTTGACTGTAGCTATCAGTCACAAGTGGGGTGGTCAACCCGTATACTAATTATGCACGACTTCCTCACTCACACAGGATTAACGGTTACAGTTCAGAGGATTTCCGCTAAGATCCCTAATCTTAGTTGATAAATACAATTACTCATGTAGACTTCGACGACTTCCTATAGCTCTATCAAGAAAAGCATTTTCATGTCTAAAACCCTAAGTTACTAGACTATACTTTTAAACCTTACTCCAAACTTCATAACATTTAGGCAGTATAACAGGTATATCTTGAAGTAAAACCAGGTTTTATCTTGACATAAAACCAATAATAACAACATATAACGTTCCTAGTTTTATCTTGACATAAAACTATCAAAAACAATATATAACATACTATGTTTTATCTTGACATAAAACTAACAATAACAAAATATAACATACCAAGTTTTATCTTGACAAAAAACCAATAATAGCAACATACTTTATAACTTAACATATAGAACTTCTGAATATAACTTCGGAACTATATCGCACACAACATATATATAGGATCCTAAGTATAACTCAAGATCTACATTAGTAAATTAACATGCTGACAAGTTGATAATAGTTGTATATATTCCAAATATTATATTTAGAACAACTATACCCCGACTATTATAACTATATATTATCATATAGACATAATAATAACGTATATATAATATTTAGCATGCGTTTTCCCCCAAAATATTAGAAAGTGGGGTCGTGAAACTCACCTTAGTAGCGTGATTTTATGTAATCTAAGCAGAAACGGTCAGCGTACAAGGTCGTCGGGGCTCGGGATGCAAGATGGTCTCAGCTAAGGAGAGAGGAGAAGGAAGTTTAGGTGTAAGAATGGCTGAAGTCGGACCTGCTATTTATAGTAAGGATTTTGGACCCTCACATTGTGAGTTTTATAAGGCTCACGTCGTGAGTTTGGATCTTATCCCCGTAGACTTGCCATTTGCGTTCCTAGCTTCGGAAGGTGGCCATGCGACTCATCACGTCGTGAGATATCCTTGCTCACGTCGTGAGTTCGAACCTTATCCCCTCGCAGTCTCGTCACACACCTTCTAGATTCCGAGATGTGGATAAATGACTCCTCACGTCGTGAGTTCTGTGCTCACGTCGTGAGCTCAGTCAGATTAGGGTTTCTGAATCTTCGGAAGGTCGTAACTTTCACATACAAACTCCGTTTTTGACGTTCTTTAAATGCACGCGTAGGTATTTACAAGTACTACAACTATCATTTAGACTCCAATAGCTAATTCTAAGTCTATTTTAAATTCCTCTTATTATAGAGATTTATAGTCTTCGGTTTATCATAACTTCTTCATGCGAAGTCAGATTCAGACATTCTCTATATTTTTGGAATCGTATGGACGTATACCTTGAGTTATATCATAAAGAAAATTCATATTTGTATTAGAATTTATCATGAACTACATAGTACTCTTATCACAATACTAGTTTAACAAAATCACATCACATTATTGGCATAATCACATGTGATTGTCTATTGACCTATTTTGACTTGTGTTACATACTAGAATAGAACAAAAGTCTTGCGGTTGTTGGACAGAACTAGTAGGCTTGGGGACATATAATCAGGTCTAAGAGTGATATAGCCTGATCAACTATATCTTTCCGAGAAGTGATTAGCATATGCCTAGGAATGGTTGTTGTGTTGAAGCAAGTCTAAAAACTTACCAACACTACTACAATGAAAACTTTAGAACAAAACATAAACTTAAAATACTATAGGAGTATTTTGTGTTACTATAATTACTTATGTGCAAACTAGAAGGTCTTTATTAGTATGTCCATAGTTGATGAGTGGATACGCTAAGTTTATATGTGACTAAGGTGTCATAGACTTAGAATTTGTGATCTTTGCACTACTTCCTGTTCCTTGTTTGGTTGTGGACTTAGAGTTAGGGTCACTTATTCAAAGGTCTATTCTATCTTGGTTACATGTGATTGGTATGCACTACGCAAGTATTGAAGTAACTAGTAAGGATCATCCTATAATTATCTTAAGTAGTACGTCTATTAACTATTTCTTTTACCCCTATTCTCGCGTAGATAACATGGTTGGATTCCCTCTCCCCGGCGACCCGTACTTTCCCAACCAGGGAAATAATGGATGGCTCGATGTAGATCCAGAAGAGAATCATGCAATTCCTTTAGATGATGTCTTCGCAAAAAACTTCCCAGAGGATTCTGACTCCGAGCCATAAGTCAACGATCTACCCCTAGTGGCTCCAACCTCAAATCCTAACCCTCACCCGTCTTTTCAAGGCCCGATGCCTTTGTGGGCGGAGAACTTCGGAAGATGGAGTCAAGAGCAGGGTCAACCCTTACCATACAACGGTGACATAAGCTTCTACAATCTGAGCGAGGGAGGCTCAGCAGACAGAATCCTGCCTATTCTGGTTCGCAGGGGTGCTCGAAATGACGAGCAGGGTAGGGCAGCCATCAACTGAGTCATGGAAGTTGATGATGATGCGGGATTCAATACAGTCTGCATTCACCGTCTACAAGATGCTCATAGTAGAACTCTGGACCACAATGAGGCCCTGCAGAGAGAACTTACTGCAACCCAAGCTGAAGTCAGGGAACTTCGAACACGTCAGGCAACGTTTGAAAGGCGTATGCTGGAAATGGAGCGTCATCAGGCAGAATCAAAGGCTCATCCGAGCGGTTCTCGTCGCTAGTAGAGTCTACTCTACTTTGTATTTTGGATATAGCTTAGGTCTATATATACACTCTAGTATAAATTTCCTGTTTATCTTAAGACCTCGAACCCTCAGTCTATTAGGTCTTTGTTTTGTCAAATTTTCTCTTTATGGTCTGATGTAAGACCTACTTCAAGGTCATTTTTCCTGAACTTGTTACATCTTTACTACCAATATTATTGACAGATATCTAATCTCAGGGGAAATCGTTATCCAAATGCTTTCATCCTTCTTTTGTTAGATCTTTATTACAATCATACTCTCATCTGTTTTGTTGGGCTATGGTGATTTAGTCCATGGATCACTCTCATTTTCTCACTGTGGAATGCTTACCGATATCTTCATCTTTGTGAACTTATAGCTACAAGATGCCTCCTCGTAGATCAAACAGGCGCACTACTCCGATAACTCCATCTCAAACTCCACTACCACCTCCACAATTCAATCCAGCAGCTATCCAAGCTGCAGTGGTTGCGGCTGTCACGACAACCCTAGATCCATTCAACACGACCGGTACTAGCGGGAGTGGATCGGGTGTTAGCTACACCCAAGGTGGTAGTCACGGGCACCCTAGGGAGTGTTCGTATAAGGGCTTCACCAACTGCAAGCCCAGGACCTTTAACGGGACTGGTGGAATCATTTCCCTTTCGCAATGGTTCGAAAAGACGGAGTCGATCTTCGAGATCGACTCCTGTCTGGAAGGGAGCAAAGTTAAATTTGTTGCTTGCACCTTCGCGGACAGAGCCCTGACATGGTGGAATAGCCATGTGAAGTCACTAACCCTGATAGTGGCTAATGCTATGGGCTGGGAAGCTTTGAAAGAGCTCATGATTGAAGAGTACTGCCCGAGGGGTGAGGTTCAGAAACTTGAACAAGAACTTTGGAGCCTAACCATGAAGGGCTCTGACATAGTTGCCTACACTGCCAGGTTCAGCGATCTGGTGGCTCTATGTCCGGGAATGGTCCCTACTAAGGGAAATAAGGTCGAGAGGTATATCTGGGGGCTGGTGCCTCCCTTCCAGGGGAATGTCTTGTCTTCAAACCCTACTACCTTCGACAGTGCCAAGCGATTGGCACATCGGCTCATCGATCATGGAGTCCGCACCCCAACAACGACAACAACCCCTGCCACCCCAGAACCATCCAAAGCCGCTGATAACAAGCGGAAGTTTTGGGACAACAAGAAGAAGAACGCGGCGCAGAACTCTACCAAAAAGTAGCAGGTCATGGCTGTTCATGCCGCGATAGCAGCTACTGCCACTGCGCCAGTGAAGCAGTATGTGGGTAGCTTACCCAAGTGCAACAAGTGCAGCTTCCACCACAACGGCCCCTGCGGGGAAATGCAGTGCTCTAACTGCAATAGGAAAGGGTACACTGCCCGTTTCTGCAAGGCTCCGGGTAGGCCAATCACCCAGGTCCCTGGTGCTGGAGTAGGCCATGCCTGCTACGGGTGTGGTGAAGTGGGAAACTTCAAGAGGTACTGCCGGAAGGCAGGAAATGCCGGTAGAGTGGGAAGGGTTTTGGCTATAGGATACGAGGAAGCAGTAGCAAACCCTACAGTGCTGACTGGTACATTTCTCCTCGACAACTATTATGCATGCATATTGTTTGATAGTGGAGCGAAGAGGAGTTTCGTGAACCAGAAATTTGCACACTTACTTAAACAACAATCACGCACACTTAAAGAACCGTTCACTGTAGAAATGGCTAACGGAAAGAATGAGAGCACTAGCTGTATATACATAGTATGTACCCTAACTCTAGATAGCCATTCATTTCCAATCGACCTCATGCCGGTCTCAATTAAAAGTTTTGATGTCATTATCGGCATGGATTGGTTGAGTTCTCATCGTGTCGACATCATGTGTTATGAGAAAGTCGTTCGTCTTAATCTACCATCTAATGAAACCCTAGTTATTTATGGCGACAAACCAGGCACGAACCTTCATATCATCTCGAGTATACAAGCCCAGAAGTACTTACGAAAGGTATGTCATGCATCCCTTGCTCATGTTGTCGATATGAGCCAAGAGACAAAAGACATAAAGAACATCCCAGAAGTACGCGACTTTCCCGACATCTTTCTAGAAGAACTACCAGGATTACCACCATAGCGTCAAGTCGAGTTCATAATCAACTTAGTTCCAGGGGCTACCCCAGTAGCCAAATCACACTATCGTCTAGCACCATCTGAGATGCAGGAGCCATCCGGTCAACTTAACGAACTGCTCAGAAAGAGATTTATTAGACCAAGCTTCTCACCCAGGAGAGCACCAGTATTGTTCGTGAAGAAGAAAGACGGATTGTTCCGTATGTGCGTCGACTACAGAGAACTAGACAAGCTTACCCTCAAGAATCGCTACGCTCTGCCTCGCATAGACGACTTGTTCGACCAACTGCAAGGGGCGAATTACTTTTCCAATATCGACTTGAGATCCGGGTATCACCAAATACGAGTGTTAGAGGAGGATGTGTTGGATTAATGTCTAAGTCCATAACTATATTTGGTATGTACTTGACCCGACCCGGCATGGTCCATTTGGGTTGCACTTCACCGGCACAATTTATATGGATAGTCTTTTGAGAATAGTATATTTATGATTTATATTAATATATTATAAGTTCTAATATATTAATATGGAATCATATTATTTATATAGTATTGATCTAGAATTAATTTAGAATTAATTAAGTGATCAAAAAGAACTAATTAAATATGGACTCTTATATATATGGAATGGGCCAAGTTCATTTAGGTTGGGCTAAGCGTTCATGGATGGTCCATGGAGCTTTTAACCCATGGATCCTATGTAAATGAAAGGTCATGGGTATTAGGGTTTACATGGATGTAACCCTAATCTTCCATAATATATAAAGGGGTCCTTGGCTCACAAAATTGGCACAAGTGTGTGAAAATAAGAGTGGGCCGATTTTAGTGTGCATACATATTCTCTCAAGTTCTTCCAAGGTGTTTTGGTGATTTGTGATTCCATTTGAGGCTTCCACACTATTGGGGCTAAGCTCTTAAAGCTTGAAGACATCAAGCTACATCAAAAGGTATGTCATCTAACTAGAACTTTCTAGTATAGGTGGTTCATAATATGCTAGTTAGGATGAAACCTTGGAATAGTTAATATTTGCATGTATAATAGAGAAAACATAGATCCAAGGTTTATAGGGTTGCATGTACACCATAGGAGTGTTAGAATGCTCAAAACCCAACAGTGGTATCAGAGCCATGGGTTGTTTTCTGTTATATTGATGCAAATGTTTTATTTTCAAGTTGGAAAAAAAAGGAAAAAAAAACATGACGTTTGTCAAATTTTAAGATAATTACTTGTTTTGTGAAAAACGAATTATTTGTAAAATTTGAATCATTTGTTATATGAGTTGAATTAGGTCAAATTTAGTAAAAGATAAAATGATATGGTTATTTTATTAGTTTTAAAAGTTTGATCTAAATGTTTTAAGGAGTTACATATTTTGTCATAAAATTTTGGAGCTCAAAAGTTTTTTTTAAAGTTATGATCTTAAGGGTTTTTGAAACTTCCATAAGTTATGGATATGAAAGTTTTTTAAAAAAAAAATTTGATTCAAAGTTTTTATGGAATTACAAAATTTGGTGTTAATGTTTTAAAGAATTCCATAACTTGTTCTTAAGTTATGGAACATGGAAAGTTTCATCATAAAACACCATTAATTCCATAAGTTATGGAATCCAAAGGTTTTCAAGAATTACAAAACTTGCCCTCAAGTTTTGGAATTTGAGAAAAGTTTTTTATGAAAAAAAGAATTTAATTCTAAAACTCTTGGGTTCATAACTTAAACAATTAATTAAATGGTTTTAATTTTGAGTTTAATAATTGGAATTATGATGTTTTGTTTAATAGTTCAAATTAACTCTTATGGACTTTATTAATAGTTAATTAAAGCGTTTAATTAAAAGAGTATTATTAATCCATAAATATATGGTTTGAGTTTAATTAAATTAAAAGTCTAGTTTAATTAATAGATTAAACCACCAACCATTTTAAATATCTAAAATACACCCTTATACTATTATAATATTAAAAGTTTAATATATTATATGTATAAGAGCAAGTCGTCTTACCATTAGTAGGCCTCATTCACGAAGCCGGTCTATAAGGGGGTATAAGGTTACTGCCTATAAAATGGCAGTTTAATGGGTGTCCACTCTCACTCACCGCTTCCTTGACCGGTGGAGGGTCGTTAGCCGAACAGGTAGGACAAGGACTATAATTCTCCCTTCATTATAAGTATAATGATAAATACTAAGTAACTAAACACTTATAAATTCCCAATCTTAGTTACTTAGGAAAAATGTGAATAAGGTGCTAATCCATGAAATTACACTTTGCACTTTGTTTAAGCTGTTAGTCGAGCGTGTGTGGTTAACCGGCACACTAACCTAGACTTAACAAGGTAGGCAAAGGGTAACTTAATGTTTATCATAGTATCGTTGGAGCGTGTGTGGTTAACCGGCACATCGATTGAGGGGTAAATATTAAGGGTACCAAGTATATTTTCATGGTTACTTCACACCTTGTTTTGTGATCCTCGGCATCCGAGTCACAAAACCTGAAGGGCACACTCGAGATTGAAACATGCATTGAAAAGTTCAATGAATCTCAAAAGAATCTAGGAGTTTCAAAACCAATTAAAACCTAATAATACATTTCGTTTATCTTGGTGGAAATTGGTGAATCGTCATTCACCTACCTTCAAATATTTTATAGCTTGGATTACAGCATCCCTCTTCCAAGTTATAAAATAGTTTGTTGGGTCCTAGCCTTAATATATCATATTGGGTGTTATATTAAGGACTTAAATCAACTGTACGTTAATTTCTCCCACTGTTGATGTCTGGTTTAGACAACAATGGTCTTCCCAAACCAAGCTTTCCTAATGAATATGACTTCCCGAGTTTGGCTCATGGAAGTCATACTTCTCTTCCTCCACCTCCTCCAATTATTCTCCCTAACCCACAAGTTCAAGGTCACTCAAGTCCTAATGGCAAGCAAGGTCTATGTGTGATCACATCTTAGAGATGAAGTCACATATTGACAAGCCGGGAGAGTTGGGTGTCAAAGTCTTGAGAAAGTTGGATGTTTTATCACTTTCTAAGTCACATAGTGAGTTCCTTTGGGACTACTATGAAACAGACTATGACATGAACCTTAATGATCATATCTATTTGCTTGGTGCTGCTGAATCAGCAATGATTTAGAACGACAGTAAAGCAAATTTGATTAGAAGATCAACTTCCCAAAAACTTTATGGACAGTGACAATGGTGACACTGGAAATCCAGAAAAAGCATTCTCTTCCCAATGGAAAGGGATTGGCCATAGTCAACCCGGTTGACCAAATGGTAAAGAGAAAGGATAAGTCTGAGATAGTCCCATTACCAAAGGGTCCATATGTTTATTTTGCCAAAGGAAGGGGCGTTGATTGCAAAGCTGCCAAATTTACCTAAGGATGTTAAAGTCAATAAGTTTGACTCTACATCAGGTAGAGCCCATTATCTAACTCTGTTAAGTTCTATTCTGAGATCCTCATTACATGATGTGACTGGGTCACATGTTGATGTTTTAAGAATCAAAGAATAGAGAGAAATCTTAAAGGAAGTATATGCTAATTCTGATCGCGAAGGTGGATTTCGATCGCATCAGAATTTTGAGCAGTTGCTTAAGAAGTTATGATATATTGCTAAGGAATAGATAACAACAATTTTCCATGTGGATTGTAAGGATAAGTTTTTCCGTAAAGTTTTAAAATAAAAGAAAATTGTTTAATTTTATTTATTTGAAGTATCCTTACAATGGCATTTGTGGAAAATTGTTGCTTATATGATTCCACTGACAGCAATATTGGAAAATGGATTTGATTCTTTCATTTGTGGTAGTGTATAAATTTACCAAATCAGGAAAGTTCCTCATCACCCAAGTTTCAATTGGACCGAAACTTGGACTCATGCAAGTTGAATAGTATGATGAATGAGAACTTTTAAGCATTGGAAAATCAAGACTAATTACTTGTTCACATGGATGTGTGAGTCAAGTGAAGGACTAAAGGGATCGAGTACACATTCTTGTGCACTGGTCATGTCCACCACAAAGCTCGTTAAGACTATTTGATTTACTAAAGTTTAGTAAATATGGTTATACTTACAAGTTTAAGTACAATTCTGAAACATTAGAAAAGTCTCAATGTATGGCAGAACGAATGGGAAGAATCAAATTAGGCAGAAAGATAAAAGTTTCTCAAATCTGAAAAGATGGGAGAGTACTTTAGTATCATGTTTGTGATCATCTTAATGATTTAGAAATCATATCATAATTAGTCCTCTAAAGGTCATCTTAGTGCATTCTTATGACTAAGAAGAGGAGTCATGAATTGTTGAAATGGTTAGATCAGGAAGATGAGTCATACTTCGTTCCAAAACAATTCTTAGAGTCATACTCCAAGATTGTAACTTGAGTGACATATCTTAAAGAAAGGTTTAAAACACTTGTCAAATGTAAGAGTAAAAGTGTCCTACTCTTGTACATTTGAAATTGGTAAGTTGTGATGTTTTGGATAAAACAAAGACCAACTAAGGCCAATTGTGTGAAGTGTTTGTCTTGATATAGAATCTGCACTATCTCTTGAATATTTGGCAAGATAGTCTTATATGTCAAGAGGATAGTGGGAGTCTTAAAGATCCTAAAAAGAATTTGAAGAACTAATCAAGAATAAAACCTGAGGTTCTTCACTAGCACACGACTTGAGGTTTATAACCTATCGTGTTGACATATTCTGTGCCTATTCCAGTTAAAGTTGGCTTTGATAGGAGTTCTGTAAGTTCTCAATTGGTTGCATAACAACTTGGAAGCAATGGCAGGCCCTGTACTGCCAGGTGGCAAGAAGTTAATATTGCATAAGTTCAGTCCATATGAGTTTGGATTTGTCATTATCCTTGTCTTGTGACTATGGTTTTGACGATTCACATGGATAAGAACACATACACCATAAAATCTAAGGGTCATAAGGTTTCTCTCCGATTCATGAAAATGATGGTGAGGAAACACTTCCACCAAGTAGATTTGAAGCAGATGGCAAAAGGTCTAAACAATTGAGACTATGATTACGCCATCCCTTTTCATAGTTCTGAAATTATTTAGACACACATGCATGCTATCTAAGGAAAGGTGTATGATTTTGATAAAGTTTTATCAAAGCATCTCGTATCAGAAATCTAAACTTTGGTAAGAAACTCAATAAAGTATTGATTTCTAGAAGTCCAGCTGATTTCTGAGTACATGTCAAAGCTAGTGGGAGAATAATTGTTATGCTAATAATCATCATGTTAGTGGGAGCATGATAATTATTGTTAGTGTTGCAAGTTAGCAATGTTAATTATAGAAAACAAAAGTTTCAATTCGTGAGGCTGCAGGGATTGAAAAAGTTGTTTTGCTATAATTAAGGGATAGGATATACTTCATTTCAGTTCTAAAGGCTTAGATTGAGACCTTAATCATCTTTAGTCAAGGAATATATATATGAATTTCATGTTGGATTGGTTCAACATAAGGAAATTCTATATATTGCGTTCTCAAAATTCGATTATGATTACGGCATCCCTCTTCATAGTCAAATTTTGAAAACATGGCAAATAAAAATATTGTAGCAAAAGACTGGTCTAGAATCATGTCTTTATGTGAGACATCATGAATCGTGTACCATTTGCTTTGGGTACAGGATCGATTGCATGTGCTATAATATTTGTCATTTCTAAATTTTTCCAAATGCCCAGAGGCATTAAGAAGGGAAAAGGTCTAGAATTGGATATGACTAAAAATGATTAAGCAATTGTCGAGGACAATCTGAGGTTTGCCAAAGATTTGTTGCTCAGGGACAGTTGGAAGTATAGTGCTAATTTTGGAAGGACCATATTGACATATTCTGAAAAGAGGCATCTCTTATTCAGAAGTGATAGTCAAAATGAGAATATGGAGTTGTCTCCGTAGGTGGAAGTTATCTGTGTAAGATTAGAAAACTTAATGCAAGAAGCATGTCCAAAGCAATGTACTTTGAATATGAGACTTAGTTTCCATGGAGTTGATCTCCATTGGAATACCTTATAATGACTGTTGACAAGTATTTGTGACTTTGTACATATTCATTACAGGAGAGTCAGTGCATATAAGTTTAAAATCTAAACAGATTTCGATAAATGATAGGAATTTGAAATTCTCACATTTTTCGATAAGGATTTGGGAGTGTGAAATTAGAATCATTGAAATTATGTTCAATTGGTTTATTTCACAAAGTAAGGATCATAGATAAACATAGAGTGCATACTTGGTGTATGGCAAAGCTATTGTTTAAGAAAAACATAGTGTACATGCTTGGAGCATAGGACAACTAGTGCTTTTAATTCAAGTATAAAGTTGATAAAACCGAAACAATGAATAATGAGTAATCAATATGGTGATAAATAAAAGTGTTTATTTATATTCATAGGGTTTGATACCATATTTGATTCATTTATTCTTGTGTTTCACTTTGCATGTTTTAACTTCCAGAATAACTAAGTCGCTCTTCCTGAATGATTAAGTTATTCAAACCATCCACAGTCGGTTATATGTTGGAAGTAGATATGAATCAAGACTGTCATGGGTTGGTTTGTAGAGGTCCAAGTTGGTGGACAAAGTGGTGCTACAACACTCATGAGTGCTCATAAGTTCTGAGTATTGGATTCAACCCGCGCTCATTTGAATCACTTCATGTATTTTATCACGAGTGATCATGAGACGATAATATCTTATATTCTTCAAACCTAGAGATATGAGTTGTTACTATGAGTTGGTTATACATTGATTGCACGAAAACGCATTTGGTAACTCGATGTTATAAAACGTGCCTTTGTGTATGATTCAACAAGTAGTAGAACAAGCCATATTTGTCGAAGTTTATCCATTCATTTTACCTTCGGGATAAAAGCGATATCTGTGGGCCCCTCGATGATTTAGCGATGACACATGTGAGTGCTTGGCCAAGCCAGGACTGATTTGATTTGTTCAATCAGTCAGTCATCATAAATCGAAAATCGGGAAACAACAAATGGACAGAGAGAATGATTATAATCCATGTCTCAGTCCATATGATATCTAGAATGGAGGAATATATGATCCCTTATCTAATGCACAAGTCATTGACAAGGTCAGAGTTCGACAGCGGCTTTAAGAGCTACGATTGCCAGTTAGGTTTTGAAGTCATACTCAATAATAGTTTTAGACATATCCAAGTGGGAGACTGTTGGATTAATGTCTAAGTCCATAACTATATTTGGTATGTAGTTGACCCGACCCGGCATGGTCCATTTGGGTTGCACTTCACCGGCACAATTTATATGGATAGTCTTTTGAGAATAGTATATTTATGATTTATATTAATATATTATAAGTTCTAATATATTAATATGGAATCATATTATTTATATAGTATTGATCAAGAATTAATTTAGAATTAATTAAGTGATCAAAAAGAACTAATTAAATATTAACTCTTATATATATGGAATGGGCCAAGTTCATTTAGGTTGGTCTAGGCTTTCATGGATGGTCCATGGAGCTTTTAACCCATGGATCCTATGTAAATGAAAGGTAATGGGTATTAGGGTTTACATGGATGTAACCCTAATCCTCCATAATATATAAAGGGGTCCTTGGCTCACAAAATTGGCACAAGTGTGTGAAAATAAGAGTGGGCCGATTTTAGTGTGCATACATATTCTCTCAAGTTCTTCCAAGGTGTTTTGGTGATTTGTGATTCCATTTGAGGCTTCCATACTATTGGGGCTAAGCTCTTAAAGCTTGAAGACATCAAGCTATATCAAAAGGTATGTCATCTAACTAGAACTTTGTAGTATAGGTGCTTCATAATATGCTAGTTAGGATGAAACCTTAGAATAGTTAATATTTGCATGTATAATAGAGAAAACATAGATCCAAGGTTTATAGGGTTGCATGTACACCATAGGAGTGTTAGAATGCTCAAAACCCAACAGGATGTTCCAAAGACAGCCTTTTGAACTCGTTATGGGCACTACGAGTTTGTAGTGATTCCATTCGGATTGACCAATGCGCATGCAGTATTCATGGACTTAATGAATAGGGTGTGTCGTCCTTACTTGGATCCGTTCGTCATTGTATTCATCGATGACATACTTATCTACTCTCGTAGTAAGGAAGAGCATAGTTAACACCTGCGTCAGGTCTTAGGAACACTACGAGCAGAGAAGCTTTATGCGAAGTTCTCTAAATGCGAATTTTGTAGTGGAAGAGTCGAAGAGTCGAATTCTTGGGTCACGTGGTTAGCGAAGAGGGAATTCATGTGGACCCTTCCAAAATAAAGGCCATTGAGAACTGGTCAGCTCTGAAGATGCCTACTGAAATTCGTCAATTTCTAGGCCTCGCTAGCTACTATCGCAGGTTCATTCAAAACTTCTCTCGGATCGCGAAACTGCTTACTATGTTGACCCAGAAATGCGTGGCCTTCATAGTTTATTGCGATGCATCCAACCAAGGGCTTGGCTGTGTTCTTATGCAACGAGGAAAGGTCATCGCCTATGCCTCAAGACAGCTAAAGACACACGAAGTCAACTACACCACACATGATCTTGAGTTAGGAGCAGTGGTATTTGCTCTGAAGATCTGGAGACACTACAACATATATTCAACCAGAAGGAGCTCAACATGAGACAACGACGGTGGGTCGAGCTACTCAGTGACTACAAATGCTAAATTCGTTATCATCCCGGTAAAGCCAACGTAGTAGCTGACGACCTAAGTCGGAAAGAATACTCTGGTCGTAGAGTCAAATCATTGACTATGACTATCCATTCACATCTATCCACACAGATTAAGGAGGCTCAGATAGAAGCCTTGAAGCCTGAAAATGTGGTGGATGAGTCCCTTAGATGGATGGATAAGAACTTGGAAGTCAAGGGTGGCAGAGTCTTGTACCTCATGGATCGGATCTGGACACCAAAGCACGGTGGTTTTAGAGACTTGGTCATGACCGAAGCGCACAATACTCGATATTCCATCCACCCATGTTCAAATAAGATGTATCTGGATCTCAAAAAGTTATACTGTTGGCCTAACATGAAAGCAGAGATTGCTACCTTCGTGAGCAAGTGTCTTACTTGCGCCAAGGTTAAGGTCGAATAACGGAAACGCTCAGGTTTACTGCAACAACTGGAGATACCTGAATGGAAGTGGGAGCAGATCACAATGGACTTCATAACCAAGTTGCCCAAGACAACAGGTGGTCTCGATACCATATGGGTGATCGTAGACAGGTTAACAAAGTCCGCATACTTCCTGCCTATCAAAGAAACTGACAAGATAGAGAAATTAACAAGAACTTACATTAGGGAGATTGTACGGCTGCATGGTGTTTCCATATCCATTGTCTCTGATAGAGATAGTAGATTCACTTCAAGGTTCTGGCAGTCGCTACAAGGTTCCCTAGGAACTAGGCTGGACATGAGTACAGCCTACCATCCGCAAACCGACGGACAAAGCGAGAGGACTATTCAAACTTTGGAAGATATGTTGTGAGCCTGTATGATAGACTTTGGAAAGGCATGGGATACTCATTTACCCCTTGTCAAGTTCTCCTACAATAACAGTTATCACACGAGCATAAAGGCTGCTCCATTTGAAGCCCTCTATGGCCGAAAGTGTAGATCCCCTATGTGTTGGGCTGAAGTGGGTGATATGCAGTTAGCTAATGGATAAGTTCCAGACAGAACTCTCACAGGTCCAGAGATCATTCGGGAAACGACAGAGAAGATCGTTCAGATTCGTGAACGATTGAAAGCCTCTAGAGACCGACAGAAAAGCTACGCATACAAGAGAAGGAAACCTTTGGAATTCCAGGTTGGTGACCATGTTCTTTTGAAGGTGTCACCCTGGAAGGGCTTGATACGCTTCAGAAAGCGTGGAAAGCTAAATCCAAGATATGTAGGGCCTTTCGAGATTCTCGCTAGAATCGGCCCTGTAGGTTACAAACTCAAACTACCTCAAGAACTTAGTAACATACACCCTACTTTCCACGTTTCGAACTTTAAAAAGTGTCTATCCGATGAGACTCTTGTAATACCACTCGACGAGATCGAGATCAATGAGAGCCTCAACTTCGTGGAAGAACCAGTAGAGATCATGGACCGGGAAGTCAAGCAAACGAAGCAAACTCGTATCCTGATAGTGAAGGTTCGTTGGGATGCCAAGCGGGGACCTGAATTCACTTGGGAGTGCGAGGATCAAATGGAATTGAAATATCCTCATCTTTTTACTTAGTTATCTGTATTTTCTTAAACCTTAATTTCGGGACGAAATTCTCTCTAACGGGGGGATGATATGACAACCCGAAATTTCTATCTTGTAAAGCCATTCAATCCAATCAAAAGTCATACTTTTTTCTGCTATCTATTAGCATTGTTAAGGGTCTATTTGAGTGTTCTAAGCCTACTACATTCAAGGATTGTGTGTTAGGTTGTGTTAACTAAAGTTCATTGAGTTGTATTCAAGCCGGAAACTCGATCACAAGGAGTTTACGGCCGCAAACTAGAGTTTACGGCCGTAAACTCTTGGCAGCCGTGAACCCCTCTCCTTAAGTATGAATTTCCTTCATTTTTCATCACTTCTCACATCTTCAAGTCAAGAACACTCATTTCTCTCTCAAGTATCATCAAGAACACTTCCATTTCTCTTCAAAGTTGTAAGTGATTCTTTCATTATTAGTTAATATCCTTCTTGATCTAGTAAAACCCTATGATTTCATCCGTGAATTCATCTCTTTTGGGTTAGATCTTCAAATCATCAAGAACACCAAGAACACACACTAGTTCTTTGGGCCGTAATCACCGCTTCAAGCTTCCAAAACGTAAGTATCCTTTCCATATACTAATTATCCATTAGAATCTCTTGAATTATAACCAAGAATCAACCATTTTAGCATGAACATCAAGAGTTTACGACCGTAAACTCATCCTTTGGCCGTAAACCATTCATAAGATCATGATGTTGGTCGTGAACCTTCTTAAGACCAAGATTAGGACCGCAAACACTTCATAGAATCAAGTTGGGTCGTGAACACATCATGTGTTCTTGGCCATAAACTCTACTTTGGCCGTAAACACACTTGGTGTGGCCGTGAACTCCCTTGAATCAATCATGTGTGATTGATACACTCCATTGTGAGTGATTCCTAGTTCCTAGGGATGTTTCCAATGCATGATTAGTTGTTATATACACTAATTATATACATATATGTGTTATTATATGCTTATTAGGATCTGTTTGTGCTCGGGACTTCACTTGGCATACTTAGCATCCTATATCGATCTTTCATTCGAATCACTCACTACAGGTGAGTTCATACCCCTAAAACTATCTTTTAATGATTTTAAATGCTTTTATGGGGGGAATACAAGTAGAAAACAATATAGTTATAGTATCAATCACATGTGATTTATAACTATCAATCAAAAGGATTTCTTAAACTTCAAAACTGTGTTATCAAACAAACTGTTTCAAATCATTTTATAAACTTCTTTTATATATCAAATCATATCCGTCTATCTATTTATGTATAAGTATGCTTTAACAAACTTCGGACTATTGCTAGATACCTTGAATCATGTTCCTTGTTTGGTTGTGGGCTCGGGGTAGGATCACTAGTCCGAATGTCGGTTAAATCATAGTTATACTTATTAAATACATATGTGGATATTAAACTCATTTTTAAGGATTATACTTAACTTAGTTGCTTGGTAAGTAATTGAGTCTTTTCTATACCTTAGTAACAGTGAAACAATCATACTAGTAAACTATAATAGGTATAGTTTAGGAGAATACTACTTACTATTTCTAGAACAATGAAGCTTACAAGAGTCAGTTCATACATGAGTCAGTTCGAATATACTACAACTAGAACAGAAAAAACATACTAAACACTAGATAGAAGGAACATACTATACATTAGAACAGAAGGAACATACTAAACACTAGAACAGAAGGAACATACTACACTAATACAAGAATAATATAACAATAATGTGAGCCACTACTTCATGGCACGACAATATACTGTTGTGTCACGTTTTGTAACCAGAGTCTCCTGGAGGGAGAGCGTGAGTTTGTGTATAGATCTATACGGGATTGACCATCCTACACCTTGCTTCTAGCTACAGTGCGACCTGCAGGCCTACGGGTGACGAATGTCATACCATTTCGACGTCTTTGATCATCGTGTTTTACTTGTCAATCAAGTATGGTTATAATCTCATCACATTTTACCTTAATTAAACAATTTGGTTTTAAGGTAGTTAGTATATCTGTAGTTACTTTATACAATACTACTGTACATCTTCATTTTCCCATTACATTCATATAGTGATCTTCTCACATAAACGGTAATGTAAACTATTTTCTGGTAATGATAGTCATACTTGGGAAAAACACTCACTATTACAAAACAATAGACATAGAAAACAGTCGGGTCTTGGTAGAAGACTACTTTCAAATTTAGTAGAAAATATAGGATTTTCTAGGAAGTATAAAAACATTTACATCAAACATTTACAAACTGTACATCATACTTATACAAACATTTTCACCAAACTTATACAAACACTAAAATACTTATCAACTCACCAGCTTAAATGCTGATCTACGCTTTCAATATAACTTGTATTCTCAGGTCACCAGTAGACATGTACCGATGACCAGGTTTTGAGAAGACGTAGCATGTTCAAGACTCTTTTTTTATTTTTATTCATGTTTTGGTGTCTTTCAAACTATGCACAGAACACACTTGAATTAAAGTATATTATTAATGCAATGGATGATGTTGTTGCTTGTTTTACTATTGTGCATTATTATGATACTATACATGACGTCCTCCGCCTCCGAACGTTTCTGCTGTTCTGGTTTGGGGGTGTGACAGTGATAAACGATATATACCTAGTTGGATTCAAATGAATAGGATAGAAGTCACTTAACTATTTATTTGTTTTGTAACTTGGATCCTAGACTTTGATAATTAATGTTTTTAGAAACTAAAATTGTATTAATTATTAAAGATTAAATATCAAAATTACTAAATGAATTTTGTTGATAAATAATCCATCCTCATTACCATGTATCGTTATTTCTTTAATGATATGAAAATCAATAACATTTAATTGATACAACTTCAATGAATGAGTTGGTGTCTTTAGAGACTATCTCGTGAGAGATCTGAAATTATACACACTTAAAGATCCCCATCCTAAACAACATGCTTTGGGCTGTAAACCTAAACATGCTACCTGGCAACGATATCACTGTGATGTTGAAGATGCTTTTAACATTATACTAGGAAAAGTTATTCCTGACTTCCAGGAAGTCTTGGATAATTTAGATTTATATTTGAAGATATCACTGGTTATGTAAATATTCCAACAATAAAGTGATTTTTTAAGCCAATTCAAAAAATAGAATAACGCAAGGCTAAAAATAGTCAACCTGTGGGATCTAAGAGGCTCATACTTTATGGAATGGATAATTTTAGCCCCATGAAATCTAATAAGGCCTGCAAAGATGGATCTTGTTACTTCTATGAAGAAACAAGATACTAGAAGAGAAACCAAACCTTGATTGAAAAGAATGTCTAGAGAGACTAGTACCTCAGCTATCTACTTGATAGAACCTATACTTTTCATATAACACTTAAGTAATTGGTACTTAAATGTTAATCTAAAATTTATAAATGGCTTGCAGTTATTTGCAAAAGTTTTACCAGGTGAACACAAGCAAGTTGCTGCATTCTCGGAGTTTAGTTTATTATTTATGCTTAGAACATAAACTACTTGTATTGTAAACAATATTTATCATGGAACGATGTATGTTTTAATTTAACATGTCTAAATATATATATATCTCAATTAATTTATTAAAATTTGATTATTTGCTTAAATCGTTTTTCATAACGATAATACTCATATTCTGAAATAATTAACCTCTATTCATGAGACTAGATCTCATTATAGAATTATAAACTAAATATGAATCTTTTCTAAATAACAAGTTCTAAATGCAAACATTTTTGACTTAAACTGGTTTTAAATCAAAGTTATCTAATACATTGTTATCTTTATTATATAAATGACATGCACCTATTCGAACTTCAAGAAAATGATCCTCGAAGAAAAATAATGTAGTTTATTTGACATTTGTGAATCTTATTTATAGATAAAATATACATAATGATATTTTCACAAAACTATGGAGAAAGTAATTATTAAGGAACTATACACTATGATGTATGCTTTTCTTTCTAATGAAAGTGTAAGATTTAGAAAAAGTTAGAAAATCTACTTTGTTAACAACTATAGTTGCTTTAATTATATTTTACATGTTAAAACATAATTATAAAATCTTAGTTGAAGTTTTCAAATATAAAGTTTAGATACAAGGTAGTAGGACCATCTAAAGCCTAAGTTATAATAAAGCATGAATCAAACTTTACTTGATATAGTTTATTTTCTAATCGGTAGAAATTATATTCCTTTATTCATTAGGGATTATGCTTTAATCACTATCAATTTTAATTTGAATGCAAGCACCAACTAAAAAGTAGACAAAACACTTTATGAGATTTAGTCCATCATTATCTTACTTAATCTTTTAATGGATTTTAAGCCTTTGTCAAACTAAAGCTTCTACACCCAAAATCTACTAATGTAACGCCCGTAGATCCGGGCTAGTCAATTTAGAGACGATAAGCATCAAAAATGACTTTTTGATAAAAGATTATTTAGAATGAATAATCCTAACTAAGTTGTAGTGGTCGTGACAAGGATTCCGGGTGTATAAAGAATGCCGAAATCCGAGTTATAACGAAGAAGTTATGATTTGTCGAAGTTTCGCGACAGAACCGGCACGACACTGCGCGACGTAAATAGTGAATTTATGATAGAGCGACGTTTAGCCTTAGTGATCTAAACAAAAGTCGTAGAATACGTTAAACCGAGAGCGTGCATAAAAAGAACGTCTAAATCTGACTTCGTATGAGGAAGTTATGATTTTTCGAAGTTTCGACTTAGCGGTATGCAGCCCAAAGTTCGAATATGAGATCGAGTGGTTTCTAGCCAAAATAATCTAAACGAGAATCAAATATCTCATCGATAGTAGTCCAGCGGTGAAAAGACAGACGAAAACGGATGTCAGATGAAGGAGTTGTGAATTCCTAGCCGAGTTTTCCTGTCCCGGCCTACTAAAAATAACATAATAAAAAAATAATTCAAAATTAGCCGATGGAGTCTAAACGAGAGTTGTAGAGCATAACCTCACCTACGCGTGGATATAAAGAACGTCGAAAACGGAGCTTATATGCAAAATATATGAATTTCTGAAATTCGGGGCGCGAACCCCGACACTGTGTCAGACTTCACGACGCGAATACAGTGTTCACGACGTGAACTCAATATTTATTACTTCTGGAGCCTGACAGACACAAGTTGCGATGACGCACCTGATAACTATTGAACTCACGACGTGTAGTTTGAGATTCACGACGTGAATTCAGTATTTCAGCCCTATAAATAGAAATCGAAGGGCAGCCGATTTTGGTTGCTATTTTCTTACTCCCTCTCTCCCTGTACCCTATCTAGCCCTCTTAAAGTACCCCTGAAGCCCCGGTATTATCCTGAGACCCAAAGCGAGTCCCGAAGCACCGAAGATCCCGAGAAGAAAAGAGTTTCGAGCCAAAGCTCTGCCCGCGAGAAGCCCTATGTGTGAAGAGATCACAGTTTCACCGAAGAATACTGCAGGAAGAGCCGTAGTGCTGTCTGATAATCGTCTTATCAAGTGAGTGTATAGTCACTTTCATCTTACACATAGATATTAAGTATCTTATAAAATATGTACTATGTTTATATATATTGTTTGTTTATTAAGATGGATTAGACGTACCCGATCCGGGAATATGGATTAGGTAAGGAGGTAAATTTTAGATTCGGGAATACGGATTACGTATTTTTGAGCTATGTGTTCATCAGGTGATTTTAAACTATGTGTTCATCAGATATTTTTGAACTATGTGTTCATCTGATAAGGTATCATGTGCATAGTCCCTTTCATGAACATGATTCTAATACAAGTATTGATCAAAGCATTAAATATATATGTATGTGAAATATTTGTTATTGCCCGAAATATGTGTTAGATATATATTTGATGATATACAACGTGCGAACTAGTTATGGTTTCAATATGTGTTAAGATGTGTATATATGATATTATACTTAAAACTCTGTGTTAAGTATACACTAGTTAGCGTTGCCTAAACGGAGATAGTATCGAAAATTGATTATAAACTTCGTAGGCTTGCCTAGTGATGGGTTAAGACTTAAAAAGGGATGTTTAGTTCAATTAAGTTTGGACATTGGCTAGCCTCTTATTAAGAGTACGTGTGTGGTGAGATCGATGATCGATTGAGTACGTCTTACGTACAAAAGTACATTTTATGTACGAAGTCCTTTTCAAAGCCCTGTGTCTTTGGTGCTGCTTGCACCGAGGTATTATTATGTTCTCGGGTACGAGTCCTACGCATACCAGAGTACTATAATGTGCCAGAAGTACTATCATGTACAAAGTCTTTTTGGACACTATTTTGTGTCGGTTACGGGAGTGTACGTGAGTACTTTATTAGTATTTCCCCATAGTTTTTATTTTGAAAGAGCTTTGGAGTCATCGTTTCTTTTGTGAAGTGATCGAACGAGCTTCGTATGTCAACGTTCCCTTTCACGAAGTAATTGAGGGAACTTCGTAGACTGCCTAATAAATTGTGTCGGTAATAGACCACTAATAGGTATGTATGGTGTTATATTGCTGGATAGGGTGAGTCTGGGGGTAAAATACCTCACGATATTCAGACCACTGCTAGGCAAAGTTTGATGCTGGATAGGGTGAGTCTGGGGGTAAAATACCTCACGATATTCAGACCACGGCTAGGCATTTTTATCTAGATAACTACCCCAGACTTAATTGTCTTGTGGTTTTTTTTACGAACAGAGGTTCGTGGTGAAACTTATTCCATTCCCCTCATTTCCGAAGCAGCTTCGTCAGTTCGTTGTTCATATCGATTCCTTAGACTAGATCTCGTAAGATCATTGTGTAGGGTCAGTATGTGGGGATCGACGGGATGGGATAGATTGTTTTATAAATATGATATATATGTGTTAATTAATAATTGTGGTCTTGCAGGATTTACATATACATTATTATCACATTGTTTGAACTAGGTGTTCATTAAGTATTTTCAAACGGAGTATTTACCAAGTATTTTGATTTAAGTGTTCACTAGTTGTAATCTAAATATCCTGGCAGCTGCGCCTAAAGGATTATATTGGCAGCTATAGATTTAGTGCCTTATAGATATACGTTGGAAGTTATGGATTTAGTGCCTTATAGATGAACGTTGAGAGTATGGATTTAGTATTGTGTAGATGTACGTTGGTAGCTATGGAATTAGTACGTTGTAGATAAACCTTGGTAGCTATGGACTTAGTGCATGTTGAATAAACCCTGTCAACGATGTACTTCGTGCCTATTTGACATAAAATATAGAGGAAAGCAATGTTGTCACCCCTTTGGTTGTCTATTTGACATAAATTGCTAGGGAAAGCAATGTTGTCACTCTGATGGTTGTCCTATTTGACTTAAATTGCTAAGGAAACCCCGAAGCAGAGTTGTCGCCCCATTGAAAAATCTTTAGACTAGGTCCCTTATAAATAAATACTTTAGGGACGTAAAGTGAGGAATACGGGGACGGGTAATCACCTTAGGAGAATCCTTAGGAATGAATGAATGAAGGACAAATGATTATTAAGATCTTTAAGAATAAAGAAGATAATGGGGATGAGAAAACTTGGTTAGATGTTTGATGTTTAAACATAATAAATTTACTTATTGTGGGTTGAAAACCCTATATGCTCACCACGCTCCCAAGCCTGACCCACTCAGTTTTCTTTGCATTACAGGTAATGGCACAAGAGTATAAGTTGGTTGACTTGACGAGAGATTCTGGATTATAGACCAGTAGTTGTAAATAACTGTTGTAAGGTTAAATTATAATGTTTATGCTTTTTGGTTTGTATCGGAACATGACATCCCGAGGTTTTATTATTTTATGAAAAGTACATTCTCTTTGAGAAATGTTTTGATAAAGTTATATCAAATTTTGTTTGGGAACAAATTCCGCAACTATTCTCTTTAAAAGATTACTCTGATTTTAAAACAAAGCATAAACAAATCGGTCTTTTCTGGCCGTGAAATTGTGGATGTCACAACTAATCACACATTTGTGAAATACTCATAAAGGTTGTTTAGATTATTATATACAAACCCACAAAGAATAAGTTCACTTATTCCTCTGAAAGTTGAGTTAGCAGAAAGCAAGCTTTTAATGACAAAGAAAGTAAGAGGAACATGGAACTTTAAGTAGCTCAAGATCTATTGTCTTATGTTGTAAGAAGTTGGCACTAGTTTCAACAAGGAATTTATGAACTTAAACAACAACTATTCATAAACACAAAACTGTTCGCATTAATGGTAGAAATCTTCTATAGCTTGAGAAATGTGGGATATCTCATTGATAAGTTCTTCTTAGTGATTTCTGGCAAATATATCAACTACCAAAATGTTATATTAGAACTTGTGCCTGATAAATGACTTAGAGTCATGAACATAGAGATGTAGTCCATGTCTAATAATAAAGCATGGGCTTCATTAATTTTCCTCTTTATAGAAAGGCGAGAAGGAGTAAGAGATTCCTTCAAAAACAATAGATACATGGATATCTATACACATTTAGCAAGACTTGTCATAAAAGGATTTTCTCATACTTATGACATTGACTATGTTCCTTATCATACTCATGACATTGACTACGATCAAACCTTTTCACAAGTAGCAATATGTAGATCAACAAGGATATTATTTACTATAATTTTTTTATTATGAGATATAGCAAATAGATTTCATTAAAAACTGCTTTTCTTAATAAAAACCTACTTGAAGATGTCTATATAGCTTATCCTAGAGGTTTTCTTAATCCGTGTTATCCTAACAAAATGTTTAAAAATTAAGATCCACTTATGGATATAAATCAAACATCTCAAGGTTTGAATCCTTATTTTAATTTAAAAATACAAGGTGTATTATTATATCAAAATGAAGATGATGTTAGTCTTTACTAAGAGCTAGTGGGAGTATAGTGATATTCTTAATCTTGTATGAACGAGACATACTTAATCATTAGAAATTACATTTTGATCTTGCCAAGATTTTTCACCTTGAGTCGGAATGTGTTTCTAAGATGAAAGACTTAGGAATGACCAGATACATTCTTGGAATGTAAAATCTATGGAGATAGATAAAGATGAATGTAAAGTCTTAAAATGCTTATGCATATATTGGGAATGTCATGAAGATATCAAGATACAATATTCATTTGGAGAACTCTTGGAATTATCAAATGGCACTAAGTTTGAGTTTACCTTAAGGCTGGGTCTATGATTATTTCGTGAACATATCATAAGATACCAATTGGATATATGGTGGGAACTATGATGGACCCTTGTGTTGTTGCATGTGTTGATTTCTTAAAAATGGTTTTAAAAAGTTATGTATTAATGTGGTACGCAATAATTAAATAGATAGCTTTCATTTTATTTATTTTTGTAAGTAATAGATTAATTGTAGAAACAGTTTATTTTTATAAAAATGTAACAAGATGAAGATGAAGAGTATTTTCGAAGATCAAATGTCTATCCATGATTTTAAAAACGCTTTCTTGAATTTAATATATATGTGTTGTTTTGGAGCTTGGAGTTGTCAAAGCAAGTAAGAGGATATGTTGCAAGCTTGTGTTGTTTAATTTTTGTTGCTATTATTATGTTATGGTTGATATTAAATATTTTAACATACATAACATTACAAAAGAGTTTGCTTTTCATGAAATTTACCATTTATTATGCTATTATTATGTTAAATATTTTAGCAAGTAAGAGGATATGTTGCAAGCTTGTGTTGTTTAATTTTTGTTGCTATTATTATGTTATGGTTGATATTAAATATTTTAACATACAATTTTTATCTCTAAACCAAGCTAACGGCAGCAAAATGTAAATTTTGTCAATTAAAATAGTTTAATTTTAAAATTGAGATTTTATAAACTTATCAAACTCCAAACCTTATTTTATAAGAGGAAGTTTTATTAAAATGTTTATAAATTTTCTAAAACGCACAAAAGGTAAAACTTAATACTAGTTATTAAATTTAGAATTTGATCCCGTCAATTATATAAAAGCGGGTTTTATAAAAAAAACCATTGGTAAAATTTGATTTTATATAGATTGTTAAAAGTATACCATGGCTTATTGGATACATGCAATAATCATGATATAATATGTTTTTTAAACTAGATTTATAAAAACTTATGTGACAACCCGAAATTTCTATTCTGTACAACCATTCACTTCAATAGGAGTCAAAACTGGTTCTGCTAATTTTCAAGCTTTTTGGAATAAGTTTGAGTATTTTAAGATTAGTACTTCAGGAGATAACAGGAGAGAGGATGCCCTAGGGTTTATTGTGCAACAATATTATTCCAAAACTCCAAGAGTTTGGAGTTTACGGCCTAAAGAAAGGTGTTTACGGCCGTAAACCCTAAAAGGGGGTATAAATATGACACGTAGTCATATTTTACCATTTTTCACATTTTCAAGATCCAAATCTCAATTCTCTCTCAAGTATCATCCAACACTTATTCAAGATCTTCAACTTGTAAGTGTTTCTTACCCTAATAAGTTGATATATACCTTAATCTAGTGATCTAACATGATTCCATCTGTGAAATCGTTCCAAAAGTGTAGATCTTCAAGTTTCACCAAGAACACCAAGAACACACACTAGTGTTCTTGGACTTTTAGCACCTTTTCAAGCTTCTACCTAGTAAGTACTTCTATCCTAGAGTATTATAGAGCTGGTTACACTTCTAAACATCAAGAAAACACCCAAGAAACCAAGGATCAAAGGTGTTTACGGTCCAAGATGTTCTTGGACCGTAAACCCCAAAAAGGGTGCCAAAGTGTGCCCTAGTCCCTTCTAAGCCTTGGAAACTATCCTAGATCCCTTCCTTGATGTGCTTAGTACTTGAAAACATCAAAAGACCATAAACCATTTGGGTTTACGGCTGTAAACCCAAAGGGAAATGGTCCAAGGACCGTAAACTCCTAAAAGGAGTGAAATGGTGCCCTAATCTCTTCCTAAGGCTTAAACATGAAGTAGGAATGCTTCTTGTGATCTTTAAGGCTTCAAAACACAAATTGTTCAAAGAAACATGAGTATACGGCCGTAAACTCATGGGTTTACGACTGTAAACTCAATGAGTTATGGTCACAAAACCGTAAACAACAATAAAGGTTCCCCTTGAACCCTAAACTCAAAAGCAATGTCCTACAACACTTAGATGCAATCCTTAGGACTTATAGCACTTAAATAAGGTGTTTTACATGTCCTAGGATGTCTTAACTTTGTTAATTAGTTGTTTAAAGACTAATTGGATACATATATGTGTTATTATATGTTAATTAGGATCATTGTGTGTGTACAAGTCTTCACTTGACACCTAGCAATCTTATACATCAGTTCATCCAAACCACTCACTACAGGCGAGTTCATACCCCTTAATTAACCATTTAAATGTTTTTAAATGCTTTTATGGGGGGGGGAATACAAGTTGAACTATTATAGTTATTATATCAATCACATGTGATTAATAACTACCAAACAAGTGGATTTCTTACTTTTCAAACTGTGTTATCAAACTGTTTTACTTAAAACTGTTTTACAAACTCTTTTACATATCAAATACTTTTATTAAACTCTTTTAACTTATATTCTGTGTATCTATATGGATATAATTATATAAGTAGGATTGAAAGGACTTAGGACTGATAGCTCACCTTACTTCCTGTTCCTTGTTTGGTTGTGGACTTAGGGTATTCGGGTTATTTGTCCGAAGGTCGTTTAAAGCCTAGTTATATATCATGTATATGTGTATAGATATAAAAGGTTACTTCTTTCATTCAGTTCAATGCCTTTGGGTAGCAAAGGTATACAAACATGTTCATATACATAAACAACATTACTAGTAAACTATAATAGGTATAGTTTAGGAAGATACTATTAGTAGAACAATGAAACATACAATGAGTCAGTTCATTCATGAGTAATACATAGTGATGAGAAACAAACATAATACATAGTGATGAGAAACAAACATAATACATAGTGATGAGAAACAAACATAATACATAGTGATGAGAAACAAACATAATACACAGTGATGAGAAACAAAACATACAGGCTAGACAGAGAAAGAACACACAATACAGCTAGCACATACATATACATATACATATACATTACTACCAAACAAGTGGATTTCTTACTTTTGAAACTGTGTTATCAAACTGTTTTACTTCAAACTGTTTTACAAACTCTTTTACATATCAAATACTTTTATTAAACTCTTTTAACTTATATTCTGTGTATCTATATGGATATAATTATATAAGTAGGATTGAAAGGACTTCGGACTGATAGCTCACCTTACTTCCTGTTCCTTGTTTGGTTGTGGACTTAGGGTATTCGGGTTATTTGTCCGAAGGTCGTTTAAAGCCTAGTTATATATCATGTATATGTGTATAGATATAAAAGGTTACTTCTTTCATTCAGTTCAATGCCTTTGGGTAGCAAAGGTATACAAACATGTTCATATACATAAACAACATTACTAGTAAACTATAATAGGTATAGTTTAGGAAGATACTATTAGTAGAACAATGAAACATACAATGAGTCAGTTCATTCATGAGTAATACATAGTGATGAGAAACAAACATAATACATAGTGATGAGAAACAAACATAATACATAGTGATGAGAAACAAACATAATACATAGTGATGAGAAACAAACATAATACACAGTGATGAGAAACAAAACATACAGGCTAGACAGAGAAAGAACACACAATACAGCTAGCACATACATATACATATACATATACATTACTTACAGTTATGTGAGCCACTTAACGGGGGCATGACACTACCTGTCATGACCCATTTTGTATCCAGAATCTCCTTAAATGGGGAGCGTATGAGTTTGTGTATAGATCTATATTGGATTGACTATCCTACACCTTGCTGCTCGCTACAGTGGGACGTGTAAGTCTACGGGTGCCAAGTGTCATTTCTTACGACGTCTTACATCATCGTTTTTCTATAGAGTCGGTAGCAGGATACAGGCCGATCACATGGTACTTTAAATAACAATTGGTTTAAAGTAATTAGTACAGCAGTAGTTACTTAATACAACACTACAGTACTATTTCATTTTCCCTTTACATTTACTTTGTGATATTCACACAATAAACAATAATGTAAAAACTATATTTTTGGTAAATAATAGTCAGATTTGGGAAAATACACACTCTTACAAGAGACACACACACAGATACTAGATGCCTTGGTAGAAGGCTACTTTTAGTAGGAAACATAGGGTTTTCTAGGAGAGTTTAAACAATTACAAACTTTTACAAAACTTATACATTACAAGACTTACAAACACTTTCATAACAAATACAGACACTAATATACTTATGAACTCGCCAGCTTTAAAGCTGATAAACTCTTTCAAAATAACTTGTATTCTCAGGTCGCCGGTAGATAGGTACCGGAGCCAGGTTTTTGAGAAGATGGACCTCGTTCAAGACTCATCTTTTATTTTGATGTATATTTTTGGTGTCTATAAAACTTGACAGAACACACCTGTATTAAATTATATTATTAATGCAATGGATGAAGTTTTTGCTTCTTTACTACTTTGCATTGTTGTGATACTGTACATGACGTCCTCCACCCCTGAACGTTTCCGCCGTTCCGGTTTTGGGGTGTGACAACTTACAATACCCCTTAGAAAGTCAAAACTATGCAATCCGCTTTGAAAAATACTCGTACGTCACTTGTATGGTTTTTGTGGGATAAAGGTCACTTAACCACTTTGATTCATCTTTTGATGGACGAGGTAGTTTTGGACTTTCTAGTGGGATAAAGGTCACATAACCCGTAGTTATGTGTCGGTTTTACATGTTCTTCAAATTGGATGATTTGATAGGAAATCTGTTATGATAAAGGTCAAATAAGAACTAGAGATATGAGACATATATGAGATTAAACATGTCTATTAAACATTGTTACAATTGAATTTCATAAATCTAGGAATTATCTATTAGTATATAAGAGATAACTGATATCTACCTAGTTGGATTCAAATGAATGGGATAAAGGTCACTTAACCATTTATTTGTTTTGAAAGTTGGATTCTAGACTTTGATAATTAATGTTTTTAGAAACTAAAATTGTATTAATTATTTAAGATTAAATATCAAAATTACTAAATGAATTTTGTTAAAATTTTGTTGATAATTAATCCATCCTCAATACCATGTATCAATATTTCTTTAATGATATGAGAAAACAATAAGATTCAATTGATACAACTTCAATGAATGGGTTCATGTATTTAGAGACTATCTCGTGAGAGATCTGAAATTATACATACTTAAAGGTCCTCATCCTAAACAACATGCTTTGAGCTTTAAACCAAAACATGATACCTGGTAAAGGAATCCCTATGATGTTGAAGATGCTTTTAGCATCATACTAGGAAAAGTTATTCCTGACTTCTAGGAAGTCTTGGATAATTTTGATGTATATCTAATGATATCACTGTTTATGCAAATATTCCAATAATACAATGATATTTTTTATGCCAGTTTAAAAAATGGAATAACGCAAGGCTGAGAATAGTCAACCTATGTGATCTAAGAGGATCATAGCTTACGGAATGGATACCTTTAGGCACAAGAAACATGTTGGGTCAAAATTTGGTTTATACTTTGCTTTTCTAAGAAAATGTACTTTTCCGTAATTTCGTGGCTGTGTACGGCCGTACACGTGTGTACGGCCGCACACCCTGTGTACGGCCGTACACAGGGTGTTCGGCTGTACACACGTGTACGGCTGAAGGTCCATATAAATAGATGTAATGGGTAGAGGAGTGTACGGATAAAAGATAGAGAAAGGAGAGCATATTATAGACAGAGAATCTAGAGAGAAGAATAGTGTGTGAGAGAGAATCTTGTGTAAGGAGCATCATTCATATCATTGAATACATCACAAGATTCATCATCTTCTTCTTCTCCTTCTCTTCTGTTTGATCTGACATCATCCAATTGATTGGGATTCCGCACCATCAATTAGATCTGATTGATACACAAGCATTTTGGGGGAATTACAATTGGTATCAGAGCTTGGATTCTATCAATCAATTTTGTCAGATCTGGAGCTTATTTGATCTTATTTTGAAAAGATTTTTGCGTTTTTGGATAGATCTCTGAAAAATAAGGGGGGTTTGTTCTTTGCATTTTTCATAAAAACGAGTTTTTGATCGAGTTTTAGAGAAACAAAGGATGAAAAATGTCATTTTTTCGCGAAGCTGTTGAAGGTGTGCGGTTGGACTTTGAAGGTGTGCGGTTGAGCTCTTGAAGGTGTACGCTTGAACGTGTGCGGTCAGGTGTACGGCTCGGAGTGTGCGGCCTCGGAGTGTACGGCTCGGTGTGCGGCTCGGAGTGTGTGGTTCGGACGTGTGCGGCTCGAACGTGAGCGGTCTCGGTGTGCGGCTAGCAGCCTCGTCCTCGGTCTCGCATCTCGTTTAGCTAGCTTCGCAGCAGTCTTCGCACTCAGCAACCTCGCATCGTACAAATAAAAAAAGGGGGGGGCGGATTTTTGGAGGTGCCAGAGATCGAACCTGGGTCTCGTCCCTACACAATCAACGTCTTACCATCTGATCCACATTGCTGGATGGTACAAGCCTTCGAAGTTTAATTGAAATATTGATCCTTCGCTGCCTTATTTTCGCAATATTGTCACTTTTGACCCAAAAAATCAATTTCTTTCATTTTTAAATTACATTTTCTACCAAAGAAATTTAGTTTTTAATTTTTGACTTTGTAAATTGACTTTTGACCTTAAACTTTGACTTTGACTTTAAAGTTTGACCTTTGACTTTAAGCTTTGACTTTCTCATTTAACTTTTAAATTTTCAAATTTAGCTGTTCGGTTTGACTTTTAAGTTTGACTTTTCAAGTTTGACTTTTGAGTTTGACTTTTTAAATTTGACTTTTAAGGTTGACTTTTGAGGTTTATAGTCAAAGGGCATTTTTTTTGGGTTTGACTTTTAAGTTCTAGTTGTGCTTTAAATGGTTTTTGAGGTCTACGAGGGAATTGAAGACATGAAAGAGAGTCGTCAGGAGATGTTAAGACAAAACTTCAACAAGTTCGATTATATCCCTGGAGAAACCTCTGAAAGCTCAATTAGAGACCAAAACCAAGGATTTCCGAAAACTGCAAGAAGATTACAGCAACAAGTGTGAAAATTACGATCACATTAAGAAAAAACTTGTTACTGTAACTGCCGAACTTGATGCATTGAAAGCTAAATATAATGATGCTGAATTTACATTTAAGAAATTCGATGTATCAAGTGAGGTAGTTGCATCCATGATGGAACATAATATGAAATTTAAGGATAACCAGCAAAAGGGTCTAGGGTATGAAGGTGTCCCTCCTCCCTATAATCATAACTACAGTGCAAAACCTTTGACTCAGGAAGAGATTGATCGAGAACCATTTATGGTATACGGTAAACCAGCTGCTGAACAGGCAACTGAGGGTGTTGAGATGAAAGATACTAAGGATTCTACTTCCTGTGCAGGTAAAGTAGTAGAGGATGAGAACAAGGAGAAAACTACAGAACAATCCAATGACTCCTTGAACTCTGAATCTGTTGCTTCGAACTCGGTTGCTTTTGATCAACCTGCTGTAGAGAAATACAGGCCTCCAAAAGAAGCAAAACCACGGCTTGCTGTAAGTGTGCATGTGGGAAAAACCAGAGACAAGGCAAGGGTACGCCACCAGGGGTAGGAAGAAACAACTTCACAGTAAAGAAAAAGACTTGCTTTCACTGTGGAACACCTGGACACATTGCCAGAAATTGTCCAAATCGCGCGTACGTTCCCTACTATGTGCAAGGGTGCCAGAACGCGCCAAGAGGGAGATTTTCCAAAAGAAACCCCTCAAGGTCACGATCAGACATTGGGTACTGGATGCCAAGAAGGCCAAGAGTTCAACCCCCAAGGTCAAGAATCCAAATCCCAAAGTCAAGAAGGGAATGCCGGTCAAGAAGCCAAATCCAAGAGATGCTCCCGCGAAGCCAAAATCAAATTCATCTCAGCGGACAACATCAAGTTCAAAAGCAAGTGCCGAAGAACCCATCAAATCGAAAAAGAAATGGGTTAAACCCAACTACAAATGGGTTCCAAAGGCTCACTCTCCCAAATCTTCTAACGATTCTAATATTTCTACATATTCTGTTTTTGATAAACAGGACATGTCATGGGAGAAAGTATCTTGCGTTGATGGCAAAGGTCGACCCAGGTTCAAACTGGACTGGGTTCCAAAGACCAACTGATCCCGCTCTGTGTCGGAGCAGCTATGGAGGCATATCATCAGACTTCGGTGTGTTGGTAGTGGCTGTTCCTGGCACATGATTGGAGGCATCTCTCAACTGTGCAACACTCAAAACTTTGTTTGAGAGTATGTGTCCTTTGCGGGAAAGGAAGAAAGGAAGGGATCACTCATGGGGTTAGTGCTTAACGATGTGAAGAATTTTCGGATCTGTTTTGAGATTATCTGTGCTGTTCTCAGACCTTCTGGATGCAAATTCAATCGGCGACTTACGGTTTGAGTTTTCTTCTCGATACTCCTGAGTTTTTCTTAAGCTGATTCACTTTAAAGACTAATATTTGTTTTAGGATAGTTTAAATTTGTGCATTTACTTTCATTTCTCTCCTATGCACAAATTTACGGGGAGAAATAAAAACAAAACAAAAATTAGAAAATTTTAAAAAATCCAAAAACATTAGAAAATCAGAAAATCCAAAAATATGTTGGTTATGGAATGTGCTTGCAGGTGATGTGATGGGAAGTGATATAATCATGTGATAACAGACAATCTGAATCTATGTAAGGGACTGAATCTGAATTGTCTAGGCTCTGTGTTCGATGCGCTGGTAGGCACGAGAGATTAAAATGGACTTGACTAGGCATTAATGAACTTAAGGAATCTAGAGACATGAAAAATCTTGACCTAGATAGATCCATTTAGCCGGACAATACGATGCTAAGATAGGTTGAGCAGGGAGATATACATGATAATCCACCGGTCACACTAACATAATCTGTATCTAAAACTGTGGTTTAACTCTTCCTCGATGTACGGACTTTGTCCTTAATTCCGGTATTGATGGGGCGACTGGGGAATTCCGATAAAGTAGGTCTGTAGGAAATTATTTTCTTGCTTTCTTTCTGTTAGTTATATGTTGCCTCCTCTGCGTGATTGAAATACATCTGACCTGGACTGCAACATATGCAATTCTATTTCTCTGCATCTTCTATCTATGCAATTCTTCCTGTCTGTTAGTCATATGTTGTCTCCTTTGCGTGATTGAAATACATCCGACCTGGTACACAACATATGCACCATTCTACTTCTCAATCCCTCTAAATCTGGTTAGTCATATGCACTCTAAATCTGACTTCTCTCATAATAATTGTCTGCTCACCTAAAGTAAGGAGTACTTTGGAAGTTTCTGATTACTGGAGCATATCAGGAAGTGGGAAACATGTTCTAGTACAATTAAAATTGAACATTTACAGATTGTCTGTAGATCTTGCTGCTCAATTTAGGTGGACAATAATATCTTTGGTCGTCGTCAACTGAATGGTCCTTAAGGAATATTGTCTAGGAAATTAGGATCACATTGTCTTGTCACTTATAGTATGTCCTAATTTTGTCACAATCTCTCGTGTTTAAGTGGACCACAATATCGGCGATTGACCAGATCTATTCATGAAGGGAGAGGTACTGATAAACGGATAAAGGCTGTCTAAAAACTTTGATCCCAAATCACTCTTAAAGTTAGATATCATTTTTATTTTTGTTAAATTTGTTCATAGTTTTCTTCTAATTTAAATATCATGGGAGAATTAAAAATTTTAAAAATAAACCAAACAAAAATCAGAAAATCAAATATCCAAAAATCGTGTTATTTCTGTTTTATTTCTTTTTCAGAAAATATGAAAAATCCAAAAATATTGTGTGCTAAGTTTTCCTTTAGTTTTGTTTTGTCTTGAAAAGTGAATTTAGGTGTAGATGAGACTCAAGGAGACTGTATCGAGATTTCTGAGCCAAGGCTTCATCCATGAGCATCGAAGAATTCTCATTCGAAGGAGCAAGAAATGAAGATTATTCTTTCAACATTCAATCCTTCAACCCCAGAAGCAAGGTGAAGCTGACTTGAAGATTAGGTGACGGATTGCATTGAAGCCTCCTCAATCAGTCTGCTGCTATCTTGAACCTGCTGAAGTGATCCAGAAGATTTGTTCTCTCTGAAGATTCTCAAGTTGAAAGCGCCATCTTTCAAGAATCTCTACATCAAGCCTCCTCACCCAATGTGCGTTCAATGTCAAATTCTGAAGAAATGCCCAACTGCTCAAGATGAAGTCATTCATAGAAGATTCATATGTTCATCCTGATGCTGTGAAGAAACTGAAGATTAAAAGCTGAAGCCAAGCTCCCATTGAAGATCGACAAGAAAAGCCAGCTACTTTTTAGGGGGAGCTTGTTGGGTCAGTTAGAAAAGAACGCTATAAACCAAGGGGGAGATTTTTGGGTCAAAATATGGTTGTAGTTATGTACGGCCGTACACGTGTGTACGGCCGTACACAGGGTGTGCGGCTGTACACACGCGTACGGCTGGAGGTCCATATAAATAGATGCAATGGGTAGAGGAGTGTACGGATAGAAGAGGAGAGTTATTGGAGATGAGCAGATTGTAGAGAGAGAAACAAGAGAGAAGAATAGTGTGTGTGAGAGAATCTATTGTAAGGAGCATCATTCATATTATTGAATACATCATTAGATTCATCTTAATTCTTCTTCTCCTTCTCTTCTATTTGATCTGACATCATCCAATTGATTGGGATTCCGCACCATCAATTGGATCTGATTGATACACAAGCAGATTTAGGGACTTACAAAATAAAATAAGGTCTACAATTATAGATGTTTTCACTTCTGTGAAGAAACAGGATACTAGAAGAGAAACTACACCTTTACTGAAAAGAAATTCTGGAGAGACTAGTACTTCAGGTAACTACTAGATAGAACATATACTTTTCATATAACACTCAAGTAATTGGTACTTAAATGTTAATCTAATATTTGTAAATGGCTTGCAGTTATTTGCAGAAGAGTAACTAGCTGAATACAAGCAAGTTGGAACTACACTCTCAGAGTTTAGTTTATTATTTATGCTTAGAACATAAAGTACTTGTATTGTAAAACAATATTGATTTTGGAACAATGTATGCTTTAATTTAACATGTCTAAATATATATCTCAATTAATTTATTAAAATTTGATTATTTGCTTAAATCATTTTACATAACGATAATATTCATATTCTGAAATGATTAACTTATATTTATTAGACTAGATCCCACAATAGAATTATAAACTAAATATCAATCTTTTCTAAATAACAAGTTCTAAATGCAATGACTTTTGACTTAAACTTGTTTTAAATCCAAGTTATCTAATACATTGTTATCTTTATTATACAAATGATATGCACATATTCCAACTTCAAGAAAGGGATCCTTAAAGGCAAATAATATAGTTTAATTGACATATGTGAATCTTATTTATATATAAAAGATTCCTAATGATATTTTCACTAAACTGTGGAGAAAGTAATTATTAAGGAACTAACACTATGATGTATGATTTCCTTTCTAATGAATGTATAAGATTTAGCAAAAGATACCAAATCTACTTTATTAACAACAATAGTTGTTGTAATTATATTTTACATGTTAAAAAATAATTATGAAATCTTTGTTGTTGTTTTCAAATATAAAGTTATGATACAAGGTAGTAAGACCAGCTAAAGCCTAAGTTATAATAAAGGATGAATCAAACTCTATTTGATATAGTTTACTTTTAATAGGTAGAAATTATATTCCTTTATTCTTTTGGGATTATGCTTTAATCTCTATCAATTTTACTTTGAATGCATGAGCCAACTAATAAGTAGAACAAACACTTTATGAGATTTAGTATGCAAAGGCTTCATCCTTATCTTACTTAATATTTTAATGGATTTTAAGCCTTTGTTGGATTAAAGCTTCTAGACCCAAAATCTACTAATCACATATTTGTGAAATACTCTAAAAGGTTGTCTAGATTATTATATACAAACCCACCAAGAATAAGTTATGTTCTTCCTCTGAAAGCTGAGTTAGCAGAAAGAAAGCTTCAAATGACAAAGAAAGTAGGAGCCACATGGAACTTGAAGTAGCTCAAGATCTGTTTTCTGATGTTGTAAGAAGTTCGCACTTGTGTCAAAAAGGAAATTTTGAACTTAAACAACAACTATTCAATGACAAAATTGTTCGCATTAATGGTAGAAATCATCTATAACTTGAGAAATATGGAATCTCTCATTGATAAGTTCTTCTTAATGATTTCTGGCAAATCTATCAACTACCAAATTGTTATATTAGACCTTGTGCCTGATAAATGACTTAGAATCATGAACATAGAGATGTATTCCATGTCTAATATTAAATTACGGGCATGATATTTATACACATTTAGAAAGGCTTGTCTTAAAGAATACATACATGGATATTTATACACATTTAGAAAGGCTTGTCTTAAAAGTATTTTCTCATACTCATGTAATTGACTATGGTCATAATCATACTCATGAAATTGACTATGATCAAACCTTTTCACAAGTAGCAATGATTATAACAACATGGATATTATTTACTATACACATTCTTAATATGAGATATAGCAAATTGATTTCAATAAAAACTACTTTTCTTAATAGACACCTACTTGAAGATGTCTATATAGCTTAGCCTAGAGGTTTTCTAAATCCATGTTATCCTAACAAATATTAAAATATTAAGATCCACTTGTGGATATAAATCAAACATCTCAAGGTTAAAATCCTTATTTTACAAGGTGTACTTTTATATCGATACGAAGATGATGTTTGTGTTTACTAAGACCTAGTGGGTGCATAGTGATATTCTTAATCTTTTATGAAGGATACACACTTAATCATTAGAAATTACATTCTGACCATGCCTGGAATTTTCACCTTGATTCAGAATGTGTTTCAAAGATGAAAGTCTTAGGAACGACCATATACATTCTGAGAATGTAAAATCTATGGAGATAGATAAAAAATGAATGTTAAAGTTGTAAAATGTTTATGCATATATTGGCAATGTCATGAAAGAGATCAAGATACAAGATTCATTTGGAGAAATCTTGGCGTTGTCACATGGCACTAAGTTTGAGTTAGTCTCAAAATGACCTAGCACATAGGTTTGAGCTAGACAAAATGATTTATATGCAATTTTCTTGGCAATTGAATCCTTCGTTTAAGCCATATTATGCACAGGACTAGGTATATGATTATGTCGTGAAGATATCATAAGATACTAATTGGATATATGGGTACGTCACTGGATGGCTATAAGGACATAATAAAAGTACTTAAGAAGAACTAAGAGAATTTACATGAGATAATCAATTTAGAAGAATATCTTCAAATAAAGAGCTACACGGTATACAAACTTCAAAACATATATATATATATATATATATATATATATATATATATATATATATATATATATATATATATATATATATATATATATATATATATATATATATATAATTCTGAATTATAATTGGATTATGACTTCATTATGGAGTTAAGAGTAAGTTTTTTTAGGAATGAGGTTCAAGAAAAACAAAATTGCACAGTCTACTAAATAAAATTCACTGCTAATTAAAAAATTGAAATCAATTATGATTTGATGCAAGTCCCCAATCTGCTTGTGTATCAATCAGATCTGTTTGATGGTGCGGAATCCCAATCAAACGGATGATGTCAGATCAAATAGAAGAAGAAGGAGAAGAAGAAGATGATGAATCTTTGTATGAATTGATAAGAATGAAGATCCACATACCAGAGATTCACACACACAAAACTTCTCTCTAGTTTCTCTCTCTATAACACCTTGGGTTTCACACACTTAAGCTCTCCTTTTCCACTACAATTATGCAATCCTCACCCTATATATAGTAGACATGGGCCGTGAATGGGTTTACAGTCGTAAACGTGTTCACGGCCGTAAACACAACCGTAAACACATATACGACCGTAAACACAAAGCTGTTTACGGTACAAGACACAAAAATACATTTTCCTAGAAAAGTAAAGTATAAACCATATTTTTGACCCAACAATCTTCCCCTTGGTTTATAGCTTTCTTTTCTAACTGACCCAACAAGCTCCCCCTTAAAAAGTAGCTAGCTTTTCTCGTCAATCTTCATTGGGAGCTTGGCTTCAGCATTAATCTTCAAATTCTTCCCAACTTCAAGATGAACTTGATGAATTTTCAATGAATGACTTCATCTTGAGCGATTGGGCTTTTCTTCAGGATTTAGCTTTGAACGTACGTTGGGTGAGGAGGCTTCTTGAAAGATGGCACTTTCAGCTTGAGAATCTTCAGAGAGAATAGAGAACGAAACTTCTGGATCACTTCAGCAGGTACAAGATAGCAGCAAATTGATTGAGGAGGCTTCAATGCAACTTGTCACATAATCTTCAAGTCAGCTTCACCTTGCTTCTGGGGTTGAAGGATTGAATGTTGAAAGAATAATCTTCATTTCTTGCTCCTTCGAATGAGAATTCTTCGATGCTCACGGATGAAGCCTTGGCTCAAAAATCTCGATACAGTCTCCATGAGTCTCATCTACACCTGAATTCACTTTTCCAGACAAAACAAAACTAGAAGAAAACTTAGCACACAATATTTTTGGATTTTTCATATTTTCTGAAAAAGAAATAAAACAGAAATAACACTATCTTTGGATTTTTAATTTTATGATTTTTGTTTGGTTTTTTGAATTTTTAATTCTCCCCTAATATTTAAATTAGAAGAAAACTATGAACAAATTTAACAAAAATAAAAATGATATCAAACTTTAAGAGTGATTTGGGATCAAAGTTTTTTGACAACATTTATCCGTTTATCAGTACCTCTCCCTTCATGAATAGATCTGGTCAATCGTCGGTATTGTGGTCCACTTAAACACGAGAGATTGTGAAAGAATTAGGACATACTACAAGTGACAAGACAATGTGATCCTATGTTCCTAGATAATATTCCTAAAGGACCATTCAGCTGACGAAGACCAAAGATATTGTTGTCCACCTAAATTGAGCAGTGAGATCTACAAACAACCTAGTGATTGTTCAATTTTAAATGTACTAGAACATGTTTCCCGCTTCCTGACATACCCCAATAATCAGGAACTTCCAAAGTACTCCTTACTTTAGGTGAGCAAACAATTATTATGAGAGAATTCAGATTTAGAATGCATATGCTATATACCCAGGTCGGATCTCTTCCAATATCGCAGAGGGTGAAACATATGACTAACCAGATTTAGAGGTATCGAGAAGTAGAATGGTGCATATGCTGTGTACCAGGTCGGATTGTTAATCATGCAAATGAGACAACATATGGCTAACAGGCAGGAAGAATTGCATAGATAGAAGATGCATAGAAATAGAGTTGCATATGTTGCAGTCCAGGTTGGATGTATTTCAATCACGCAGTGGAGGCAACATATGACTAACAGAAAGAAAGCAAGAAAATAATTTCCTACAGACCTACTTTATCGGAATTCCCCAGTCGCCCCATCAATACCGAAATTAAGGATAGAGTCCGTACATCGAGGAAGAGTTAAACCACAGTTCTAGATACGAATTACTTTAATGTGACCGGTGGATTATCATGTATATATCCCTGCTCAACCTATCTCAGCGTCGTATTGTCAGGCTAAATGGATCTATCTAGGTCAAGATTTTTCATGTCTCTAGATTCCTTAAGTTCATTAATGCCTAGTCAAGTCCATTTTAATCTCTCGTGCCTACCAGCGCATCGAACACAGAGCCTAGACAATTCAGATTCAGTCCCTTACATAGATTCAGATTGTCTGTTATCACATGATTATATCACTTCCCATCACATCACCTGCAAGCACATTCCATAACCAACATATTTTTGGATTTTCTGATTTTCTAATGTTTTTGGATTTTTTAAAATTTTCTAATTTTTGTTTTGTTTTTATTTCTCCCCCTAAATTTGTGCATAGGAGAGAAATGAAAGTAAATGCACAAATTTAAACTATCCTAAAACAAAAATTAGTCTTTAAAGCGAATCAGCTTAAGAAAAACTCAGGAGTATCGAGAAGAAAACTCAAACCGTAAGTCGCCGATTGAATTTGCATCCAGAAGGTCTGAGAACAGCACAGATAATCTCAAAACAGATTCGAAAATTCTTCACATCGTTAAGCACTAACCCCATGAGTGATCCCTTCCTTTCTTCCTTTCCCGCAAAGGACACATACTCTCAAACAAAGTTCTGAGTGTTGCACAGTTGAGAGATGCCTCCAATCATGTGCCAGGAATAGCCACTACCAACACACCGAAGTCTGATGATATGCCTCGATAGCTGCTCCGACACAGAGCGGGATCAGTTGGTCTTTGGAACCCAGTCCAGTTTGAACCTGGGTCGACCTTTGCCATCAACGCAAGATACTTTCTCCCATGACATGTCCTGTTTATCACAAACAGAAGATGTAGAAATATTAGAATCATTAGGAGATTTGGGAGATTGAACCTTTGGTTCCCATCGGTAGTCGGGTTTAACCCATTTCTTTTTCGAGCGTGTCGGTGCCTCGGTACTTGCTTTCGAACTTGAAGCCGATATTTGAGATGACTTTGACCTAACCGGTCTTGATTTCACTGGAGCATCTCTTGGATTCGACTTCTGGGCCGACATTCCCTTCTTGTCCTTTAGATTTTGATTCTTGGCCTTGTGGGTTTGATTCTTGGCCTTCTGGGCATTCCAGTCGCCATTGTCTGAACGTGACCTTGAGGGGTTTCTTTTGGAAAATCTCCCTCTTGGCGCGTTCTTCCACCCTTGTGCATAGTAGGGAATTTATGCGCGATTTGGACAATTTCTGGCAATGTGTCCAAGTGTTCCACAGTGAAAGCAAGTCTGCTTCTTCACGTAGGAATTTTTTCTTTCTACTCCTGGTGGCGTATCCATGTCTTGTCTCTTGTTGTTCCCACAAGCACAATTGCAGCAGGCTGGTTGTTTCACTAGAATTGGTGGACTGTACTTCTCAACAGCAGGTTGATCAGAAGCAACTGAGTTCGAAGCAACAGATTCAGAGTTCAAGGAGACATTGGCTTGTTCAACAGTTTTCTCCTTGTTCTCATCTTCCGTTACTTTACTTGTATAAGAAGTAGAAGCATTAGAATCATTCAGCTCAACACTTTCTGGCACATCCACGTCAGAATTATCAAAGATATCATCAAATATATCGAAAAATTTAAGTCATCAGTCTTTGATACAAAATTTTATTATCAGACACACTGTCTTTAGCTGCTTGCTTTGATTGACTTAAAGATCGATCTGCATGGGAAGTAGAAACATTAGTATTTTCAACATTAATGGTACCACCTGACAGAAATCCACACTTGAGAAATGGCTCTCTATCTATCTCCTCTTTTGACAAAGGGACATTAGTATAAGTATGATTAAAAGGAGAAGGCACTTTGTCATAACCTAAGCCTTTGGACTAATTTTGTGTAAATTTCAAATTGGTTTCAATCATTGATGCAACTACTTCACTTGACACATCAAATTTTCTAAAAGTACAATCTGCATTTTCAAATTTGTTTTTCAATGTTTCAAGCTCAGTAGTTACCTCAGCAAGTTGTTCAGTTACATATCTATAATGTGTACTCTTAATACTATATTCTTCCTGAAGTTTTCTAAAGTCTTTGGTTTTAGCTTCTAATTCAGCCTTCAGGGGTTTCTGTCCTTTCCTAAGTTGATACATTTCGTATTTTAGGTCCTCGTTCTCTCTACGAAGTAATTCATAATGTTCACGTAAATTCTCCAAGGAAAGTTCATTGACATTGATGTTTGAAGAACTCATTGTTTATCAAAAATGCCCTTTGACTTAAAACCTCAAAAGTCAACCTTAAAAGTCAAATTTAAAAAGTCAAACTTAAAAAGTCAAACTTAAAAGTCAAACCGAAAAGCTAAACTTGAAAATTTGAAAGTTAAACGAGAAAGTCAAAGGTCAAACTTTAAAAGTCAAAGTCAAAATTTTAAGTAAAAAGTCAAAATTAAAAGTCAAAAATTAAAATCTAAAATTTTGGGTTGAAAATGTAATTTAAAAAGAAAAGAAATTTGATTTTGGCCTGAAAATGTAAAAAATGCGAAACTGGAACCGAGAGAAGAACGCCTTTTGAATGAAAAAACAAAGGGATTTATCATCTAGCTAGCTAGAGGAGTTGGTTAAGGCGCTGGGTAATTTTGGGAGGAGGCCCGGGTTCGATCCCCGGCACCTGCAAAATCGCTTCCCCCTTTTTTAATGAACACAGATGCGAACTTCGGACTCTGATCGAAGACGAGATGCGATGCGAGGACATGGACCGCAAACGAGCAGGCCGTAAACTTCGAGGCAAGGTTGGCCGTAAACGAAGCTGACCGTGAACGCGATGGCCCTGAACTCCGAAGCCGTACACGTGCGAAGACCGGCCGTGAACCTCGGACCGTAAACCGAGGGCTGTAATCTCGGACCGTAAACTCCGAGCCGTAATCTCGGACCGTAAACTCCGAGGCCGTAAACTTTGGCCCCAAACTTCGGAAACCCTAGCTGTTGACCGTACACGCCGCCACCCCCTCGCTAGTTACGACCAAAAACAACGTTTTTCACCCTTTTTGCTCCAAAACTCGATCAAAAACTCGTTTTTATCAAAAACACGAAGAACAAACCCTCTTATTTTGCCAAGATCTATCCAAAAACGCAGAAATCCTTCAAAAATAAGATCAAATAAGCTCCATATCTGACTAAAATGAGTGATACAATCCAAGCACTGATACGAATTGTAAGTCCCCAATCTGCTTGTGTATCAATCAGATCCATTTGATGGTGCGGAATCCCAATCAAACGGATGATGTCAGATCAAATAGAAGAAGAAGGATAAGAAGAAGATGATGAATCTTTGTATGAATTGATAAGAATGAAGATCCAGATACAAGAGATTCACACACACAAAACTTCTCTCTAGTTTCTCTCTCTAGAACACCTTGGGTTTCACACACTTAACCTCTCCTTTTCTACTACAATTATGCACTATTTTGCCAAGATCTATCCACTTCATACATAGATTCATCATATTCTTCTTCTCCTTCTTCTTCATTTGATCTGTCATCAACCGTTTGATTGGGATTCCGCACCATCAAACGGATCTGATTGATACACAAGTAGATTGGGGACTTACAATGGATGAACAAGATCATTGAAAAACAGATTGAATCCTCCCGTTCATGGATAACCTATAAATATTTTGTGACTTATATAGTATACTTAATCAAGCTAAGAAACTCTATCTCACATCATAACACCAATCATATTATCGAGGATATTTAACTATACTTAGAGTAAAGTAAAATATGGAGATGATAGTATTCCCAAAATTAACACAAATTAAATTTAATCGGACCCATTAATAAAGTCCTTCCCTTTAAGCTAAGTATGAATGGCCACTCTTCAGCTATAGGACTTCATTATTCTAGAAATGGGATTTTGATTTGATTTTACTATTTGGATATTGGAACATTACGATAACAACTATTATATTGTTTTGATATATTGGGATATAATCATCACGTCAATATTTGTTGTGTTCTATATTAACATGTCTAAGCCATGAATAATCTTACTATTCTAAAAGTTCATAGTTCGTTATAAACATGGGATCAATTTTGTAGTAATATAGATATCAATTGGATTGGTTGACTCTCCATAGATGAAAGTAGGCAAGTGGTTGTGGTAAAGATTCATAGGTACTTGTCACAGAACTGGTACTAAACGGACTAACTTCAAGATTACATCATGCATAGTAGGAATTAAGTGTAAGGAGTATTGTTCTTATATATGGTCAAATGTTAATCTTTAATCGGGCAATTATAAAATCCATTTTCAGGTATGGTGTGAACTATGCAAGAGACTTATATAGTGAACATGGGATTTGTTCCACTTATGTTTTGAGAGTTAGACATTTTCCACGGTACCTAAATTTGAACACCAAATGAGACTGATTGCGATCTAAGTCTCATGTTGAACAGGATGTCTATAACTAAGGGATAACTGATAAATTTATTGCTGGTGTTGAAACATAAAAGGGACCCACTTAAACTTAAAAGAGATCCGAAGCTGTCATCTAGATCCACAGTCAAGCTCCACACCGCAATCAAGAACTGCATCCACAGTTGAAGTCATCAAACTTCGCCTTAGTTTTATCTGTTTTATGTCTTTACATTCCTTTGTCCAGTGTGCCTTGCATGGCCACCTTAGACAGATTTAACTTTCTAATCTTCGAGACTCTATAAAATAGAGTTATCTTATTCTGAATGAAATATATCTCTCTCAATTATCTCCATCTTGAATACCGTATATACTCTCTTACTATCTCACCTCAAAGATCTTCAGATTCTGATATTTAGATCGTTATGTCTTCGGAGCAAGTCAGCTAGACTTAATCACTAAGTTTGATCTTATTTACAAACCTGGATTGTCTGCAATCCTTTTAAGAATCAACTTATAGTGTCTTATTGATATAATACTTGTTGTCATTTACATTTCGTTATATTTCCGTACCTAATTATCTAACTATCTAACTCTAACTTATTATTATTGTTGAGATTTATGATCCACTGAGTTAAACTTCATTCCGCATTAATACTTGTTCTAACGTTTGTTCAAGTGTCTTACTAAAGTTTTTCTCTCAACAATTGGTATTAGAGCCAAAGTGGTTGCTTTTTAAACAAGAACTCTTATTTTAAAAGGCCTTCTATACCACTGGAGCTCATCTTAAAAAAAACAAAAAAAAATCTTTTAAAAAAAACAAGGAAATATGGCTCAAGCATTATCTCTAAATGTGTCTAACAGTGTTGGAGGCTCGAATAGAGCTCCAATACTGTTAGCAAATGAATATCACCACTGGTCTCAAAGAATGGAGAGGTATCTACGAAGACTTGGAAGAGATGTACAGAGATCTGTAGAAGAAGGACCTCGTGTCCCTGTTCTTACTCCAGTTCAGAACGATGGCACACAAACTAGACTAGGAGGAGGTCAACCAGCCATGAATCGTCCTACCAAAGATGATCTTGATAAGATGGAAAACGATGTTTTTGCCTTTTATGAGATATCTTGTGGAGTTGCTCCTGACAACTTCGACATCATCATAAAGTGCAAGTCAGGTAATGAAATCTGGGATGTTCTTAAGAACCTGTATGAAGGCACAAAACAAGCTCAATATAAGAAGCTTACAACTGCACTCAACGAATTCAACAACTTCAAAGCTCATGTTGGTGAAAGTCTGGAAGACTCCTTCAAGAGGTACAACTTAATTGTCACAAAGTTATCTCATGCGGGCACCATCCGAAGTAACCATGATACCAATCTTCAGTTTCTCAATGGATTGGGTAGGCATTGGACCACAGCCAAAATGATCGTCCACGGAGATAGAAAAATTCATTTTCTATCTCTCTACAAGCTCTATGGTGAAGTGCAAGCACAAGAGTCAACCGTACTCAAAGACTGTGCTGACTTCGGAGGACCACTCACTCTTATAGCACAAGCACCTCACACTCAATGTTATTCACCCTCGTATGACAATCCTCCGCAGTTATACGAAGCCGACTCAGAATACGATGATGAAGAGGAATTCCAAAATGCCATTGCTCTAGTTAGCCAACAATTCAACAGGCTACCACCCTCATCATTCCGCAAAAATTAGCAGTTTACTAAACATCCTTTCAACCGCAACTTCAACCCTTAGAATAATCACTCTCGATATCCCAAAAGTCCTCACCCAGCACCGCAATCTCAAAACACTCAACCCAAAGAGGCACCGGAACCTATAAAGACAACTGACTCCAGTACCTCAGCAGAAGAAAAATCTGATGTTGTAATTTGTCACAAGTGCAACAAGGAAAACCATTTTGCTAGAGATTGTAAAGCAAACGTAGTAAAAGACAGATCATTTTATCTCAGGATGGCTCAAGAATTGGAAGAAAAAGAGAAAGCAAGGACATACGTAGCCCAAGTCAAGAGAGACCATCAAGTATGGTCATCCGGAGATGAGGATGAAGATATCAACAACATCAAGGGTAAAGGCAAAATCTGCATGATGGCTACTGCAGACAAGGATGGGTCAACCAATCTGGAAAAGAATTACTGCTACATGGCAAAGGATGGAACTCTTAGCATCGTTGATCAGGTAAAACTTATGATCCAAACTCTTAATTATAGCATGCATGACTATCAACCATTTCTTGACAACCTTAATGACACATGTGGTGCCGTCCTTTCAGACTATAACAAAGCCTTAGATGAGAAGAACATTGCATCCCAGGAAATGTTCCATGTTAGATGGCGATTAGAAGACAAAAGACTCAAAGTTTCCATGCTAGAAAAGGACTTAGAATTAGAAAAGGATGCAAGAATGTTATGTGAAAATCAATTAGGCATAGTATTAAATCAAAGAGATTTAGCTCAAACCGAAATTGTACGTTTAAATCTTTTAATAGAAAATTTGTTCAATGAAAGTGAAGCTATTGAGAATCTAGTGAACAATGGAACCACAGATAACACCTATAATTGGGGTTGGTCCAATGGGTGTATCCTACCGCAAAGGACTCCTCACCCTGTTTAACAAAGACTGAATTTATGTCCCTCCGGACCGAGAGTTCCAATTCCCAGTTAATGACAAAACCTTTCCCGAGGACATCAAAACTCATTTTGGTCGACTCCATAATCTGAGTAATAATTGTGTCATTGAGGAAATTATTCCAGAATTTTCTGGTCACTCATGTGATCATATTCCTATTTTTGGCACAATTTATCCCAACTCTCAGACCTCATCAGTTGTTGATGAAGAAATTATTATGGAACCCAGAGTTCACATGAACTTCCCATCACTGCCTTCAGACTGCAGTACCACTCACTGCAATTCTGAACCACAATCAGACCATTTACCTCTTATCAAATGTCCCACAAAGAAATTAACTCAGACCTACTCTGTGGTAGTCCAATCTTCCCTACCGCACACCGCTGTTAAAAGTTCAGTGACAATTCAGCCAATTTATCATGAGTTGTCCATAAAAAATTTCGAGTATGGTCAATGCTCCCAGAATCCTGAACCTTGTAGTTCGGATGAATCCAGTCCTCGTGTTCAAAAGCAATCTAATGGATCCAAGAAACCGCAGTTGAATCTCAATGATTGCAGTTCTCCAAAAACTCAGGCAAAAATGGCCTTCAAAGAGGAATTTCAATCTCATGGTAAAAACCGGGAAATCTTTTCAAAAAACAAGAGACAAATCAAAGTTTCGAAACCCAAGAGTCCAGAAAAACTTGTTTTCTCAAATTACTTTTCAAAAAACTCTGCAGTCAAGAAAACCAACAAAAAGGGATGTACAGTTCCTAAAACCTTTTCAAACTCTTCTGACACAATCCAAAAGAAAGTAAAGTCTTTTCGAAGCAATGGTTTTCAGATTCATTCCTCAGATGATCCAAAATGGAAGGCATTTTCCTTGGCTACTCAACAAAGAAAGTAGCCTATAGGGTTCTCATCAGACGCACGAGACTAATAGTGGAAAGCTTCGATGTCAAATTCGATGACTATTACGTCTGCAACACTGCTCCTACAGATGAAACCAAACCAATCTTGGAAAGTGATATCCTAGCCTCCTCGGCTCCTCTAAACATCGTTGAAGTAAACTATGATGATCTTTTCGACCCCGTAGAGACTGCTCAACTCTCCGAAGTTCTTGTGTCTCCGGAAGCTCAACAGCAGCATGTCGACGTTTCTGGACCTACTTTATCTGATGACGTGTCACTCAATACTTCCACCTCGCCGGTTGAGGGGGAAAGGTCCACTCCAGAGCAAGTGACAACCATCGAGGTTCCAGTACATGAGGAAACAGCTCCGGTCCCTATCTGCATAATTACTCTTCCATCAAATGTCTCTTCAGATTCATACAACGAAGATATAGAAAACATTGACATAGAAACCGATCCAAGGGTTTTCACTCTCTCAACAATCTAGGGGGAACCTTCTCAGGTTCAAGGGGAACTCCCGTTCGCAATCCCGGGGGAACCTCTATCATTTGCTCAAGAAAACCCTAATCCCACTTTCCTAAACCAAGACAATTCAGCGGGCTGCTCATAAGTCCAGGGGGAACTGTCGTCTTCTGCCGCAGAGTCTTCAGATATTGAAGACATTCCATCCACCGCAGCTGCTGATCATCTTCAACCGTGTCTACATGTATGGACGAAGGACCACCCACCAGGACAAATCATCGGTAACCCGTCCGCAGGAATTCAAACTCGATCCTCAAAAGATTTATCTGATCATTGTCACTATGCAGCATATATGTCTTCGTTCGAGCCCAGAACCATCAAAGAAGCATTAATGGAGCCCGATTGGATAACTGCAATGCAAGAGGAACTGGAAGAGTTTAAAAGAAACAAAGTGTGGCAACTCGTTCCTAAGCCTAAAGGTCATACCATTGTTGGTACCAGATGGGTGTACAAGAACAAATTGGATGAATTTGGTGCGGTAGTCCGAAACAAAGTGAGACTAGTCGCTAAGGGATATAGTCAACTTGAAGGTGTTGAATATGATGAAACATACGCCCCAGTAGCCAGGATAGAGGCCATACGCATCTTCTTAACATATGTTGCTCACAAGAATATCAATGTACATCAAATGGATGTAAAGAGTGCCTTCCTGAATGGTGAATTGAAAGAGGAGGTTTATCTTCAGCAACCTCCGGGCTTCGAATGTCTTGAATTCCCAGATCACTGTTACAAGCTTGAAAAAGCAGTCTATGGTCTAAAGCAAGCACCAAGAGCATGGTACGAGAGTCTCTCCGAATTTCTTGTCTCGTCCGGATACAAAAGAGGAGTGATTGATCCCACCTTATTTAGAAAGGCAAATGGTAATCACCTTATGCTTGTACAAATATATGTGGATGATATCATCTTCGGATCACCTGATCAGGGGATGATGGATGAATTTGCAAAGCTCATGACCAGCAAGTTCCAAATTAGCATGAATAAAGAGGTTAATTTCTTTCTAGGACTTCAAGTGAAACAAGTCCCGCAAGGGATATTCATCCATCAAGAGAAATACACCTCTGAACTACTGAAGAAATACTCAATGGACAACTGTTCCTCGGCCAAGGTCCCTATGGCCTTCGGATATAAGATTTCTGTTGATCCTTCTGGAGAATCAGTAGACCACAAAACTTACAGAGGAATAATTGGCTCTCTGATGTACCTCACCGCAAGCCGACCAGACATTGTCTTTGCAACAGGAGTATGCGCAAGATACCAAGCCAATCCGAAAGTATCTCACATGACTGCAGCCAAGCAGATTCTCAGATACTTAAAGGGCAGCAAGTCTCTAGGCCTCTGGTACCCCGCAGGGAATGACTTCAGCCTACAAGCTTTCACCGATGCGGATCATGCTGGATGTAGATTGGATAGAAAAAGCACTTCCGATGGCTGTCAATTCCTTGGTGGAAGACTCGTCAGCTGGTCATCAAGGAAACAAAACTGTGTCTCACTATCTATAGCAGAAGCTGAATATGTAGCTACAGCCAACTGTTGTTCACAAGTTTTGTGGATGAAAACACAACTTATGGACTATGGATACATGATGCTGCGGATATCGATTTACGGTGACTCCGAGAGTGCGATAGCAACTTCTCACAATTAAATTCATCACTCTAAGATGAAGCATATTGAATTACGGTATCATCTCATCAAAGACCACATTCTGAAAGGTAACATTGAACTGATCTTTGTTAACACCCATGAAGAGATTGCTGATGTATTCACAAAAGCACTTGACTCTACAAAACTCAACAGTTTCTTACAAATGTTAGGAATGATGAATGCGGACCCTCAATTTTTTTTGAATTGATAGGCACCGCATACCATCTCTGGTTCCCAATGCGGTCCTAACAAAATATATCTATCATACATGGTTTCCGTATACTTTGTGTACCGCAACCATATATCGTACCTATATTTCTACGGTACTTATTGTTTGTTATTTTTGATCTTGTTCAAAGTGTTTATCTCAGTTCATTCAATCGCAGTCAGAGAACCATCCACCGCAATGAAAAATCTCTCAGCATTGATGTAACAATCCGCAGTCACATTGAATGAACTTTCAACTACGTCATAAATTCCAAAGGACGTTGTGTGCTATTTAATGATCCTTCATTAAATTAGAAAAACATTCTCAAAAACATTCTTTGTATAGCACATCATCGTTTCAGTTCTCCTTTTTCAAATGATCCTTTTGTCAGACCTATTTTGGGTTTGAAATCAAATAAAACAGTTTCCCAATATAAAGAAATCTTTAAGAAATATTTTTCATTAAACTGTCTTATCCACCTTGCTCCAAGCTGTCAAATCCGTTCCAATTCCACCTTTATTCAACGGACTTAAGCCCCTCACCACACGATCCTCAAACATGTGATAATGAGTCTGACATTTCATTCAATGCTACATTTTTGGAAAATCAAAAACATTTAACCTTTTCTGTTTTTCAATCGTTTTTGTGGCTGGAAATTAACCTTTGCGTTAAAAAATAAAAACTCAAGGGTTTTTATCTTTAACCGCCACATATAGGGTAAAAACAATAAAATTTTGAATTCCGCCCCTATAAAACCTTTTTCTCTCATCCAAGAAAGCTTTACGCTTTCTGAACCCTCTTGGACGATCTTCATCTTCTTCACCTTCTTGCACTCAAGCTTTCTGCAAGTTCTACAAAACTCTTTTTCAAAATGGTGAAGTCTGGCATCTCAAAGAAGCAATGCGAAGCTTCTGGCTCTGTTCAACCCATTGGTTCTGATTCTGCCACGAGAAATCAATCGCCTTCCATTGCCTCAAGCAATTTTAGGGCAATCTTTGAAGATCACTCCTCCTACAATGTGTCCATTCGCCTCATGATCAAGTTCATCACCAATCACCCACTGTTTGGACACTTCGATTCATTCACTAATGTTGTTCCAATTTCAACACTCTTCAAATGTGCATTCTCGGCGTACCGTCCCCTCAACAATCTGTAAGAAGTTCATATAAACTTGATGGATGATTCCTTGGTCATCTTGACCAAAGACAAGTTTCTGACTGCAATAAACCTATTGATTCACCCCCTACCAAGTTCATCTCTCCCAGTGTGAAATACATCATCTCCTCCCTCTACCAAATGGGTTACCAGAAGAAGCTAAAGGGGATTGGGGAGTTCAAGAAAAACCAACTCCCTGCGGTCTGGTAGTTCGTCTGTCACTATGTGATCCGCAGTCTATCTGGAAGAACCGGAGACACTGACAACATGGGCCTCAAACTGCTGGAGCTAGTCTGGAGTATCTTCACAGGCCACGATGTCAACTACGGTCAGATCTTATAGGATGACTTCCTTCAATACATCCCTAAGGAGAATCCAAAGGCAAATCCCACCGAACTCAATTTTGCAAGGTTTTGGTCCTTATGCATCTCAGACCTTCACCGTGATGTGAAGATCAGCATGGACAGTGACATCAATTTCTTCGTCACTCGTGATCCCAAAAGATACCCTCCCTCCAAAGATCAATCTGTTTTGGACCTCTAAGACGTTTACCCATTCATATTTTGACTACCTTTGACCTTGAGACTAAAATTGTCACTGGTCACATTGAGGCTACGGAAGGTATTGACCCATACCTTTCTACCCCGCCTCTACCTACCGTACCCCGTGATCCTAAACATACCGCAACTCCATCTTCCACTACTCTCTCTAATATGCCATTAGCACAAATACTCAAGAAGCTTTATTCAAGAAAAACCTCTCGAGGGAAGTCCAAGAGAAACACTCCTTCCAAAGAAGTCGAACCATCCAAGAAACGTAAACTCAAACATGTTGTCTCTTCAGATGAAGACTCTGATCCCATTCAGACCCCCGCAGTCAATGTTGCAAATGAGTCTGATGATGACTCAGTCCCCCTCCTTGTTCTCAAGAAAATCCAAACCAACCAAAGTTCTAGCCAAATGCGTGACCGGATTCATACTGAAGTCTCTCAAAAGACTCCAGTAATCCTTGTGGTCCCCGCAAGCCCATTTTCTTCAACCCTTCCTAGCCACTCAGACACAGTAAGTGTGTCTGCTTCATCCAAACGTGGAGACTCTCCCCCAACTAAATCCCAAGAGGATTTAATTGGTTCTTCTCGCCCTAAGGTCTCCAGGGCTTCCAAACTTCATTTCTTTAAGGAACAGGAGTTGCGCTCCATACTTGACTTTGTACTCAAAACACTTGATACACCTTCCCAACCGCAGGACAATTCTTCTGTCCTTGCCAGAACTGAACCGAGGCCAAACTTGACTACGGGCCAAGGAGACCGAGGAAGCTCAGGAAATCCTACTCTGCTTACATCACATACAGTTGGTTTAGGCACGGTGAGCACAAATGTGCAAGGATCCGTGAACCCGAGGGACACGTCGGTGTGAAATCAAGGTTTTGACGGTTATAAATCTGATGATACCTTCACTCGGGATCGTCCCACTACCGAGTCTGGTATCAAGAAATATGAAGCTTTTCGCAGGGCTTTTCAGGCTCGAAAAGACAGGCAAACGCAGCAGCTTCAACAAAAAGAAAATGAAATTCAAATGGTGGCTAAGTATTGGGCAGATGAAATCAACAACGCCAACACCGTAACCAACGTCATAAAAATTCAAGACTGGATGACCGTAATGGATGAGACCATTCGCAAAGCTCATTCCATTCTAGATGGTGCAGGTTCATCCAGGCCCCCTCCAACAACTGCTGCTCATGACTCTCAAGATGACGGAACCGCAATCGAAGTCAGTTTCGGGCCTACTTTTGGCTTTGATGACTTTGACATAAATGAGGTCAACCAACCGGAACGATCAGATGATGTGATGATGATATTTGATGAAGAAGAAGAATCAAGCGGATCCCATCATTCTACTTCAAAGCCCAAGGAAAAGAAGAAGAAGAAGAAGAAAATGGTTGTTTCCAGGAAAGAATTTCAAAACCTGCAAAACAAGATCGATCAGATCTTAGCCGCAGTTAAATCCAGCAAACCGCAACCTGAGGATATGCCTGGACCGCAATCCCTGATCGATAGGACATAACATCTAGAAGCAAGAGAACGAGTTGCTGCTGAGAGAATCTCTCTCAAAGTTGAAATGGGTATTCGAGCCCTGGATACAAGCCGAAAAGCTGATCATCAACAATTCATCACCACTGCAGAGCGACTCATCACAGAAGTGACCGCAATCAAAACTGAGCTTCAATCTGTCATTGCGGGTCATGATGCTAATTCAAAGAAGCTTGTGGAGGAAACTCACAATGCTTATGAGTCCGCCATTTCAGTCCTTCAAACTACCATCAACAACCTCAGATGCTCCTTATCCTCCAACTTCCATGGCCAGGAAATTCTAAGATTTACCAAGGAGATCCACAAGTTGCTTTTTGACCACACACTTCCCACCAATCAACAACTCAGTGAAGCTATCAAAGCTCAGTTCACTGAAGTTTCTGCCAAAATTGATGGTCTTAAGCAATGGCTTGAGAAGGAACCCGATGTTCCTTCCTCAAGAGGGGGAAGTGAAGACCATGGATCAGACCACATTTCACCTCAACAATCTCATCTGCATCAACATTTACAGACTCCCATCCACTTTGGTTAGCATCCAATCTTTTCAACATTTCTCCGCAACCATCTCCACAAAAGAAAACTCCTGTGCCCGCTCCTCAGAAAAGTCCAATTCAATCTCCTCATCAGTCTCCAGTTCAAGATGCTCAACATCTTTCTTCACATCATCCGGAGACTTCCCCTCATCTCAGAAACTTAGCCCCAGAAATGTCATCCGAAAACTCCTTCGACTCTCCCAAAACCAAACAAAAGAAAGCTGACTGGAGAGCAGCTAAATTTGCAGAATTAATTTGGAGAGATCACGGATTCGACATCACTCTGGATGGATCCCTTGTCAATTGTTGGGTTAATCCCATCCGAAGATTACTCGATGATGACTACAAGCCCTATCTCACCTTTGCGGAACCTCCAGCAGACGGTTATTGGGACATTCCCATCTCTCCCAATGCAAAGTTCTTTACCGTGTTTGAATCGTTTGACCGCAACCTCCCAGATTATCTGTAACGCCTGTGTTTCGGGGCTAGGCATTAGTAGATGATATAATAGTCTAGTTCAACTATTGTAACTCTTTTTGAAGCAATAAAAATGAATTATTTGAGTATTACGTGAATTATGTGAATTTATGTGCTTTATACTTAATTATAAAGATATAATTAATAAAGAATAAAAATAAGCGTCAAAATTAAAGTATGAGATAAACCCGATATCTCTAAATAAAGTTGTAGTGGTCGAAACAAGGATTCCGAATATATAAATAACGCCGAAATCCGAGCTATAACGAAGAAGTTATGGTCTGTCGAAGTTTTACGGCAAAACCGGCACGACACCGGAAAACGTAAATAGTGAATTTACAATAGAGGAGTTTTTAGCATTAGTAATCTAAACAAAAGTCGTAGTGTTCATTAAACCGAGAGTGTCCATAAAAAGAACACCCAAATCTGACTTCGTATGAGGAAGTTATGATTTTTCGAAGTTTCGGATCAGCAGTGCACAGCCCGAAACTCGAATTTTAGATCGAGCGATTTTTGGCCAACGCGACCTAAATGAGAATTGAAGATCTCATTAATAGGAGCTCAATGATAAAAAGACAGACGAAAACAGAGCCCGTATGTAGAAGTTATGAATTTTACGCGGTCATTTAACAGTATAATCTCCTCCTAATGTTAAATTTAAGATCGGTCGAGAATTAGCCGATGGAGTCAAAAGGAAAGTTGTAGATCTTGTTTTTACCTATGCGTGGATATAAAAAACGTCGAAAACGGAGCTCTTATGTGAAACTTACGGGGTTTATAAGTCGGCAGGGTGCTGCATCGAAATGGGTGACGTGGCACAATGTAGGCTACCCACGTTCTGCCACCAGAATGGTGACACCTGACCATGGACTCGACGAGTTGGAGGCCAAATCAACAAGCTGGGCTGCCAGCCAGCCTATAAATAGAGGGGCGGAGGCAACTCGTTTCTCACATCTTCAACCCACTTCTTTCTCTCTCTAAACACTCTCTAACAGCCCCCCAAACCCCCCCCCCCCCCAAAAGCCTAGGAAACTTCCCTAGCACTTGAAGAAAGCCTCAGAGAACCCGGAGTCTCCGAGAAAAAGAGTTTGTCGGTTTGAAACTCTGCCCGCGCAGAGCCCGGTTTTCAAGCAAACTTCCCGGAGTCTCCGAGAAGCGAGGTGCTGTCCGGATCACTCCGTATCAGGTGAGTGTATAGTCACTTTCATCTTACACATAGATATGAAGTATTTCATATAAATTATGTGATATGTGTATATATATGTTATCTGTTTTCCAGTGATGTTTGTTGGATGAAAGATCTATACTTCTTTCTTTCAGATCTGGAACTTTTTCCTTCAGATCTACATTTCCTTATCTCAGATCTAAACTTTTCTTCAGATCTAAACTGTATACTTTGAGATCTATGTTGGATGAAAGATCTGAACTTCTTTCTTTCAGATCTGGAACTTTTTCCTTCAGATCAACACTTCCTTATCTCAGATCTAAACATTTCTTCAGATCTAAAATGTATACTTTCAGATCTATTGTAACATCTGGATTTTCAGAGGTATTATGGTGTAGGTTAATCTTGTGATTAAAGGAGAGACTCGATGAGTTGAGGGTCCAACTCGCCGAGTCGAGTCGGGTTTCTCCCGTGGATTTAATGAGTGGACTCGACGAGTCCGAGGAGGGACTCGCTGAGTAGGTGCTGGGCAGAGAAACACTAATCTCCGGGGTTTGGGACCTATTTAAAGGCACTTATAGCCTTCTTGGCCCCTTCCCAACAATGTCTTCGTCCCTTGAGAGAAACCCTAGAGTTATTTATGAGCTAGAGAGGAAAGAGGATTCTTGGAGGTCATTTCTTTGAGAAGAAGATCAAGGGAGTTGCAAGGATCTCAGAGGAGAGTTGGTGGATCAGTCTCATCTTCATTTCAAGCTTCAGATCTGGTACAACTCTTGCCTCCCTTGTGTTTGAGTAGATTTCCTTGGTTGCAAAGTTGGGCTTGTATCCTTATTGATGGGGTTTTGGGTGCATCCAAACCCTTTTTCGAGTCAATTGTAGATCTGGACCTTGTGAGGTCCAGAGATCCAGAAAGTAGGCAGCCATGAGTGAGTAACCTTGGAGCTTCGAAGCTATGGAGCTTCAATGGAGTCAAAATGGTGTATAGAGCAAAAGAACCATGCATGAGCCTCAAGTTCAGACCTTTGCGTGACTTTTGGGTAGTAGGAGGTTAGATCTATGAGTTTGGGTTGCAGATCTGACCTCAAATGGCTGAATGAGAAATCTGTGGGAGCCAACTCGCCGAGTCCAGGGGTGAATCGACGAGTCGTAGCGGGTTTGACCGAGTAGTCTTAACGCAGTATTGGCTCGCCGACTTGGGAGTCAACTCGACGAGCTGAGTGAGTCCTAGGTAGAGTTCAGTTGATGCAAGGGGACTCGACGAGTCGTATGGGTGCACTCGACGAGTGGGGTCAAATGTGGACGGTTGACTTGAGCTTGACTTCTGTTGACTTTGGGGTTTTGGTCAACATAAGTAATAGAGGCCTTGGAAGGGTAAAATGGTCTTTTACCCACTTTAGAGAGTTAGAAAGAGAAGGAACCGCCTTCGATTATCTGAGTCGTGAAAAAGAGTTATTACAAGAGATATTCATCATATGTTTTAGGCGGTGGCGAGTTCGAGATTCAAGTGTGAGGATAGCTGCTTTCTGCTTGCCAGGTGAGTCTTCTCACTATACTTTACCTAGAGTGGTAATTAGAGTTATGTGACAAAGTATTTTGTATGCTATTTATGTGATGTGATGCACTGCATTATTTCTATGTGATTTATGCTGTGTGTGTTCCAGAGTTTATAGAGTTAGGACCGAAAGGTCCACAGAGTTAGGACCAGAGGGTCCACAGAGTTAGGACCAGAGGGTCCATAGAGTTATAGCCTCGAGTGGCTAATATGTGTTTTATGTGGTATTTTGGGGAACTCACTAAGCTTCGTGCTTACCGTGTTATGTGTTATGTGTTTCAGGTTCTCAGGATCGCGAGACAGCACCGGTTGATTGTACACACCAGAGAAAGAGTCATGAGGATCCTGGATTATTAATTACTAAAACATGGAGTTATGTTTTGTGAATTGAACAAATGAGATTTTAATAAAATGTGTCATGAGGATTTATATGATTTTAAATGAAAATTTGCTTTTGAAAATTTACGTTGTTACAAGTTGGTATCAGAGCCTTGGTTTGAGTGATTCGGATGCACCTGCGGGTATGTCTGAACTCAAACTGAGGAATAGAGGAAAATTTTTCAAAATAAATGATTTTTCTAAAACGAGCAGGAGTTTTAAGAGAAAACGAGAAAGAGCAGTGTGTACAATCAGCCAAAGCCCAAACGGTGATTTCCCAAAATACCCTTACCTTATGTGTTATGAGATATTATGAGATATTATACATGCTAGAGACAGGCTAGGTATTTCATATTTTAGGACTAGAGTGGTCTGATTTGTGATGCCTTAATCTAGGAGTTGCTGTTATCGGTGATACGCTTTCGAGTATGTGCTGAGTAAGAGTATCCAGCGGGAATCCTTGTAGAGAAGGGACTTGAGTAGAGAAGTAATCTAGGAGAGATACCTAGATGAGAATTTATGGTACCTACTGCGAGAATAGTTAGACACCCGCGAGGGGTAGAGTTACTTGATTTCGGTGATATCTTTTGAGCATGAGTAGAGCCAGTGGAGTTGTACCTAGAGTGGTTTCTCGTGTTGGTAGAGATTATTCAATGCTCGAATGTTGTTTGCTTCTTGCTTTGTAGAACTCTCGGTGATGGGAGACAGCTACTAAATGAATATAACGATATTCAGGAGGTAGGCGGCTGGCATCATTAGGAGTTCTTCAGCAGCTGATGGCGGAGAAATGTGAGAACCTAGGAAGAGTCTAGGAAGTGACCTTAGTCAGAAGATTACGCTGGCAGAGTAGAGCATTTCGCTGGGAAGCGAGTACGCGTATGGGGATTGGTGATTGAGAGAGTTGAGCAGCTACTCAGGGAATCTGGGATGGTCCGTGTAGAGAGTAAGGGTAGATGTGGCAGGTAGTATGGGCCCGTACTACTGAAAGCAGAGGACCCATACTCGATGCAGGGAGTATTCTAAACATTCTCAGTAGCAGATTGAGAGGTGATGTCATGGTTCGGGTACCATGATCAGTAGCAGATCGGGAGGTGATGTCATGGTTCGGGTACCATGATCAGTAGCAGATCGAGAGGTGATGTCATGGTTCGGGTACCATGATAAGTAGCAGATCGAGAGGTGATGTCATGGTTTGGGTACCATGATCGGTAGCAGAGCGAGAGGTGATGTCATGGTTCGAGTACCATGCTTCGTAGCGGATAGTGTTTGTGCTTTTTCCAGTTATCCTGTCGTGTTTGGGTTATTCTATGATCGGATGCGATAGAATATGGGGCCGGAGGGCCATGTTGAACGAGTTTCAACAGTGCATACCTTGAGAAGAGATTTGAGTTGATTTCCGAGAGACTTTAAGTGAGATGTCAGTTAGAGTCGCAAGACTCATAGATGCGTGCAGATGGTATTATATGAAGGATTGCGGCCTGAGTTGAGCAATCAGCCGATAGTGAAGATGTCACCTTCTGTGATTTGAGTGGTGCTATTTCCGTTTCCTATGGGAAACATAAGAAGTGTCAAGATCTTCGGTTTTTAGCTTGGGGGTAAGCCCTGCGGGGTAGTAGTGATGGCGATCTTCCGCCGGAGTATTTGGCAGTATGTCTGCCGCGAGGTAATGATATAGCATGAGCAGGCTGTCGGTGGGAACTAAGATGGTCAAGGACCAGGACACACCCTACTCGAGTATAGTATGGCACGTGTTAGCTGTAGCAACGGATGATCAAGAAGAGTATATCGGGGCGATGACTTTTTGTCTACGATGGATATCGAGAGTGGAAGTGGAGTCTCTGCTCTTATGGTGAGTGATGTGATAGAACATTGGTTGAGGAGTCGAGGATGAAGAGAATGATAGTGCATTATTTCCAGACTAAGAGTCAGAGTTAATGCAGGACAGTTGGGGAGGTCCGATGACAGGAGGGTGTAAGTTTCTGAAAGACTAGAGACAATCATGATGGGAAGTTCTGAGGATTTCATCTGAGATTGGGGTTATTTGGGGTTGCTTGATCTCTGTCAGGAGATCATCGAGCGTGCGTAGCACCTTCCAGGAGTAGGTGCGATGTTACTGGTGGGAACAGTCTGTGGGATAGATTGTTGGTGCGTCAAATGATGATGGTTCAAACCCTGAGTGGGGGAGAACCGGGTATTCTAATGAGAGGATCAGAGGTTGGCTCAAGAGCGGTAAGAGAACTGGATATACAGACCTGTGGTACGGATTCATAATACCAGCGTTATTGGTGGTTAAGGTGAGGTGCAGAGTAAGTTCATGCATGAGGCTCGTGATCATGAAAGGATGAGTGTCTCCACGGCCGGTGGCCGTTGGTCAGGGAACTTGTAGTGGTTAGAAATTCTTCGAGGTGGTTTGGCTTGTAAGGTTAGTTTGGCGGTTGGGAAATTCTGGTCCGATGTATGGGCTGTTATATGTAGTTTGGGAAGAGCAGATATGGAATTAGACAACCAACCTCAGGGTCGGTCAGTGTATTCTTGCATGAGTTTTGAGCAATAGAGGAGGAAGTTTTGGATGGTTGTCATCATGTTCCGAGTCATTGTCGATTCATCAGTGTTTCAATTGAGAGTTGGGATACTCCGAAGTTGCGCGTTGTGTGAAATGAAGGATAGTTATGATATCCTGAAGGAATGCATTGAGGTATCCGTGTATGATGCCGTAAGTATGGGATCGGTGGTTGAGGCAGGACATCGTGATGTTCTGCGATGGTGTTCCAGGGTATCCGAGTATGATGCCCTGAATTCCGAATTATTTTTAGAGTCATGAGTTTGAGGCGGCAAGTGTTGTATCAAGTATCTACGGTTCCAGTTGGAGCCCTTCGGGTATTGACATCAAGAGGGATCATTTAAGAAGGTGGATTGCAGCAGGGAAAGGTGTTTTGTTATAGCGGTTGTCGTCAGATATTATGATGCATAATTTGGATGAGTGTGGGTACCTATCTATGTTATTCCGCGGAGCATGACTTAGAGGACGCAGTGTGGTGTTAACGTGAGTATGAGACTGTGGGATGATAAGAGAAAGCGCTGCTAGTCAGCGAGAGGGTGTTGTTTCACACCCCAAAACCGGAACGGCGTAAACGTTCGGGGGTGGAGGACGTCATGTTCAGTATCACAACAATGCAAAGTAGTAAACAAGCAACAACATCATCCATTGCATTAATAATATAATTTCATACAAGTGTGTTCCGTCAACTTATATAGACACCAAAAATATACATCAAAAATAAAAGATGAGTCTTGAACGAGCTCCATCTTCTCAAAACCTGGCACCGGTACCTGTCTACTAGTGACCTGAGAATACAAGTTATTTTGAAAGAGTTTATCAGCTTTAAAGCTGGTGAGTTCATCAGTATATTAGTGTCTGTATTTGTATGAAAGTGTTTGTAAGTCTGTAATGTATAAGTTTTGTAAAAGTTTGTAATTGTTTGAACTCTCCTAGAAAACCCTATGTTTCCTACTAAAAGTAGCCTTCTACCAAGGCATCTAGTATCTGTGTGTGTGTCTCTTGTAAGAGTGTATTTTCCCAAAATCTGACTATCATTAGCCAAAAATTTAGTTTTTACATTATTGTTTATTGTGTGAATATCACAAAGTAAATGTAAAGGGAAAATGAAATAGTACTGTAGTGTTGTATTAAGTAACTACTGCTGTACTAATTACTTTAAACCAATTGTTATTTAAAGTACCATGTGATCGGCCTGTATCCTGCTACCGACTCTATAGAAAAACGACGATGTAAGACGTCGTAAAAAATGACGTTTGGCACCCGTAGACTTGCTAGTCCCACTGTAGCGAGCAGCAAGGTGTAGGATAGTCAATCCAGTATAGATCTATACACAAACTCATACGCTCCCCATTTAAGGAGATTCTGGATACAAAACGGGTCATGACAGGTAGTGCCATGCCCCCGTTAAGTGGCTCACATAACTGTAAGTAATGTATATGTATATGTATATGTATGTGCTAGCTGTATAGTGTGTTCTTTCTCTGTCTAGCCTGTATGTTTTGTTTCTCATCACTGTGTATTATGTTTGTTTCTCATCACTATGTATTATGTTTGTTTCTCATCACTATGTATTATGTTTGTTTCTCATCACTATGTATTACTCATGAATGAACTGACTCATTGTCTAGCCTGTATGTTTTGTTTCTCATCACTGTGTATTATGTTTGTTTCTCATCACTATGTATTATGTTTGTTTCTCATCACTATGTATTATGTTTGTTTCTCATCACTATGTATTATGTTTGTTTCTCATCACTATGTATTATGTTTGTTTCTCATCACTATGTATTACTCATGAATGAACTGACTCATTGTATGTTTCATTGTTCTAGTAATTGTATCTTCCTAAACTATACCTATTATAGTTTACTAGTAATGTTGTTTGCGTATATGAACATGTTTGTATACCTTTGCTACCCAAAGGCATTGAACTGAATGAAAGAAGTAACCTTTTATATCTACACACATATACATGATATATAACTAGGATTCAAACGACCTTCGGACAAATAACCTGAATACCCTAAGTCCACAACCAAACAAGGAACAGAAAGTAAGGTGAGCTATCAGTCCTAAGTCCTTTCAATCCTACTTATATAACTATATCTATATAGATACACAGAATATAAGTTAAAAGAGTTTAAGTAAAAGTATTTATCATGTAAAAGAGTTTGATAAAAGCATTTGGTATGTAAAAGAGTTTGTAAGACAGTTTGAAGTAAAACAGTTTGGTAACACAGTTTGAAAAGTAAGAAATCCACTTGTTTGGGGTTTACGGTCCAAGAACATCTTGGACCGTAAACACCTTTGATCCTTGGTTTCTTGGGTGTTTTCTTGATGTTTAGAAGTGTCACAAGCTCTATAATACTCTAGGATAGAAGTACTTACTAGGTAGAAGCTTGAAAAGGTGCTAAAAGTCCAAGAACATTAGTGTGTGTTCTTGGTGAAACTTGAAGATCTACACTTTTGGAATGATTTCACGGATGGAATCATCTTAGATCACTAGATTAAGGTATATATCAACTTATTAGGGTAAGAAACACTTACAAGTTGAAGATCTTGAAGAAATGTTGGATGATACTTGAGAGAGAATTGAGATTTGGATCATGAAAATGTGAAAAATGGTAAAATATGACTAAGTGTCATATTTATACCCCCTTTTAGGGTTTACTGCCATAAACACCTTTGTTTAGGCCGTAAACTCCAAACTCTTGGAGTTTTGGAATAATATTGTTGCACAATAAACCCTAGGGCATCCTCTATCCTGTTATCTCATGAAGTACTAATCTTAAAATACTCAAACTTATTCCAAAAAGCATGAAAATTAGCAGAAACAGTTTTGACTCCTATTGAAGTGAATGGTTGTACATAATAGAAATTTTGGGTTGTCACATGTTGTGATACTGTGGGGAGCCGTAGTACTCACTAGTCATCAGGAGGGTGTTGTGATACTGCGGGGGGCCGTAGTACTCACTAGTCAGCGAGAGTGTGTTGTGATACTACGGGGAGCCGTAGTATTCACTAGTCAGCGAGAGGGTGTTGTGATACTGCGGGGAGTCGTAGTATTCACTAGTCAGCAAGAGGGTGTTGTGATACTGCGGGGAGCCGTAGTATTCACTAGTCAACGAGAGGGTGTCGTGGCACTATAGGAAGCCTTATTATTCGCAAGTCAGAGCATGACGCAGAGGAGTGTTAGGCTTGGGTAGCCTTATTATTGAGTTTTTGGGGACCTGGTGGTCGGACCAGGAGCAAGACTATGGTCTCCTAAATGATCAGGAATCGTTATATACTGAGTTAAGGTGTGGTTATCACAATCATAAGGAATTGGGGAAGTGATGTACGCATCAGTTGCGGGTCATGAGTCATGAGTTTAGTGGTTCATAGGGACGAGTGGTTCCAATTCTGGGTCGGACCAGACTCTCGAGTTTGAGTTTGGCTCTAGTGGTGCTTTGAGTAGACGAGATGAAATTCTAGATTCTGAGAGGGGTCCCAAGTTGAGGGGTATTGTTTATCAGTTGATGTCTTAGACCTGTGTAGGTCAACACTCGGGTACGGGAGGTACCGCAAGGGGCATGTATCTAGGGAGTGGTGTTCGACAGATGTCGAGGGTGAAACGATTTAGTGGGATTGTGGTATTCGTTGGGGTAAAGAGAGCTTCGTGACTTGTGTGTCACCAGGCCAAGATTGTGGTTGTGAGAAGGAAGTCGGTGAGACATTTTGGGACATGTTATGGGTGACCTTTGGAGGTTCAACTGTGGAGTCAGGAGTTGACTTAGTGCCCAGTATTGAAAAGGGATATGAGAAACGAAGTTGGGGCTTACGAATATGATGTCTGAGGACACTTCTGAACGAGTATGGTTTTTCCCTTGTGTCTGAGGGCAGAGTGTTAAGGATTCTTTGTTTGGATGGGTTCTGATAGCGGTTTAGTGGATGAGCCCTAGTGAGGTGTGGAACCTTCCATTTCTTGGGGCGTGATTCAGATCTTTTAGCATGTTGGTATGAGTGAGCGGTATCCGATTGTTGGATTCGGTCTTGTGAGAATCAGAGGATCAGTGGGTTATCAGGGCTGACATTCGAGGAACAAATATCATGGTGATCTCTTGAGTAGGTGGTCTGGCGGCGAGTTAGGCCACTAGAGTTTCCAGATATTGGGAAAGAGTATATTAGCGGTTGAAGAGTTGGTTTAGTTTTGGGACTTGGGAGTTTTTGTGTGGTTTTAGGTATCCATTGAGAAAGATATCGGTGTAGTATGAGATCCTTCCGGTGGTGTCTTTCGTGTTGATGAACTTTGTGTGGTCACGGAGTGATTTCGAGGGCGAAATCTAATTCAAGTGGGGGAGAATGGTAACATCCGGATTTTCAGAGGTATTATGGTGTAGGTTAATCTTGTGATTAAAGGAGAGACTCGACAAGTTGAGGGTCCAACTCGCCGAGTCGAGTAGGGTTTCTCCCGTGGATTTAATGAGTGGACTCGACGAGTCCGAGGAGGGACTCGCCGAGTAGGTGCTGGGCAGAGAAACCCTAATCTCTGGGGTTTAGGACCTATTTAAAGGCACTTATAGCCTTCTTCGCCCCTTCCCAACAGTGTCTTCGTCCCTTGCGAGAAACCCTAGAGTTATTTATGAGCTAGAGAGGAAAGAGGCTTCTTGGAGGTCATTTCTTTGAGAAGAAGATCAAGGGAGTTGCAAGGATCTCAGAGGAGAGTTGGTGGATCAGTCTCATCTTTATTTCAAGCTTCAGATCTGGTACAACTCTTGCCTCCCTTGTGTTTGAGTAGATTTCCTTGGTTGTAAAGTTGGGCTTGTATCCTTATTGATGGGGTTTTGGGTGCATCCAAACCCTTTTTCGAGTCAATTGTAGATCTGGACCTTGTGAGGTCCAGAGATACAGAAAGTAGGCAGCCATGAGTGAGTAACCTTGGAGCTTCGAAGCTATGGAGCTTCAATGGAGTCAGAATGGTGTATAGAGCAAAATACACCATGCATGAGCCTCAAGTTCAGACCTTTGCGTGACTTTTGGGTAGTAGGAGGTTAGATCTATGAGTTTGGGTTGCAGATCTGACCTCAAATGGCTGAATGAGAAATCTGTGGGAGCCAACTCGCCAAGTCCAGGGGTGACTCGACGAGTCGTAGCGGGTTTGACCGAGTAGTCTTAACCCAGTGTTGGCTCGCCGAGTTGGGAGTAAACTCGACGAGCTGAGTGAGTCCTAGGTAGAGTTCAGTTGATGCGAGGGGACTCGACGAGTCGCATGGGTGCACTCGACGAGTAGGGTCAGATGTGGACGGTTGACTTAAGCTTGACTTCTGTTGACTTTGGGGTTTTGGTCAACATAAGTAATAGAGGCCTTGGAAGGGTAAAATGGTCTTTTACCCACTTTAGAGAGTTAGAAAGAGAAGGAACCGCCTTCGATTATCTGAGTCGTGAAAAAGAGTTATTATAAGAGATATTCATCCTATGTGTTAGGCGGTGGCGAGTTCGAGATTCAAGTGTGAGGATAGCTGCTTTCTGCTTGCCAGGTGAGTCTTCCCACTATACTTTACCTAGAGTGGTAATTAGAGTTATGTGACAGAGTATTTTGTATGCTATTTATGTGATGTGATGCACTGCATTATTTCTATGTGATTTATGTTGTGTGTGTGTTCCAGAGTTTACAGAGTTAGGACCAAAAGGTCCACAGAGTTAGGACCAGAGGGTCCACAGAGTTAGGACCAGAGGGTCCATAGAGTTATAGCCTCGAGTGGCTAATATGTGTTTTATGTGGTATTTTGGGGAACTCACTAAGCTTCGTGCTTACCGTGTTATGTGTTATGTATTTCAGCTTCTCAGGATCCTGGATTATTAATTACTAAAACATGGAGTTATGTTTTGTGAATTGAACAAATGAGATTTTAATAAAATGTGTCATGAGGATTTATATGATTTTAAATGAAAAATTTCTTTTGAAAATTTACGTTGTTACATCTATTTTGGATGAAAAATATCACACCCCAAAACCGGAACGGCGGAATCGTTCGGGGGTGGAGGACGTCATGTTCAGTATCACAACAATGAATAGTAGTAAACAAGCAACAACATCATCGATTGCATTAATAATATAATTTTAATACAAGTGTGTTCTATCAAGTTTAATAGACACCAAAAATATGAATCAAAATAAAAGATGAGTCTTGAACGAGCTCCATCTTCTCCAAAACCTGGCATCGGTACCTGTCTACTGGTGACCAGAGAATACAAGTTATTTGAAAGGGAGTATCAGCTTTAAAGCTGGTGAGATCATAAGTATTTTAGTGTCTGTATTTGTATGAAAGTGTTTGCAAGTATGTGATGTGTAAGTTTGTAAAAGTTTGTGTATGTTTATAAAATGTTCGAATCTTCTAGAAAACCCTATGTTTTACTACTAAAAGTAGCCTTCTACCAAGGCATCAAGTTTTTGTGTATATGTCTCTTGTAAGAGTGTGTATTTTCCCAAGTCTGACTATCATTTACCAAAATATAGTTTTTACATTACTGTTCATTGTGTGAAGATCACAAAGTGAATGCAATGGGAAAATAAAATAGTACTGTAGTGTTGTATTGTGTAACTACTGCTGTACTAACTACCTTAAACCAATTGTCATTTAAAGTATCATGTGATCGGCATGTACCATACTACCGACTAGTAACACGACGATGTAAGACGTCGGAAGGAATGACGTTTGGCACCCGTAGACTTGCAAGTCCCACTGTAGCGAGCAGCAAGGTGTAGGATAGTCAATCCTATATAGATCTATACACAAACTCAACGCTCTCCACTTAAGCAGATTCTGGATACAAAACGAGCCATGACAGGTGATGCCATGCCCCGTTACGTGGCTCACATAACTGTAGTAGTATTCTTGTATATGTATTGTGTGTACTAGATGTATTGTGTGTTCTCTCTCTGTCTAGTATGTATGTATGTTCTCTCTGTCTTTCATAATAGTATGTTCCCTAGTATAATGTATAGTATGTACTAGCTGTATTGTGATGTATAGTATGTACTAGCTGTATTGTATGTTCTATCTCTGTCTAGTATGTATGTATGAACTGACTCCTTGTTTGTTTCATTGTTCTAGTAATAGTACTAGTAACTTCCTAAATTATGCCTATCATAGTTTACCAGCAATGGTGTTTGTATGTATGAACATGTTTGTATACCTTTGCTACCCAAATGTATTTTTGACAACCCGAAATTTCTATTCTGTACCACCATTCACTTCAATAGAAGTCAGAACTGTTTCTGCTAACTGTTAAGCGTTTTGGAGTCAGTTTGAGTGTTTTAAAGCTTAGTACTTCAAGAGATAACAGGAGAGAGTATATTCTAGGGTTTATTGTGCACCAATAATGTCCCAAAACACCAAGAGTTTGGAGTTTACGGCCTAAACATGGTGTTTACGGCCGTAAACTCTAAGGAGTATAAATATGACACTTAGTCAATTTTATCACTTTTTCACCATTTCAAGACTAGAACTCAAATCCTCTCAAGTATCATCCGATTTTCCTTCTTGATCTTCAACTTTGTAAGTGTTTCTTGCCCTAATTAGTTGATATCTTACTTACTCTAGTGATCTTACATGATTCCATCCGTGAAATTTCTCCATTTGTGTAGATCTTCAACTGTTCTTAGTTTCACCAAGAACACCAAGAACACACACTAGTGTTCTTGGACTTTTAACACCCTTTCAAGCTTCTTTATTGTAAGTACTCTTACCCTAGTGTGTTATAAGACTTTTTACACTTCTTAATCAACTAGAAAACACAAAGAAACACAAGATCAAAGGTGTTTACGGTCCAAACATGTTCTTGGACCGTAAACCCTAATGAAGGGGCCATTGTGTGCCCTAGTCCCTTACCAAGCCTTGGATACTAGTCTAGATCATATCTTTAAAGTGCTTAGGACCTTAAACATCAAAAACATCAAGGACCATTAGAGTTTACGGCCGTAAACTCATGGAGAAATGGTCCATGGGCCGTAAACTCTACAAAGGGGTGAAATGTTGCCATAATCACTTCCTAAGGCATAGACTTGAAGTAAGGATGCTTCATTATGACTTTTAGGACTTCAGAACACAAAATGGTAGAAGTACCATGAGTTTACGGCCGTAAACTCATGGGTTTACGACCGTAAACTCCAAGGGAGTTGGTCCCAAAACCGTAAACTCATAAAGAGTTTACCCTTGGACCCCAAACTCAAAAGCCAAGTCCTACAACCCTTAGATGCAATCCTTAGTACTTATAACACTTGAATCAAGGTGTTTTTCATGTCCTAGGGTGTCTTAACTTTATTAATTAGTTGTTAAATGACTAATTGGATACATATATGTGTTATTATATGTTAACTAGGATCCTTGTGTGTGTTCAAGTTTTCACTTGACACTCAGCATCCTATACCATCCGTTCATCCAAAACACTCACTACAGGTGAGTTCATACCCCTTAATTAACCTTTTAAATGATTTTAAATGCTTTTATGGGGGGGGGGGAATACAAGTTGAACTATTATAGTTATTATATCAATCACATGTGATTAATAACTACCAAACAAGTGGATTTCTTACTTTTCAAACTATGTTATCAAACAACTACTTCAAACTGTTTATTTAAACTCTTTTACATGTGAAATACTTTTATTAAACTCTTTTAAACTTATATTTTTGTTAAATGTGTATCTATATAGATATAGTTATATAAGTAGGATTTGAAGGACTTAGGACTGATAGCCCACCTTACCTCCTGTTCCTTGTTTGGTTGTGGACTTAGGGTATCGGTTGTTTGTCCGAAGGTCGTTTGAATCCTAGTCATATATCATATATATGTATATAGATATAAAAGGTTACTTGTTTCTATTCAATACCTTTGGGTAGCAAAGGTATACAAACATGTTCATACATTCAAACAACATTACTAGTAAGCTATAATAGGTATAGTTTAGGAAGATACTAATACTATTACTAGAACAGTGAAACATACAAAGAGTCAATTAATACATGAGTCAATACCATAAAGAGAGAACATAACATACAGATATAGAATACTATGATGAGAAACAAACAATACCATACAGAGAGAACATACATACATACTAGACAGAGAGAGAACATACAATACAACTAGTACATACAATACATTCACAAGTGCACTAATACAGTTATGTAAGCCACATAACGGGGCATGGCATAACCTTTCATGGCCCGTTTTGTATCCAGAATCTCCTTAAATGGAGAGCGTTGAGTTTGTGTATAGATCTATACTGGATTGACTATCCTACACCTTGCTGCTCGCTATAGTGGGAGTTGCAAGTCTACTGGTGCCAAACGTCATTTCTTCCGACGTCTTACATCGTCGTGTTTATAGTCGGTAGTATGGTATAGGCCGATCACATGGTACTTTAAATAACAATTGGTTTAAGGTAGTTAGTACAGCAGTAGTTACTTAATACAACACTACAGTACTATTTCATTTTCCCATTGCATTCACTTTGTGATCTTCACACAATAAACAGTAATGTAAAAACTATATTTTTGGTTAATGATAGTCAGATTTGGGAAAATACATACTCTTACAAGAGTCTTACATACAAACAGTTGATGCCTTGGTAGAAGGCTACTTTTAGTAGAAAACATACGGTTTTCTGGGAGAGTTCAAATACTTACAAACATTTACAAACTTATACATTACATACTTACAAACACTTTCATACAAACACAGACATAATATACTTATGATCTCATCATCTTTAAAGCTGATAAACTCTTTCAAAATAACTTGTATTCTCAGGTGACCAGTAGACAGGTACCGGTGCCAGGTTTTGAGAATATGGAGCTCGTTTAAGACTCATCTTTTATTTTGATTCATATTTTTGGTGTCTATTTAACTTGACAGAACACACTTGTATTAAATTATATTATTAATGCAATGGATGATGTTGTTGCTTGTTTACTTCTTTGCATTGTTGTGATACTGTACATGACGTCCTCCACCCCCGAACGATTCCGTCGTTCCGGTTTTGGGGTGTGAAAGATTGGTATCAGAGCATTGTTTATAGTGAATCGAGTATATCAACCCATAAAAGATATACGAACTATAAACACAGCGGGATTAAAATACTCTGATAAAGAGTTTATGCTTTTAAATAATAAAATATTTAACCAAGTATACATACCTGCATTCATACTAAAAACAGTGTCACTAGGACAGAACAAAAGTATTACGATTGTCGGACAGCACAATTAGACTTAGAGACATATGGTCAACCCTGGGAAGATATAGCCTGGACAACTATGTTATCCGAGGAGTGACTAGCATGTGCCTAAGGGTGGTCGTGAGGTTGCAACAAGTCTAAAAACTTACCAACACTACTACAACGAAAACACTAGAACAGAACATAAACTTAAAATACTATAGGAGTATTTTGTATTACTATTAATTACTTATCTGAGAACTAATGGTCTTTATTAGTATGTCAATAGTTGCTGAGTGGATACGCTAAGGTTATATGTAACTAGGATGTCATAGACTTAGAATCTGTGATCTTTGCTTTACTTCCTGTTCCTTGTTTGGTTGTGGGCTTAGAGTTAGGGTCACGTATTCGAAGGTCTATCCTATTTTAAGTACATATAACTGGTATGCACTAAACAAGTATTGAAGTAACTGATAAAGATCATCTTATAATTATCTAGTTAGTTCGTCTATTAATTATTTCTTTACCCCTTTTCTCGCGTAGATATCATGGATGGATTCCATCTTCCTGGAGACCCGTACTATCCCAACCACGGCAATGCAGGATGGCTGGGAGAAGGGCCAGAAGACGATCACCCAATCCCTTTGGATGATCACTATGCTGAAGGTTTTTTGGATAGTTCTGACTCAGAACCTGAAGTCAACAACCAACCCCCAGCTGCTCAAAACCCAAACCCAAACCCTCGTCCATCATTTCAATGACCCACACCTCTGTGAGCCACAAACTTGAATAGATGGAGTCAGGAACAGGGTCAACCCATTCCCTACAATGGGGACATAAGCTTTTACAACCTCACCGAGGGAGGTTCAGCTGATCGTGTCCTGCCCATCATGGTCCGTAGGATTTCTCGGAACACCGAGCAAGGTCGAGCAACTATCGACCGAGTGTTGGAGATTGACGCCAACTCTGGCGTTAACACGGTCCGCATTCGCCAACTCGAGGTAGCTATGGAAAGGGCTAGGATAACCAATAGGACTCTGCAGCAATAGCTAACTACATCCCAAGCTGAAGTTAGGGAACTTAGGGCTAGGCAGTCAATGTATGAAAGGCGCATGCGAGATATAGAGCGGCGTCTTCCTGAATCAAGAACTCACTCTAGTAGTTCTCGTCGCCGCTAGAGTCTCCTCGACTTCTCTTTTGGATATAAACTAGTTTATGTAAAAACTCTAGTCTAATTTCCTATCTTTGTTAGAACTTGGACCTGTAAGGTCTTGATTAGGTCATAGATCTATCAAAATTTTCCCATCTTGGTTTGATGTAAGATCTACTTCTAGGTCATTTTTCCCGAACTTATTACATCTGTAATTCCAGTATTATTGACAGATATCTAATCTCATGGAAATTATTATCCAAATGCTATCATCTGTTAGTGCTAGATCTACATTCAACCATGCTATTCAATTATGCTGTTGGGCTATGGAGAGTTAGTCCATGAGTCATTCTCATCAATTTTCCTATTAAATTCTTATCAATATCTTCATCTTTCTAAACTTATAGTTAAAAGATGCCTCCACGCCTATCAACAAGACGCGATCCTCCGACAACTACAACACCCCCTGCTCCTCAAATGGATACGGCAGCTCTGAATGCTGTTGTAGCTGCGGCTGTGGCTACAGCCATGGCTCAATATCATTCTTCTGGTTCCACTGGAGGAGGAACCCCTGTTCAATCTACTCATGGTGAAGCTCATGTGTGCTTGAGAGAGTGCTTCTATAAGGACTTCACTAACTGCAAGCCCAAGTCCTTTATAGGGACTGGCGGAGTCATTGCCCTCTCGCAATGGTTTGAGAAGACCGAATCGGTTTTCGAAATCTGCTCTTGTCCAGAAGGGAGCAAGGTCAAGTTCGTTGCTTGCACCTTTGAGGAAAAAGCCCTGACATGGTGGAATAGCCATGTCAAGTCACTATCTCTAGTAGTGGCTAATGCTATGGGCTGGGAAGCTCTGAGAGAGCTAATGATTGAGGAATACTGCCCGAGGGGAGAAATCCGAAAAACTGGAGGAGGAACTGTGGAGCCTAACCATGAAGGGCTCCGACATAGTCTCCTACACCGCCAGGTTCTGTGAGCTGGTGGCCCTCTGTCCCAACATGGTTCATACAGAGGGAAAGAAGATAGAAAGATACATATGGGGGCTGGTGCCTCCATTCCAGGGAAATGTTTTGGCTTCAAACCCCACTACATTCGATAGTGCCAAGCGATTGGGACAACGGCTTATAGACCATGGGGTTCGTACCCCGGCCGCAACAACAACCCTGGCCATCTCAGAACCTTACAAAACCGCTGATTCCAAGCGGAAGTTATGGGATGACAAGAAGAGGAAGAAGGGTGCCAAAAAGCAGCAGGTCGTGGCAGTTCATGCTGCGATAGCACCTGCAGCTGCTGCACCGGTAAGGCAGTATGCTGGAAGTTTGCCTAAGTGCAACAAATGCAACTTCCACCACATCGGTGCCTGCCGGGAAATGCAGTGTTCAAACTGCAACAGGAAGGGGCACACTGCCCGTTTCTGCAAAGCACCGGCGAGGCCACTCAACCAAATCCCCGGCGCAGGAGTGGGCCAAGCTTGCTACGGTTGTGGCGAGGTGGGCCACTACAAGAGGGACTGCCCTAAGGCGGGGAATGCCGGTAGAGTGGGAAGAGTTCTGGCCATAGGCCACGAGGAGGCGGTTGCCGACCCCACAGTGGTCACGGGTACGTTTCTCCTCGATAACTCTTATGCATACATTTTGTTTGATAGTGGAGCAGAGAGGACTTTCGTGACCCAAAAATTTGCTCATTTACTTAAGCAAAAATGGCTAATTGAAAGACGGAGAGCACTAGCAGTATATTCATAGGGTGTACCCTAACTCTAGATAGCCATTCATTTTCGATCGACCTCATGCCGGTCTCAATTAAAAGTTTCGACGTCATTATCGGTATGGATTGGTTGAGTCTTCATCGTGCCGACATCATGTGTTACGAAAAGGCTGTTCGCCTTAATCTGCCGTCTGGCGAAACTCTAGTATTTTATGGCGACAAACTCGGCACGAACCTTCGTATCATCTCGAGCATTCAAGCCCAGAAATTTTTGCGAAAGGAATGTCGCGCATTCCTCGCTTATGTGGTCGATGTCAGCCAAGAAACGAAAGACATTCAGAACATTCCAGTAGTACGCAACTTTCCCGACATCTTTCCAGAAGAACTCCCAAGATTACCTCCTCAACGTCAAGTCGAGTTCAGAATCGACTTAGTTCCAGGGGCTACCCCCGTAGCCAAATCGCCCTATCGTCTAGAACCTACAGAGATGCAGGAACTGTCCTGTCAACTTAAGGAACTGCTCAGCAAGGGCTTTATAAGACCAAGCTTCTCACCCTGGGGAGCTCCAGTCTTGTTCGTCAAGAAGAAAGATGGATCGTTTCGAATGTGCATCGACTACAGGGAGCTCAACAAACTAACAGTAAAAAAATCGTTACCCTCTGCCTCGTATAGACGATTTGTTTGACAAACTTCAAGGGGCGAACTTCTTTTCAAAAATCGATCTAAGATCCAGATATCACCAACTACGAGTGCTAGGGGAGGATGTCCCGAAGACAGCCTTCCGAACTCGTTATGGGCACTACGAATTTGTAGTGATGCCGTTCGGATTAACAAACGCACCCGCAGTATTCATGGATTTAATGAATAGGGTGTGTCGTCCTTACTTGAATCAGTTCGTCATCGTCTTCATCGATGACATACTTATCTACTCTCGTAATAAGGAGGAGCATAGTCAACATCTGCGACAGGTCTTAGAAACACTACATTTGGAGAAGCTCTATGCGAAGTTCTCGAAATGCGAATTTTAGATCCGAAGAGTCGAATTCTTAGGGCACGTGGTTAGCAAAGAGGGAATACACGTGGACCCTTCCAAAATCAAAGCCATTGAGAGCTGGTCAGCACCGAAGACGCCTATAGAAATTCATCAATTTCTAGGCCTCGCTGGCTATTATCGCAGGTTCATTCAGAACTTCTCCCGCATTGCGAAACCTCTTACAACACTGACCCAGAAGGGCGTGGCCTTTGACTGGGAAGAGAAGCAGGAAAGAGCGTTCCAAACGCTCAAGCGAGCCTTGTGCACCGCACCAATACTATCCCTCCCCGAAGGGATAGAAGACTTCGTTGTCTATTGCGATGCGTCAAATCAAGGGCTCGGCTATGTTCTGATGCAACGTGGTAAGGTCATCGCCTATACCTCGAGACAGCTAAAGACACACGAGGTCAACTACACTACTCACGATCTTGAGCTACGAGCAGTTGTGTTTGCTCTGAAGATCTGGAGACACTACCTGTATGGTACAAAAAGCACTATCTTTACAGACCACAAAATCCTACAACATATATTCGACCAGAAGGAGCTCAACATGAGACAACGACGGTGGGTCGAGCTACTCAGTGACTACGAATGCGAAATTCGTTATCATCCGGGTAAAGCCAACGTAGTAGCTGGCGCCCTAAGTCAGAAAGAATACTTTGGTCGTAGAGTCAAATCATTGACTATGCCTATCCATTCACACTTGTCCGCGCAAATTAAGGAGGCTCATCTCGACGCTTTGAAACCTGAAAATGTGGCGAGTGAATCCCTGAGAGGGATGGATAAGAACTTGGAAGTCAAGGGTGGCAGAGCCTTATATCTCATGGATCGGATCTGGACACCAAAACACGGTGGTTTCAGAGACTTGGTCATGACAGAGGCGCACAACACTCATTATTCCGTCCACCCAGGTTCAGATAAGATGTATCTGGATCTTAAAAAGCTATACCGGTGGCCTAACCTGAAAGCAGAGATTCCTACCTTCGTGAGTAAATGCCTTACTTGCGCCAAGGTCAAGCTCGAATACCAGAAACCCTCAGGTCTACTGCAACAGCTGAAGATACTGGAATGGAAGTGGGAGCGGATCACTATGGACTTCATAACCAAGTTGCCCAAGACAACGGGTGGACTTGATACCGTATGGGTCATCATCGACAGATTGACCAAGTCCGCACACTTCCTGCCTATCAAAGAAACAGACAAGATGGAGAAGCTTACAAGAACCTACATTCGGGAGATTGTACGACTGCACGGTGTTCCCATATCCATTATCTCGGACAGAGATAGTAGATTCACTTCGAGGTTCTGGCAGTCGTTACAAAGTTCCCTAGGAACTAGGCTGGACATGAGTACACCCTACCATCCACAGACCGACGGACAAAGTGAGAGGACTATCCAAACCTTGGAAGATATGTTGCGAGCCTGTCTGATCAACTTTGGGAAAGCATGGGATACTCATTTACCTCTTGTCGAATTTTCCTACAACAACAGTTATCACACGAGCATAAAGGCTGCACTATTCGAGGCCCTCTATGGCCGAAAGTGCAGATCCCCTCTGTGCTGGGATGAGGTGGGTGATACCCAGTTAGTTAAAGGACGAGTTCCTAAAAGCACTCTCACGGGTCCAGAGATCATTCGGGAAATGACAGAGAAGATCGTTCAGATTCGTGAACGATTGAAAGCCTCTAGAGACCGACAGAAAAGCTTCGCTGATAAACGACGGAAACCGTTGGAATTCCAGGTGGACGACCGTGTTCTGTTGAAGGTCTCACCCTGGAAGGGCTTAATACGCTTTGGAAAGCGTGGAAAGCTAAATCCAAGATACATAGGGCCTTTCGAGATTCTCGCAAGAATCGGCCCTGTAGCTTACAAACTTAACTTACCCTGCGAGCTCAGTAACGTACATTCTACTTTCCACGTCTCGAACTTGAAAAAGTGTCTGTCCGACGAGACTCTTGTAATCCGACTCGACGAGATCGAGATCAACGAGAGCCTCAACTTCGTGGAAGAACCTGTAGAGATCATGGACCGAGAGCTCAAGCAAACGAAACAAAGCCGTATCCCGATAGTGAAGGTTCGCTGGAATGCCAAGCGATGATCAAAATTCACTTGGGAGCGAGAGGATCAGATGAAACTGAAATATCCTCGTCTTTTTACTTAATTATCTGTAACTACTTATTTACTTAAACTCTAATTTCGGGACGAAATTCCTTCTAACGGGGGGATGATGTGACAACCCGAAATTTCTATTCTGTACCACCATTCACTTCAATAGAAGTCAGAACTGTTTCTGCTAACAGTTAAGCTTTTTGGAGTCAGTTTGAGTGTTTTAAAGCTTAGTACTTCAAGAGATAACAGGAGAGAGGATATTCTAGGGTTTATTGTGCGCTAATAATGTCCCAACACTCCAAGAGTTTGGAGTTTACGGCCTAAACATGGTGTTTACGGCCGTAAACTCTAAGGAGTATAAATATGACACTTAGTCATTTCTATCACTTTTTCACCATTTCAAGACTAGAACTCAAATCCTCTCAAGTATCATCCGATTTTCCTTCTTGATCTTCAACTTTGTAAGTGTTTCTTGCCCTAATTAGTTGATATCTTACTTAATCTAGTGATCTTACATGATTCCATCCGTGAAATCATTCCATTTGTGTAGATCTTCAAGGGTTCTTAGTTTCACCAAGAACACCAAGAACACACACTAGTGTTCTTGGACTTTTAACACCCTTTCAAGCTTCTTTATTGTAAGTACTCTTACCCTAGTGTGTTATAAGACTTGTTACACTTCTTAATCAACTAGAAAACACAAAGAAACACAAGATCAAAGGTGTTTACGGTCCAAACATGTTCTTGGACCGTAAACCCTAATGAAGGGGCCATTGTGTGCCCTAGTCCCTTACCAAGCCTTGGATACTAGTCTAGATCATATCTTTAAAGTGCTTAGGACCTTAAACATCAAAAACATCAAGGACCATTAGAGTTTACGGCCGTAAACTCATGGAGAAATGGTCCATGGGCCGTAAACTCTACAAAGGGGTGAAATGTTGCCACAATCACTTCCTAAGGCTTAGACTTGAAGTAAGGATGCTTCATTAAGACTTTTATGACTTCAAAACACAAAATGGTAGAAGTACCATGAGTTTACGGCCGTAAACTCATGGGTTTACGACCGTAAACTCCAAGGGAGTTGGTCCCAAAACCGTAAACTCATAAAGAGTTTACCCTTGGACCCCAAACTCAAAAGCCAAGTCCTACAACCCTTAGATGCAATCCTTAGTACTTATAACACTTGAATCAAGGTGTTTTTCATGTCCTAGGGTGTCTTAACTTGATTAATTAGTTGTTAAATGACTAATTGGATCCATGTGTTATTATATGTTAACTAGGATCCATGTGTGTGTTCAAGTCTTCACTTGACACTTAACATCCTATACCATCCGTTCATCCAAAACAATCACTACAGGTGAGTTCATACCCCTTAATCAACCTTTTAAATGATTTTAAATGCTTTTATGGGGGGGGGGAATACAAGTTGAACTATAATAGTTATTATATCAATCACATGTGATTAATAACTACCAAACAAGTGGATTTCTTACTTTTCAAACTGTGTTATCAAACAACTACTTCAAACTGTTTATTTAAACTCTTTTACATGTCAAATACTTTTATTAAACTATTTTAAACTTATTAAACTCTTTCAAACTTATATTTCTTTTAAACTTATATTTCTGTTAAATGTGTATCTATATAGATATGTGTATCTAATACTATTACTAGAACAATGAAACATACAAGGAGTCAGTTCATACATACATACTAGACAGAGATAGAACATACAATACAGGTAGTACATACTATACATCACAATACAGCTAGTACATACTATACATTATACTAGGGAACATACTATTATGAAAGACAGAGAGAAACATACATACATACTAGACAGAGAGAGAACACACAATACAACTAGTACACACAATACATATACAAGAATACTACTATAGTTATGTGAGCCACGTAACGGGGCATGACATCACCTGTCATGGCCCGTTTTGTATCCAGAATCTTCTTAAATGGAGAGCGTTGAGTTTGTGTATAGATCTATACTGGATTGACTATCCTACACCTTGCTGCTCGCTACAGTGGGACTTGCAAGTCTACGGGTGCCAAACGTCATTTCTTCCGACGTCTTACATCGTCATGTTTATAGTCGGTAGTATGGTACAGGCCGATCACATGGTACTTTCAATAACAATTGGTTAAAGGTAGTTAGTACAACAGTAGTTACTTAATACAACACTACAGTACTATTTTATTTTCCCATTGCATTCACTTTGTGATCTTCACACAATAAACAGTAATGTAAAAACTATATTTTTGGTTAACGATAGTCAGATTTGGGAAAATACATACTCTTACAAGAGTCTTACATACAAACAGTTGATGCCTTGGTAGAAGGCTACTTTTAGTAGAAAACATAGGGTTTTCTAGGAGAGTTCAAATACTTACAGACCGTTACAAACATTTACAAACTTATACATTACATACTTACAAACACTTTCATACAAACACAGACACTAATATACTTATGATCTCATTAGCTTTAAAGCTGATAAACTCTTTCAAAATAACTTGTATTCTCAGGTCCCCAGTAGACAGGTACCGGTGCCAGGTTTTGAGAAGATGGAGCTCGTTCAAGACTCATCTTTTATTTTGATTCATATTTTTGGTGTCTATTTAACATGACAGAACACAGTTGTATTAAATTATATTATTAATGCAATGGATGATGTTGTTGTTTGTTTACTACTTTGCATTGTTGTGATACTGTACATGACGTCCTCCACCCCCGAACGATTCCGCCGTTCCGGTTTTGGGGTGTGACAGTATTGAATAGAAAGAAGGAACTTTTATATCTATATACATATAAATAATATATAACTAGGATTCAAACGACCTTCAGACAAACAACTGATACCCTAAGTCCACAACCAAACGAGGAACAGGAGGTAGGGTGAGCTATCAGTCCTAAGTCCTTTCAATCCTACTTATATAACTATATCTATATAGATACACAATTAACAGAATATAAGTTTAAAAGAGTTTAATAAAAGTATTTGACATGTAAAAGAGTTTGTAAAAGTATTTGACATGTAAAAGAGTTTTTATAACAGTTTGAAGTAGTTTGTTTGATAACACAGTTTGATAAGTAAGAAATCCACTTGTTTGGTAGTTATTAATCACATGTGATTGATATAATAACTATAATTGATCAACTTGTATCCCCCCCATAAAAGCATTTAAAATCATTTAAATGGTTGATTAAGGGGTATGAACTCACCTGTAGTGAGCGGTTTGGATGAACGAATGTTATAGGATGCTAAGTGTCAAGTGAAGACTTGAGCACACACAAGGATCCTAGTTAACATATAATAACACATATATTTATCCAATTAGTCATTAAACAACTAATTAACCAAGTTAATACACCCTAGGACATGAAAAACACTTTGATTCAAGTGCTATAAGTACCAAGGGTTGCATCTAAGGGTTGTAGGGCCTTGCTTTTGAGTTTAAGGTCCAAGGGTAAACTCTTTTGGAGTTTACGGTTTTGGGACCAACTCCCATGGAGTTTACGGTCATAAACCCATGAGTTTACGGCCGTAAACCCATGGTACTCCTACCATTTCGAGTTTTGAGGTCTTATAAGTCATAAAGTAGCATCCTAACTACAAGTCTAAGCCTTAGGAAGTGATTGTGGCACCATTGCACCAACTTATAGAGTTTACGGCCCATGGACCATTTCTCTATGAGTTTACGGCCGTAAACTCTAATGGTTCTTGGTCTTTTTGATGTTTAAGGTCCTAAACACTTCAAGGATGTAATCTAGACTAGTATCCAAGGCTTGGTAAGGGACTAGGGCTCACAATGGCCCTTTCATTAGGGTTTACGGTTCAAGGACATGCCTTGACCGTAAACACCTTTGATCTCGAGTTTCTTTGTGTTTTCTAGTTGAATAAGAAGTGTAACAAGCCTTATAACACACTAGGGTAAGAGTACTTACAATATAGAAGCTTGTAAGGGTGTTTAAAGTCCAAGAACACTAGTGTGTGTTCTTGGTGTTCTTGGTGGAATGACGAACATTTGAAGATCTACACAAATGGAATGATTTCATGGATGAAATCATGTAAGATCACTAGGTTAAGGAAGATATCAATTAATTAAGGCAAGAAACACTTACAAAGTTGAAGATCAAGAAGGAAAATCGGATGATACTTGAGAGGATTTTGAGTTTCTAGACTTGAAGTTTGTAAAAAAGTGAATAAAATGACTAAGTGTCATATTTATACTCCTTAGAGTTTACGGCCGTAAACACCATGTTTGGGCCGTAAACTCCAAACTATTGGAGTTTTGAGACTTTATTGATGCACAATAAACCCTAGAGTATCCTCTCTCCTGTTATCTCTTGAAGCACTAAGATTTAAAACACTCAAACTGACTCCAAAAAGCTTAACAGTTAGCAGAAACAGTTCTGACTTCTATTGAAGTGAATGGTTGTACAGAATAGAAATTTCGGGTTGTCACAAAAGATCTAAACTTCTTTCCTTCAGATCTGGACTTTTTCTTCAGATCTAGACCGTATATGTATTTTATGCTTTGAAAGTTATGCTGGATAAAAGATGTAAGCTTTGTTTTACAGATCTGGACCTTGTATGTATTTTATATCTACAAATATGTTGGGTAGAACATGGGTAGATAAAATAGTTGGTGTGTGGTGAAATAAAATGATGAGAGGCCTCAATGTTGACATTGTTCCAGTCATCTAGCGGAGTACGGATGACGACCACAGACTTTTCTAGGAAGTCCAGTGGAACGCTAGCAGGCTCGCAACCTGTAAGTGTTTGTGAACGAAGTGTTCACCGGTGTACTCCATCCCCCCATGGTTGCCTTGTGGACATATATGGCTAAGGAATCCCCTTAGAAGTAGTGTCCATCCCGATGAAATTCCTTAGGATAGGTCCCTTATGATAGATGCTTTAGGGACGTAAGGTGAGGATAACGGGAACGGGTAATCGGGTTTAATGATTGTTGAAAATAATCAACTTATTTATTGTGGGTTGAAAACCCTATATGCTCACCAGGCTCCCCAGCCTAACCTACTCAGTTTCTTGTATTACAGGTAGTGGCAAAAGCATAGTTGGATGATTTGACGAGAGATTACGGATTTGAGGCCAGATAGTGTTTTGTGGCCTAAGACATTTATTTCTTTTTAGTTTATGCTTATGGTCTATATCGATGATTGACATCCCGAGTTTTTGTAATGTAATGGAAATACATTTCTTTAAGAAATGCTTTGATAAAATTTATATCATATTTTGTTTTGGGAACAAATTCCGCAATACTTTTCTTAAGAAGTTACTCTGATTTTTATTAAAGTGCATAAATGAAATCGGTCTTTTCTGGCTGTAAAAATGGGGATGTCACATGATTAAAGGTTGCCTCTGGAATTTGAAAGACTTAACAGATTCCATGCCAAGCGTGGATCTGCAATCGAGAAAATCTGGTCAAACGACAGACCCACCGCAGTAAAAAACTACAAGCCCAAAAAATTCATGAAAGCATAATTCATCCAATATACCCTCACCAGAATAAATTCAGACTACATCCGAACCCAAGTTGATTTCCCTTGCATGAACCTGGAGGAAATCTTCCAGATTGAAAAGGTATTTCAGAACAAGTCTGAGAAGCACCCAAAGATGAAGACTGCGTATGAAAGGGCCTGTACCTTTCTCAGAAGTTCAACCTTCCTCCTCTTGAACCAGCTCCGGTCTTGACTGAAGGCTTTCAAGAAAGATCCCTTGGAGCAACTAACTTCCCAGATCTTGGAGTCATTTTCAAACGCTTAAATGATGAAACAAAATACTTCATTCCAATGACTGCCATGAACCGCATGACCCGGAAGCAATTAGAGATCACTCAAACTGCAGTCAACAAATGAAAACACACAATTGCTGAAGTGAAGTTTGAAATCTCAAGGAGAATTGCGTGGCTTAAGGAAGTCAGGAAGTTCTTGTGGATTCTCATCAAGTTTCTCAAGCTCGACAAATGAAAGGAAAGTTGAAGAGGTCACTTAGGGGAAATTGTTGAAACATAAAAGTGACCCTCTTAAACTTAAAACAGATCCGAAGCTGTCATCTAGAACTATAGTCAAGGTCCACACCGCAATCAAGAACTGCATCCACAGTTTAAGTCATCAAGCTTAGCCTTAGTTTTATATGTTTTATGTCTTTACATTCCTTTGTCTAGTGTGCCTTGCATGGCCACTTTAGACATATTTGACTTTGTAATCTTCGAGACTCTATAAATAGAGTTCTCTTATTCTGAATGAAATATATCTCTCTCTCAATTATCTCTATCTTGAATACCGTATTTACTCTATTACTATCTCACCTCAAAGATCTTCAAATTCTGATATTTAGATCGTTATCTCTTCGGAGCAAGTCAACTAGACTTAATCACTAAGTTTGATCTCATTTACTAACCTGGATTGTCTGCAATCCTTGTTAAGAATCAGCTTATATTGTGTTCTTGATATAATACTTGTTGTCATTTATATTTCCTTATATTTCCGCACCTAATTATCTAACTATCTAACTCTAACTTATTATTAGTTTTGAGCTTTATGATCCACTGAGTTAAACTTCATTCCGCATTATTACTTGTTCTAACGTTTGTTCAAGTGTGTTACTCAAGTTTTTCTCCCAACAACTGGGTTTTAAGCACTATAACACTCCTATGGTACACATGCAACTCTAAATGCTTTGGATCTATGTTTTCTCTAATTATACATGCATTTTCAATTTTCCAAAGCATTCTCCCTAACTAGAATACAATTTGCAATTGAACAATACAAGTAGTTAGATAACTTACCTCTTAGTAGGACTTGTAGTTCTTGGCCTTCAAAAGCTTGAGCACCTCAAGTGTGATGCCTCTAATGGTTCACAAACACCAAATGCAAGAGGAGGCTTGAGAGAGTAAGTTACTTAGCACAAAATCAACTTCACTCTCTTAGAATGAATGTGGTAGCCGATTTTGGGACTAGGGGTATGCTTTTATAGTGTTACTAAGCTAGGGTTACATTCATGCAAACCCTAATGCTCCATGACCTTTCACGTTCTTATTCTCCATGGGTTAAACCTCCATGGACTATCCATGGATTATCTCATTGGTTTAGCCCATCTAAACAATCCTGGATCTTTGGCCCACACTATAAGAATAATTGATTTACATAATCAATCCCCATATATTTAATTAGTCTCTTTTGATCACAAATTAATTCCAAATTAATTATTGATCAATACTAATTAAATAATATGATTTCTCAATTAATATATTATACTTATAATATATTAATAAATCATAAATAACCTTATTCTCAAAAGTCCATCCTATCAAATTGCACAGATGAAGGCAACCCAAAAGGACGATGCTACAATCGGGTCAAGTACATCTCATTACAGTTATAGGCTTAGACACCAAATCCAACATTTATCTCATATATCAATTGAAGCTTTCAGCTTTTGGGAATTGGATGTTGATGAATGCCATTCTTCATCGCGTTTTATTGAGGGCAGTGAAATGTTGTTCTTCATCATCTCCGTAATCTCATACTAAAATCAATAAAATGAAACAAGGTAGGTGATCATTATCACCTCCCAAGGTTTTATGTCGGAGATCTTATAAAGGATCAAGGGCTTTCCTTGTAACTCACTTGTATCACTTTGATTATTATTCTACGTTGGCATTATCCTAACACAACATCCTGTCATACAAATTGGTTGAACTACACTTGATAAATTTTTGAGCAAAACAATTTGGCGCCCACCATGGGGTCGTGGTTTTCACAATCGTTCAAAAAACATGTCTACCCAAGCAACCTTATCTTCTTCCTCCATTCCTCCCATTTACTCTAAAAATCTTCCACCACCTCTAGGCGGAGCTCCCAAGAAGGATTATGAGAAAACGAAGAAAAACACCTCTCTAGTCACTACCCAAGGGTTTTAGGATCCTCCTGTACTAATTTCGAATAACGAGCTCTTTGCTATGATGAATATATTGGAATGACAAGTTACTCAGCAGTCGAAGGACAAAAAGACGGTACTCAGGGAAATGGATAAAAAGAGGGTGGAGATCGAAAAACACCAAGAAGCAGCACCCTCGATCTTGCAGCCCAAGATCCTAAACATTGATAATACAAAATCCTCAGGAAATCGTCAAGAGATAGGATCCTCAACACCAGTCGCAGCTGCCGCATATAGTGCAGCTCCAAAATAGCAAGCTCATGTGATCCAAGATCCAGGCGAAACCTTCTTCACTCCCAATAACAACGATCTTGGTAACTTCGTGAATAATAATACCTTTACTACTAACTCTATGGATATTGATGCAAGAATAGGCCCGGTCATGGCCAAAGAACTTGAGCAGTTAAGATAGACGGCCTTAAGTGTGTGTGGAGTAGTCCAACCCATACTGAAAGTTTCCCCCAACAAGCCACATGATCTCAAGATTCGCTCCTGCAATTGCTGATACCGAAGTCCTAAACCGCTTCCAAACTCCCAACATGAAGCCTTACGATAGGACTATGGATCCTGAAGAATATGAGCCACAATACATGGAAATAATGGAGATCATCCCTATTCCCACACATTCAAAGAAAGCTTGCGTATGAAGGGTTTTGGTTCTACCCTCACAGGATCAGCCTTGAAATGGCTGCTAAATGTTCCTCCCTACCCCATTACTTCATTTGCACATTCATTTAATATTTTTAACAACCAATTTTCTTGTAGCGGAACATTCGAAAAGATCACTAGTGATATATATCGGGTGCTTCAGGATCCTAAGGAACCCCTCAGGGATTTCGTGAACAGGTTTGGCAGGGATGCTCTGAGTATCCCCAATACTGACATGGAAACTGCCATAGAAGCCTTCAGAATGGGCTTAAAGAAAGACTCTCATTTCTACGAAGACCTTGTACTGACTCCATGCAAAAGAATGGATGAAGTAAGGAACAGAGCACTAAGGTTCATAAGGCTTGAAGAAGACAAGGAGATCCAAAAAAGTAGCAACCTATCAAACTCATATGACACCCCTAATAGAGAGGCTAATTCCTTGGTCCAGAGATCCTACAAATCTAAACCTTATTCCATACCTGATCATCATAGGGTTAATGCCCTTGAAGATGAAGGGGAGGAAGAATAATTTTATAAGATCAATGACTATTGTTTTTTTGTGGATGTTTCTGGTTTGATATTTGTTATGCAGGATCTTGGCGACAAAGCATGATGGCCAAGAAAGGGACAAAATTCCACCACCTGGAAAGATAAGTCCAAATGGTGTGCATACCATGAGGAATTTGGTCACATTACAGAATATTGCATAGCACTCAGAAAGAAGATCAACTACCTACTTAGCAAGGGACACCTCAAGGAGATCCTCAGAAGAAGAAAAGAAGGATCCAAACAAAAGGATCACGATCCTCATAAGATCCTAGCGAAAACAGGATCCCCTCCTGCGGACGTCAAGGTAATCAATGTGATCTTTGGAGGATCTGAAATTTGCGGCACCTCCTATTCTACAGCAAAAAGACACCCTAAGGTATCGAAAATGGAAAAAGAAGAAACGCTGCGGAAGAATACATAAATGACAAACAAAAAGGAGATTACCTTCGATGAAACAAATAGAACAGACGTCTACAATCCCCACCACGATGGACTGGTGATCGCTCTTTACATCGCCAACCATTTTGTCAGAAGGATCCTTGTCGACGGAGGATCCGAAGTCAACATTATACTCCTGGATTCTTTAAAAAGGTTGAACACCCCTGAAGCCGAAGTAGTCAAAAGATCCTCAGTGCTAATAGGATTCAGTGACAAAACAAAGCATACAGTCGGTGAGATAAAGCTACATATCTATATAGAGGGGGTAAACTCTATGCAACGCTTTTGTGTAATTAATACATTATCCTCCTATAATGTTATACTAGGTAGACCATGAATCCATGATATTAAGGGTACCCCCTCAACATATCATCAGTGTGTTAAGATTCCTACTCCATGGGGGACAGTAAAAATCACAGGTGATCAACAGGAATCCAAGGAATGCTATATGACCTCGATGAAATATTCAACGATACCACAAAAAGCATAGAAATTATAGAATGGGCCACGAGGTGTGATAGAAAAAAAAAGAGCAAGATGTAAAGGAAGTTTCCTTGAACCTCGAGGATCCTGAAACCAAAGTCCAAATAGGATCCTCAATACCATAACAAATCAAGCAAGAACTAATAAAGTTCCTAAAAGATAGAAGCAAAACATTCTCGTGGAAGCTTGAAAACATGACAAGTATAGAAAAAATATTATAACTCATAAAATTAACATTGATCCTTCTTTCAGAACAATACACCAAGAAAGGAGAATCTTTGAACCCGAAATAAATCAGATCATCCAAGAAGAAGTAGAAAAAACTGCTTAAAACAAGGATGATCAAGGAAGTCAAGTTCCCAAGGTGGCTGGCGAACGTGGTATCGTATATAAAAGGAATGGAAATAGGGAGTATGTGTGGACTATATGGATCTAAACAAGGCTTGCCCTAAGGATCCTTACCCATGCCACAAATAGATTCCATGATAGATGTTACGGCTGGCCATGAACTACTAACAGTCATGGATGCATCAGCATGGTTCCAACAAATTCAAATGGAATCATTTGACCAAGAGGATACCGCATTCCTAAACCCAACATGTATATACTGCTATATTGCTATGCCCCATAGTCTTAAAAATGCTGATGCAACATACCAAAGGATACTTAACCGGATGTTGAAGGATAAACTGGGGGACACCATGCAATTCTACATCATTAACATGGTGGTAAAATAAAAGAAATATGAAGAACACCTCAAGTATCTTCAAGATGCCTTCAACATACTAGACGAATACAACATAAAGTTAAATCCTTCGAAATTTCATATTGGAATGACATCAGACAAGTTCCTTGGATACATGCTGACTAAAAGAGTGTCACATCCCAAAACCGAAATGGCGGAAACGTTCGGGGGTGGAGGACGTCATGTATGATATCACAACAATGCATAATAGTAAACAAGCAACAACATCATCCATTGCATTAATAATATAATTTTAATACAAGTGTGTTCTGTGAAGTGTATACTACACCAAAAATGTAAATCAAAATAAAAGATGAGTCTTGAACGAGCTCCATCTTCTCAAAACCTGACCTCGGTACCTGTCTACTGATGACCTGAGAATACAAGTTATTTTGAAAGAGTTTATCAGCTTTAAAGCTGGTGAGATCATAAGTATTTTGGTGTCATTGTTTGTATGAAAGCATTTGTAAGTACTTGATGTATAAGTTTGTAAATGTTTGTAAATGTTTGTATCTCCTAGAAAACCCTATGTTTTCTACTAAAAGTAGCCTTCTACCAAGGCATCAAATGTTTGTATGTATGTCTCTTGTAAGAGTATGTATTTTCCCAAATCTGACTATCATTAACCAAAAATATAGTTTTTACATTACTGTTCATTGTGTGAAGATCACAAAGTGAATGCAATGGGGAAATAAAATAGTACTGTAGTGTTGTTTTAAGTAACTACTGCTGTAGTAACTACCTTAATCCAATTGTTGATTAAAGTGACATGTGATATGCCTGTACCATACTACCGACTAAAAACGCGACGATGAAAGAGGTCGGAAGAAATGACATTTGGCACCCGTAGACTTGCAAGTCCCACTGTAGCGAGCAGCAATACTAGACGAATACAACATGAAGTTAAATCCTTCGAAATTTCATGTTGGAATGACATCAGACAAGTTCCTTGGATACATGCTGACTAAAAGAGTGTCACATCCCAAAACCGGAACGACGGAAACATTCGGGGGTGGAGGACGTCATGTATGATATCACAACAATGCATAATAGTAAACAAGCAACAACATCATCCATTGCATTAATAATATAATTTTAATACAAGTGTGTTCTGTGAAGTGTAAACTACACCAAAAATGTAAATCAAAATAAAAGATGAGTCTTGAACGAGCTCCATCTTCTCAAAACCTGGCCTCGGTACCTGTCTACTGATGACCTGAGAATACAAGTTATTTTGAAAGAGTTTATCAGCTTTAAAGCTGGTGAGATCATAAGTATTTTGGTGTCATTGTTTGTATGAAAGCATTTGTAAGTACTTGATGTATAAGTTTGTAAATGTTTGTATCTCCTAGAAAACCCTATGTTTTCTACTAAAAGTAGCCTTCTACCAAGGCATCAAATGTTTGTATGTATGTCTCTTGTAAGAGTATGTATTTTCCCAAATCTGACTATCATTAACCAAAAATATAGTTTTTATATTACTGTTCATTGTGTGAAGATCACAAAGTGAATGCAATGGGGAAATAAAATAGTATTGTAGTGTTGTTTTAAGTAACTACTGCTGTACTAACTACCTTAATCCAATTGTTGATTAAAGTGACATATGATATGCCTGTACCATACTACCGACTAAAAACGCGACGATGAAAGAGGTCGGAACAAATGACATTTGGCACCCGTAGACTTGCAAGTCCCACTGTAGCGAGCAGCAAGGTGTAGGATAGTCAATCCAGTATAGATCTATACACAAATTCAACACTCTTCTTCTAGGAGACTCTGGATACAAAACGATCCATGACAGGTGATGTCATGCCCCGTTACGTGGCTCACATTTATGTTGTAATGTACTTGTATATGTATTGTATGTACTAGTTGTATTGTATGTTCTCTCTCTGTCTAGTATGTATGTATGTGTGACAACCCGAAATTTATTCTGTCAATGTAACCCTTTCCGTTAATAAAATTTATTTTATTATTAAAATTATCCATTAACTTTTAAGTTAAATAATTCATCTAGGGTTATTGTCATAATTTCCTACGTGTAGGAAATCAATAAAATCACATATAATACCCTCGATAATCCTTTGGAAAAATTTCTAGTTTACGACTAAGTCGGGTTACGGTCATTTAATCGGGTAAAATCTTAAACTCCGTTTAATGTCGGGATTGGGTGTGTCCCCACCTAACCGTGGACTCAACCCCATATAAGGGTTGAGTGGACTCCATTTTAACCTTTTCACCCACCTTAGAACTTTCTCTCTCTACTCTCTCTCTAAAAATCGGGTTTTGATCAAGAATCACCTCATTCAAGCTCCAAAATCGTAAGTAATCCTTCCTAGCTTGTTGTTTAACTTAACATGCATGCAAATCTATGGGTTAAACTCTCAAAAACCCCAAAAACTTGTGTTTACGGTTTGGGAACACCTCCCAAAACCGTAAACTCCCATAAGGGGGTTTTGAAGCCCCAAAACCCTTTCAAACCTCTTCTAATGTTTAGCTATGGCGTAGGAACTTGCATGCATGAACTTAGAACACCAAAATCATGTCTTTATGGGACTAGACATGAGTTTACGGTCCATGAACATTCATGAACCGTAAACACCCTAAAAAGGGGTTTTGATGCCCCAAAACCTTTCCAATGCTTGGCTAATGACCTAGAAACTTGCTTGAATGATCTTACAACCCTAAAACATGGATTGAGAAGTGTAAACATGAGTTTACGGTTTGGGAAGGTCTCCCAAAAACCGTAAACACCTCCAAAGGGTGTTTAAGTGCCCTAAACGCCTTGTATGGCTTATAATTGGGTCTAGAACCTTGCATGCAAGACCTACAACCACCAAAACACTTGAAGAATGGACAAACATGAGTTTACGGCCGTAAACCCATGTGTTTACGACCGTAAACTCCCCATGGGTCCTTCAAGAACCGTAAACCCATGAGTTTACGACCGTAAACTCCCCATGGGTCCTTCAAGAACCGTAAACCCATGAGTTTACGACCGTAAACTCCCCATGGGTCCTTCAAGAACCGTAAACCCCAATTCCAAGGTCATTTCATGTCCCGATCACTTCCTAAGCCCTTAAATCAACCCTAGAACCCTTCCTTGTGAAGCATGAGACCTTGAAACACCCAAATGCACCATTCCCATGAGTTTACGGCCGTAAACTCATGGGGGATATGGTCTTTGGACCGTAAACACCCGTAAGGGCTTACACTTGAACAGTAAACTCCATATCAAGGCCCAACACTCCTTAGATGCAACCCGAATCATTCCTAACACTTGAAATAAAGTGTTTTCGCGCCTCGGGTGTATCATCTTACTTAATTAGTAGTTCAATGTCTAATTAGAACGTCAAGGAGGTCACGGGTCAAATCAGTATGGTTATACGACTCTCAATACGTACTAAATTAACTAACTCTATTCACGGATTCCTTTCTTTCATCTATAGTTTTATGTATTAAAACTACCTACTTCGTACTGGAGGGAATTTCCAGGATCATAACTTATGGTTTTCTTAACTTATTGATGATTAGTCAAGGTTTTCTCATTCTATGGAAATCAACTTACATGTTACAAAATATGGGATTTTCTGGGAAAACATGCTTATGTATATTCATAACTCAGTAACAATGGTTTTCGATATAACAACAATCTTAATTAAAGGAAATGAAGTATTTATCACAAGATTAAATAACCGGTTTTTCCTTACAAAACATGCTTATGAACTCACCATCTTTATGCTGATATTTTAAAATTGCTTGTATTCTCAGGTTGTCGTTAGACAGGTATCCCGTTACTTTTGGAGAAGACGGAGTGTATAGAAGTCTCGTCTTTACTTTTGATATACTGATGTATATAAACTATGTATTTCTCCACTCTCAAACGAATGTAACTTTTCTTATGTAATGTAATGGTTGTGTTTACTATGATTACTATGTTCAATGGTTGTGATACTACGTATGACGTCCTCCGCCCCGGAACGATTCCGCCGCCGGTTTCGGGGTGTGACAGATTGGTATCAGAGCCCTTGTTTATAGTGAACTAAGTATACCGAACCTTACATGGTATACAACTATAAACACTAAGGGGCCTAAGAGCTCTAAACTAAAAGTATGCTTTTAAAATATAAGTATTTTTACAAAAGTGTACAAGTATACTCAAGAACCAGAATCCGTATCATAAGTAGATCAAAACAAAAGGACTTTGGATGCTGAGCACTATGGTTAAACCTGGGCAGTTATGTAATCATGTGTAGGGTCAATATAGCCTGATCAACTATATTTATTCGAGACATGACCAACATGTGCTTGGGAGTGACTTTGGTGTTACGACAGGCCTAAAACTTACCTAATATCTATCCAACTCAAAATACTATAGGAGTATTTTAGTCAAAACCGAATGCATTGTAGAAGTTCATCCCAAGTGTTGCTACTCATTCCTTCCTTAGCGATAGTTTACTTGCTTTAGTAACTTTTCCTATTCTATCGCTTTGTAGAACACTCTAACTGCCATAATGAGATATCCCTTGTTTCATATCTCTTAATTCTATTCATAGGACTTACCATCCTCTTCTTCCTGATTGTTTTAGAACAAGATGCCTCCCCGAAAAAGACCTATCAGGAGAAACGATGACACTCCACCACCACCACCGCCTCCTCAGTTTGATCCTGTCATATTCCAGGCAGTTGTTACTACCGCAGTGGCTGCCGCAATGTCACAAATGAATCCTGGTGGATCTGGTGGTCAGGGAGGTGGTATGCATCCCCAAATCCGGGAAGGTGGTCAGGAACGCCAGAAAGAATGCTCTTATAAGGACTTCATGAACGCAAAACCCACACCTTTCGACGGCAAAGGAGGTGTTATTGCCCTGACTCAATGGTTCGAAAAGATTGAGTCCATTTTTGAAATTTGTGCCTGTTCTGAAGGCAACAAAGTGAAATTTGCCGCTTGCACTTTCGTCAATAAAGCATTAACCTGGTGGAACGGCCGAGTCAAGTCCTTAACCCTACCGGTGGCAAATGCTATGGGTTGGGAAAGCCTAAAGGAACTTATGATAGCCCAGTACTGCCCACGGGGCGAGTTGCAGAAACTTGAACGCGAACTCTGGACCCTAAGGATGAAGGGTTCCGACATTGCTACCTACACTTATAGGTTTGAAGACCTAGCACTCCTTTGTCCGGGAATGATATCCCCAGAAAGTAAAAAGATTGAACGATTCATTTGGGGGCTAACCCAGCCAACCAAGGGAAATGTTTTGGCTGCGAAGCCAGACACCTTCGACAGCGCTAAATGTTTGGTGGAAACTCTGATTGATCATGGTGACGATCTCGAGGAAGTGGCCACCGTTCCTGAACCGGCTAAAGGGAGCGGTGAAAATAAAAAGAAATTCTGGAACAAACGAAAGGGTCAGGGTTCGCAAGGACCCTCGAAGAAACAACAAACTGTGGCAGTTCATGCTGCTACAACTCCTGTCGCCGCTCCTAGAACTCAAGCTCCTACCAGTGGATACACTGGTACCCTCCCCTGGTGCGACAAGTGCAGTTACCACCATCGTACTCCTGGACCTTTTCATGAAAGGCTCTGCAACAACTGTGGCAAGAAGGGCCACATTGCTCAAAACTGCAGAAACCCAGCCCAACCAACCAACCAAGTTTCCGGAGCAGGTGTCGGTCAGACCTGCTATGGTTGCGGTGAAGTCGGACATTTCAAGCGAAACCGCCCCAAAGCAGCAACAACCAACAACACCGGGAGAGTTCTAACTATGGGGCAAGAGGAGGCAGTCGCCGACCCTACCGTTGTCACGGGTCCGTTCCTTCTCGACAACTCTTATGCATGCATCCTTTTCGATTCTGGTGCGGAATGAAGTTTTGTTAGCCATTCATTCAAACGTCTTCTTAAACATAATCCTCAACCATTAACCGAAAAGTTTACCGTCGAGATGGCTAACGGTGAGAAAGAGAGCACTAACGAGATATACGTAGACTGTACCCTTATCTTGAACGACCATTCATTTCCCATTGACCTTATGCCAGTCTCCATAAAAAGCTTTGATGTCATCATCGACATGGATTGGTTGAGCCCCAATCGTGCTGATATCCTTTGTTTCGAAAAGGCTATACGTTTCAATCTTTCCCTCGACGAAACTCTTGTAATCTACGGTGATAAACTCAGTTCAAACCTTCGCATCATTTCATGCATCAAAGCCCAGAAACTCCTGCGGAAAGAGTGTTATGCATTCCTAGTCCACGTCATTAACGAGAAGCAGGAAGTTAAAGACCTCGAGAGCATCCCCGAAGTCTGCAACTTTTCCGATGTTTTTCCAGAAGATCTTGCAGGAATCCGTCCTGAACGCCAAGTCGAGTTTCGTATCGACTTAGTCCCCGGAGCTACCCCCGTAGCCAAATCTCCCTATCGACTAGCACCGGCAGAAATGCAAGAGTTATCTAGTCAGCTCAATGAGCTGCTCAACAAAGGATTCATCAGACCGAGTTCCTCACCCTGGGGAGCCCCAATCCTGTTTGTGAAAAAGAAAGATGGATCCTTTTGAATGTGTGTCGATTATCGGGAGCTGAATAAGCTCACAATCAAAAACCGTTACCCTCTTCCTCGAATCGACGACCTCTTCGATCAACTTCAAGGGGCCAGCTACTTTTCGAAAATAGATTTAAGATCAGGGTACCATCGGCTACGAGTCCATGGGGATGATGTTCCTAAAACAGCCTTTCGGACTCGATATGGTCACTACGAGTTCGTAGTTATGCCCTTCGGCCTAAGCAACGCACCGGCAGTATTCATGGACCTGATGAATCGGGTGTGTCGTCCTTTCCTGGACAAGTTCGTCATCGTATTCATTGACGATATACTTGTCTATTCCAAAAACGAGGAAGATCTCAAACAGCACTTGAAATCAGTACTAGAAAACTTAAGGACGGAGAAGTTGTACGCGAAATTCTCCAAATGTGAATTCTGGATCCGAAGAGTAACTTTCCTAGGTCACGTAGTAAGCGAGGAAGGCATACACGTGGATCCCTCCAAAATCAAAGCGATAGAGAACTGGTTAGCACCGAAGACGCCCACAGAAATCCGTCAATTCTTGGGTCTCGCTGGCTACTATCGCAAATTTATCCAAAATTTCTCCAGAATTGCCAAACCCTTAACCACTCTAACTCAGAAAGGCGTACCCTTTTGTTGGAGTGAAAAGCAAGACACTGCGTTCCAAACATTGAAGCGGGCCCTATGCAGCGCACCTATCCTGTCTCTGCCCGAAGGGACAGAAGACTTCGTTGTCTATTGTGATGCATCAAATCAGGGCCTAGGTTGTGTGCTCATGCAACGGGGAAAAGTCATTGCTTATGCCTCAAGACAATTGAAAGTTCACGAAGTCAACTACACGACGCACGACCTAGAATTGGGAGCAGTAGTCTTCGCATTGAAAATATGGAGACATTATCTCTACGGAACTAAGTGCACTATCTTTACTGACCATAAAAGTCTACAGCACATCCTCGACCAGAAGGAGCTGAACATGAGACAACGACGATGGGTTGAACTACTCAACAATTACGAGTGTGAAATCCGCTACCATCCCGGCAAGGCCAATGTGGTGGCAGATGCCCTCAGCCGGAAAGAGTACTCAGGTCGTAGAGTGAAGGCACTGACCTTGACTATCCATTCCCATTTATCCGCGCAAATCAAAGAGGCTCAGTTGGAAGCCTTTAGACCAGAGAACATGCCGGATGAAGCCCTGAGAGGAATGGAAAAGAATCTAGAGATCAAGGGAGACGGAGTCTATTACTTTATGAACCGGATCTGGATCCCAAAGTTCGGTGGTTACCGTGAGGTTGTAATGAACGAAGCTCACAAGACCAGATACTCCATTCACCCAGGTTCGGACAAGATGTACCTCGATCTCAAAATACTGTACTGGTGGTCGAACATGAAAGCAGAGATCGCTACCTTCGTGGGAAAGTGCCTGACTTGCGCCAAGGTGAAGGTCGAATATCAGAAACCCTCCGGTCTACTCCAACAACCAGAAATACCTGAATGGAAGTGGGAGAGGATTACTATGGATTTCATTACCAAATTACCCAAATCTCCGAGTGGGTACGACACCATTTGGGTAATTGTCGACCGACTAACCAAATCCGCTCACTTCCTTCCTATCAAAGAAAGCTTCAAAATGAAGAGACTCACGCGAATCTACATCCAAGAGGTCGTCCGACTGCACGGTGTACCTATGTCTATTATTTCCGATCGAGATAGCAGGTTCACTTCGAGGTTCTGGCAGTCACTACAGAAGGCTCTTGGAACTAAGCTGGATATGAGCACAGCTTACCATCCTCAAACAGATGGACAGAGTGAGAGGACCATCCAAACCTTGGAAGACATGTTGAGAGCCTGCGTCATCGATTTCGGCGTGTCATGGGACACTCATCTTCCTTTGGTTGAATTTTCTTATAACAACAGTTACCATACCAGCATCAAGGTTGCGCCTTTCGAAGCCCTCTATGGCCGCAAGTGCAGATCCCCTCTATGCTGGGCTGAGGTGGGCGAGACGCAGCTCGTCAAGGGACAAGTCCCTGACAGCACTCTCACTGGTCCAGAAATCATCCGCGAAACCACCGAAAAGATCGTACAAATCCGAGAACGACTTAAGGCCTCCCGAGATAGACAAAAGAACTACGCCGATAAACGACGAAAACCCTTGGAATTCCAGGTAGGAGACCGTGTCCTGTTGAAAGTCTCACCCTGGAAAGGCATGATACGCTTCGGAAAGCGTGGAAAGCTGACTCCAAGATTCATAGGACGTTTCGAGATCCTCGCTAGGATCGGTCCCGTAGCCTACAAACTCCGATTACCTCATGAACTTACCAATATCCATCCTGTCTTCCACGTTTCTAATCTTAAAAAGTGTCTTTCCGATGAGACCCTTGTGATCCCTCTTGATGAGATCGAGATCAACAAAAATCTGAACTTTGTGGAAGAACCAATCGAAATCATGGATCGAGAAATCAAACGAACGAAACAAAGCCGCATCCCGATAGTGAAGGTTCGTTGGAATGCCAAGCGGGGACCCGAATTCACTTGGGAGCACGAAGACTCGATGAAACAGAAATATCTGCATCTCTTTCCAAATCCATGATTAGTATCTTAATTCTAAATTTCGGGACGAAATTCCCTCTAACGGGGGGATGATGTGACAACCCGAAATTTATTCCGTCACTGTAACCCTTTCCGTTAATAAAATTTATTTTATTATTAAAATTATCCATTAACTTTTAAGTTAAATAATTCATCTAGGGTTATTGTCATAATTTCCTACGTGTAGGAAATCAATAAAATCACATATAATACCCTCGATAATCCTTTGGAAAAATTTATAGTTTACGACTAAGTCGGGTTACGGTCATTTAATCGGGTAAAATCTTAAACTCCGTTTAATGTTGGGATTGGGTGTGTCCCCACCTAACCGTGGACTCAACCCCATATAAGGGTTGAGTGGACTCGATTTGAACCTTTTTACCCACCTTAGAACTTTCTCTCTCTATTCTCTCTCTAAAAATCGTGTTTTGATCAAGAATCACCTCATTCAAGCTCCAAAATCGTAAGTAATCCTTCCTAGCTTGTTATTTAACTTAACATGCATGCAAATCTATGGGTTAAACTCTCAAAAACCCCAAAAACTTGTGTTTACGGTTTGGGAACACCTCCCAAAACCGTAAACTCCCATAAGGGGGTTTTGAAGCCCCAAAACCCTTTCAAACCTCTTCTAATGTTTAGCTATGGCGTAGGAACTTGTGTTTACGGTCCATGAACATTCATGAACACCAAAATCATGTCTTTATGGGACTAGACATGAGTTTACGGTCCATGAACATTCATGAACCATAAACACCCTAAAAAGGGGTTTTGATGCCCCAAAACCTTTCCAATGCTTGGCTAATGACCTAGAAACTTGCTTGAATGATCTTACAACCCTAAAACATGGATTGAGAAGTGTAAACATGAGTTTACGGTTTGGGAAGGTCTCCCAAAAACCGTAAACACCTCCAAATGGTGTTTAAGTGCGCTAAACACCTTGTATGGCTTATAATTAGGTCTAGAACCTTGCATGCAAGACCTACAACCACCAAAACACTTGAAGAATGGACAAACATGAGTTTACGGTCGTAAACCCATGTGTTTACGACCGTAAACTCCCCATGGGTCCTTCAAGAACCGTAAACCCATGAGTTTACGACCGTAAACTCCCCATGGGTCCTTCAAGAACCGTAAACCCATGAGTTTACGACCGTAAACTCCCCATGGGTCCTTCAAGCACCGTAAACCCTAATTCCAAGGTCATTTCATGTCCCGATCACTTCCTAAGCCCTTGAATCAACCCTAAAACCCTTCCTTGTGAAGCATGAGACCTTGAAACACCCAAATGCACCATTCCCATGAGTTTACGGCCGTAAACTCATGGGGGATATGGTCTTTGGACCGTAAACACCCCTAAGGGCTTACACTTGAAGAGTAAACTCCATATCAAGGCCCAACACTCCTTAGATGCAACCCGAATCATTCCTAACACTTGAAATAAAGTGTTTTCGCTCCTCGGGTGTATCATCTTACTTAATTAGTAGTTCAATGTCTAATTAGATACAATTATGTATCTCCTCTTGTTACATAGGATCCTTGCGCGTGTTCAAGCCCTAAATTGACACTTAGCATCCTATCCGACACATTTCTCATCTGGTGAGTTCATACCCCTACACTTTTTCCGAGTTTTTCATGTTTTCAGGGGGGAATACAAGCAAATCATAAAGGTTTTCGTAACTTAAAAACTGATGTTATTATACGATTTCTTGACAAACTTTAGATACTGTATCCCTTTTGTAATATGCGGAGCATAAGGGACGTTTTCTAAATATAATTACATAGTTTTCAGAACAGCGTGGAAACTTCTCAAAGCATTCAAATTATTATGGGAATAGTTTGGGATCTTTATTACTTGTATTACGGATTCAAATTTCATGCAAAGTCAATATATATAAACTATGTCTGATTTAGTTCATCCATGTTAAACCTAGAGTATCATGCTAAATAATTACTTTGTATTTATTTATTTATACTCTACTTTGTTCCAAACGATTTCGAAATCCGATAAACGACCGGTTATTTCGTGAATTAGTTAATACTAACTTGTGAGACTTGTCTTCGTTATACCCTTCGGGGTACTAGTAAATCCTCCCCGGAAGTATAACTAGAGTCTCCTGGAGGGAGAACGTGAAATTTGTGGATAGATCTATTCGGGACTGACAATCCCACACCTAAACTGCTAGCTACAGTTAGGCGGGCACGCCTGGGGTGACAAATTTTGGAAATCGAACGACGCCCGAAGAACGTCAAGGAGGTCACGGGTCAAATCAGTATGGTTATACGACTCTCAATACGTACTAAATTAACTAACTCTATTCACGGATTCCTTTCTTTCATCTATAGTTTTATGTATTAAAACTACCTACTTCGAACTGGAGGGAATTTCCAGGATCATAACTTATGGTTTTCTTAACTTATTGATGATTAGTCAAGGTTTTCTCATTCTATGGAAATCAACTTACATGTTAGAAAATATGGGATTTTCTGGGAAAACATGCTTATGTATATTCATAACTCAATAACAATGGTTTTCGATATAACAACAATCTTAATTAAAGGAAATGAAGTATTTATCACAAGATTAAATAACCGGTTTTTCCTTACAAAACATGCTTATGAACTCACCAGCTTTATGCTGATATTTTAAAACTGCTTGTATTCTCAGGTTCTCGTTAGACAAGTATCCCGTTACTTTTGGAGAAGACGGAGTGTATAGAAGTCTCGTCTTTACTTTTGATATACTGATGTATATAAACTATGTATTTCTCCACTCTCAAACGAATGTAACTTTTCTTATGTAATGTAATGGTTGTGTTTACTATGATTACTATGTTCAATGGTTGTGATACTACGTATGACGTCCTCCGCCCCGGAATGATTCCGCCGCCGGATTCAGGGTGTGGCAGTATGTTCTCTCTGTTTCTCATAATAGTATGTTCCCTTGTATAATTTATAGTATGTACTAGTTGTATTGTATGTTCTCTCTCTCTGTCTAGTATGTATGTTTGTTTCTCATCACTACATGTTATGACTCATGAATGAACTGACTCATTGTATGTTTCATTGTTCTAGTAATAGTATTTGTAACTTCCTAAACTATACCTATTATAGTTTACTAGCAGTGTTGTTTGTATAAATGAACATGTTTGTATACCTTTGCTACCCAAAGGTATTGGACCAAAAGAAGGAACTTTTGTATCTATATACAAATACATAATATATAACTAAGATTCAAACGACCTTCGGACAAACAACTGATACCCTAAGACCACAACCAAACACGGAACATGAGGTAGGGTGAGTTATCAGTCCTAAGTCCTTTGAATCCAACTTATATAACTATATCTACATAGATAAACATTTAACAAAATATATTAGTTTAAAAGACAAAGAAGTTTTGTAAAACCTTTTGAAGAGTTTAAATAAACATTGATGGTTTGATGTCATTTCATAAAACGAATTGAAAGCAATTTGGCATAAAGAAACAAGTTTGATAAAGAGTTTGACATGTAAAGGAGTTTGATAAACATTTTGAAATAGTTTGTTTGATAACACTGTTTGAAAAGCAAGAAAATCCATATGTTTGATAACACAGTTTGAAAAGTAAGAAATTCCATATGTTTGATAGTTATTAATCACCTGTGATTGATATAATAACTATAATGTTTCTACTTGAATCCCCCCGTAAAAGCATTTAAAATCATTTAAAAAGGTTGATTAAGGGGTATGAACTCACCTGTAGTGAGTGGTTTGGATGAACGGATGGTATAGGATGCTAAGTGTCAAGTGAAGACTTGAGCACACACACAGATCCTATTTAACATATATTGACACACATATATGTATCCAATTAGTCAATTAACAACTAATTAATCAAGTAAAGACACCCTAAAACATGGATAACACTTTGATTCAAGTGCTAGGAGTACAAAAGGGTTGCATCTAAAGGTTGTATGGCCTCTCATTAGAGTTTATGGCCAATATGGGTGTAACACATGAGTTTACGGCCCATGGTAATTTCCCCATGCGGTGCACAAGGCTCGCTTGAGCGTTTGGAACGCTCTCTCCTGCTTCTCTTCCCAGTCAAAGGCCACGCCTTTCTGGGTCAGTGTTGTAAGAGGTTTCGCAATGCGGGAGAAGTTCTGTATGAACCTGCGATAGTAGCCAACGAGGCCTAGACATTGACAAATTTCTGTAGGCGTCTTCGGTGCTGACCAGCTCTCAATGGCTTTAATTTTGGAAGGGTCCACGTGTATTCCCTCTTTGCTAACCACGTGCTCTAAGAATTCGACTCTTCGAATCCAAAATTCGCATTTCGAGAACTTCGCATAAAGCTTCTCCGCACGCAGGGTTTCTAAGACTAGTCGCAGATGTTGACTATGCTCCTCCTCAATACGAGAGTAGATAAGTATGTCATCGATGAAGACGATGACGAACTGATCCAAGTAAGGACGACACACCCTATTCATTAAGTCCATGAATAATGCGGGCGCGTTTGTTAATCCGAACGGCATCACTACGAATTCGTAGTGCCCATAACGAGTTCGGAAGGCTGTCTTCGGAACATCCTCCCCTAGCACTCGTAGTTGGTGATATCCGGACCTTAAGTCGATTTTTGAAAAGAAGTTCGTCCCTTGAAGTTGATCGAATAAATCGTCAATCTGAGGCAAAGGATAACGATTTTTGATGGTCAGTTTGTTGAGCTCCCTGTAGTCGATGCACATACGAAACGATCCGTATTTCTTCTTGACGAACAAGACTGGAGCTCCCCACGGTGAGAAGCTTGGTCTTATAAAGCCCTTGCTGAGCAGTTCGTTAAGTTGACAGGACAGTTCTTGCATCTCTGCAGGTGCTAGACGATAGGGCGATTTGGCTACGGGGGTAGCCGCTGGAACTAAGTCGATTCTGAACTCGACTTGACGTTGCGGAGCTAATCCTGGGAGTTCTTCTGGAAAGATGTCGGAAAAGTCGCGTACTACTGGAATGTTCTTAATAGATTTCGTTTTTTGGCTCACATCGACCACATGATCAAGGAATGCGCGACATTCCTTTCGTAAGAATTTATGAGCTTGAATGCTCGAGATGATACGAAGGTTCGTGCCGGGTTTGCAGCCATAAACTACTAGAGTTTTGCCAGGCGGCAGATTAAGGCGTATAGCCTTTTTGTAACACATGATGTCGGCATGATTAAGACTCAACCAATCCATGCCGATAATTATGTCGAAACCTTTAATTGAGACCGGCATGAGATCGATTGAAAAAGAATGGCTATCTAAAGTTAGGGTACACCCTATGAATATATTGCTAGTGCTCTCCGTCTTTCCATTAGCCATTTCTACAGTGAACGGTTCTATAAGTGCTCGTGATTTTTGCTTAAGTAAATGAGCAAATTTTTGGTTCACGAAACTCCTCTCCACTCCACTATCAAACAGTATGCATGCATAAGAGTTATCGAGGAGAAACATACCAGTGACCACTATGGGGTCGGCAATCGCTTCCTCGTGGCCTATGGCCAGAACTCTTGCCACTCCACCGGCATTCCCTGCCTTCGTGCAGTTCCTTTTGTAGTGGCCTACCTCGCCACAACCATAGCACGCGTGGCCCACTCCTGTGCCAGGGACTTTGTTGATTGGCCTAGCCGGAGCTTTGCAGAAACGGGCAGTGTGCCCCTTCCTGTTGTAGTTCAAACACTGCATTTCCCGGCAGGCACCGACGTGGTGGAAGTTGCATTTGTTGCACTTAGGCGAACTTCCAGTGTACTGCTTTATCGGAGCAGCAGCGGCAGGTGCTATCGCAGCATGAACTGCCACGACCTGCTGCTTTTTGGCGGCCTTCGTCTTTCTCTTGTCATCCCAAAACTTCCGCTTGGAATCAGCGGTTCTGGCTGGTTCTGAGATGGCCAGGGTTGTTGTTGCGGCCGGGGTACGAATCCCATGGTCTATGAGCCGCTGTGCCAATCGCTTGGCACTATCAAATGTAGTGGGGTTTGAAGCCAAAACATTTCCCTGGAATGGAGGCACCAGCCCCCATATGTATCTTTCAATCTTCTTCCCCTCTGTATGAACCATGTTGGGACAGAGGGCCACCAATTCACAGAACCTGGCGGTGTAGGAGACTATGTTGGAGCCCTTCATGGTTAGGCTCCACAGTTCTTCCTCCAGCTTTTGGATTTCGCCCCTCGGGCAGTACTCCTCAACCATTAGCTCTCTCAGAGCTTCCCAGCCCATAGCATTTGCCACTATAAGGGATAGTGACTTGACATGGCTATTCCACCATGTTAGGGCTTTTGCCTCAAAGGTACAAGCAGCAAACTTGACTTTGCTTCCCTCCGGGCATGAGCTGGTCTCAAAGACCGACTCTGTCTTTTCGAACCATTGTGAGAGGGCAATGACTCCGCCAGTCCCCTTAAAGGACAATGGCTTGCAGTTTGTGAAGTCCTTGTAGGAGCACTCTCTGGAGCGCACAAGGATTTTACCATGAGTAGATAGGACAGGGGTTCCTCCTCCAGTGGAACCAGAAGAATGATATTGTGTCATGGCTGGAGCCACAGCCGCAGCTACAGCAGCACTCAGGGCTGCCATGTCGAATTGAGGAGCAAGTGGTGTTGGTGCGGGACGATCGCGTCTTGTAGATTTACGAGGAGGCATTTTTTAACTATAAGATTAGAAACATGAAGGTATTGATAAGAATTTAAAAGGGAAATTGATGAAAATGACTCATGGACTAACTCTCCATAGCCCAACAGCACAATTGAATAGCACGATTGAATAGTATGATTGAATGAAGATCTAGTACTAACAGATGATAGCAATTGGATATTGATTTCCGTAAGATTAGATATCTGTCAATAATACTGGAATTCCAGATGTAATGAGTTCGGGATAAATGACCTAGATGTAGGTCTTACATCAACCAAGATGGAAAAATTTTGACAGAACTACGACCAAATCAAGACCTAACAGGTCTAAGATTTACAAAGATAGGAAATTAGACTAGAGTTTTTACACAAACTATGATATATCTAAAAGATAAGTTGACGAGAATCTATCGGCGACGAGAACTACCAGAGTGAGTTCTTGATTCCGACAAAAGACGTTCTATATCCCTCACGCGCCTATCAGAGCTTGCTTGCTGAGCTCGAAGTTCCCTGACTTCAGCTTGGGTTTTAGCAAGTTCCCTCTGTAGAATTGTATTGCAGACCTGAGTCCTTTCATGAGCAGACTCTAGTTGGCGAATGCAGACAGTGTTAACGCCAGAGTTGGCGTCAATCTCCACGACTCGGTCGATAGCTGCTCGACCTTACTCGGTGTTCTGAGCAATCCTACGGACCATTATGGGTAGGACCCTGTCATCTGAACCTCCCTCAGTGAGGTTGTAGAAGCTTCTGTCTCCATTGTAGGGTATGGGTTGGCCCTGTTCCTGACTCCATCTATTTAAGTTTGTGGCCCACAGAGGTGTGGGTCCTTGAAATTCTGGACGAGGGTTCAGGTTTGGGTCTTCAACAGCTGGGGGTAGGTTGTTGACTTCAGGCTCTAAGTCAGAACCATCAGAAAAGCCTTCAGCTTCGTGATCATCCAAAGGGATTGGGTGATCATCTTCTGGCTCTTCTCCCAGCCATCCTGCATTGTCGTGGTTGGGATAGTACGGGTCTCCGGGGATATGGAATCCAGCCATGAAATCTACGCAAGAAAAGGGATAAAGAAATAACTAAATAGACGAACTAATTAGATAATTATAAGATGATCTTTATCAGTTACTTCAACATTCGCGTAGTGCATACCAGTCATATGTAACCAAGACATGATAGACCTTCGAATAAGCGACCCTAACTCTAAGCCCACAACCAAACACGGAACAGGAAGTAGAGCAAAGATCACAGATTCTAAGTCTATGCCATCCTATACACATATAACCTTAGCGTATCCACTCCGCAACTATTGACATACTTAATAAAGACCTTTAGTTCTCAGATAGGTAATTAATAGCAACACAAAATACTCCTATAGTATTTTAAGTTTATGTTATGTTCTATTGTTCTCGTTGTAGTTTTTAGACTTGTTGCAACCTCACAACCATACTTAGGCACATGCTAATCACTCCTCGGATAATGTAGTTGATCAGGATACATGTTCCCAGGGTTGACCATATGTCTCTAAGTCTACTTGTGATGTCCAACAATCGTAATACTTTTGTTCTGTCCTAGTGACATTGATTTTAGTATGAATGTAGGTACGTATACTTAGTTAAATATTTTATTATTTAAAAGTATAAACTCTTTATCAGAGTATTTTAATCCTGCTATGTTTATAGTTCGTATATCTTTTATGGGTTGATACACTCGATTCACTATAAACAATGCTCTGATACCAATCTGTCACACCCCAAAACCGGAACGGCGGAAACGTTCGGCGGTGGAGGACGTCATGTTCAGTATCACAACAATGCAAAGTAGTAAACAAGCCACAACATCATCCATTGCATTAATAATATAATTTCATACAAGTGTGTTCTGTCAAGTTTTATAGACACCAAAAATATACATCAAAATAAAAGATGAGTCTTGAACGCTCCATCTTCTCAAAAACCTAGCTCTGGTACCTGTCTACTGGGGACCTGAGAATACAAGTTATTTTGAAAGAGTTTATCAGCTTTAAAGCTGGTGAGATTATAAGTATATTAGTGTCTGTATTTGTTATGAAAGTGTTTGTAAGTCTGTAATGTATAAGTTTTGTAAAAGTTTGTAATTGTTTGAACTCTCCTAGAAAACCCTATGTTTTCTACTAAAAGTATCCTTCTACCAAGGCATCTAGTATCTGTGTGTGTGTCTCTTGTAAGAGTGTGTATTTTCCCAAATCTGACTATCATTAACCAAAAATATAATTTTTACATTATTGTTTATTGTGTGAATATCACAAAGTAAATGTAAAGGGAAAATGAAATACTGTAGTGTTGTATTAAGGAACTACTGATGTACTAATTACTTTAAACCAATTGTTATTTAAAGTACCATGTGATCGGCCTGTATCCTGCTACCGACTCTATAGAAAAACGACGATGTAAGACGTCGTAAGAAATGACGTTTGGCACCCATAGACTTGCAAGTCCCACTGTAGCGAGCAGCAAGGTGTAGCATAGTCAATCCAGTATAGATCTATACACAAACTCATACGCTCTCCACTTAACGAGATTCTGGATACAAAACGGGTCATGACAGGTAGTGCCATGCCCCCGTTAAGTGGCTCACATAACTATAAGTAATGTATATGTATATGTATATGTATGTGCTAGCTGTATTGTGTGTTCTTTCTCTGTCTAGCCTGTATGTTTTGCTTCTCATAACTGTGTATTATGTTTGTTTCTCATCACTATGTATTATGTTTGTTTCTCATCACTATGTATTATGTTTGTTTCTCATCACTATGTATTATGTTTGTTTCTCATCACTATGTATTATATTTGTTTCTCATCACTATGTATTACTCATGAGTGAACTGACTCATTGTATGTTTCATGGTTCTAGTAATAGTATCTTCCTAAACTATACCTATTATAGTTTACTAGTAATGTTGTTTGTGTAGATGAACATGTTTGTATACCTTTGCTACCCAAAGGCATTGAACTGAATAAAAGAAGTAACCTTTTATATCTATACACACATACATGATATATAACTAAGATTCAAACGACCTTCGGACAAATAACCCGAATACCCTAAGTCCACAACCAAACAAGGAACAGGAAGTAAGGTGAGCTATCAGTCCTAAGTCCTTTCAATCCTACTTATATAATTATATCCATATAGATACACAGAATATAAGTTAAAAGAGTTTAATAAAAGTATTTGATATGTAAAAGAGTTTGTAAAACAGTTTGATAACACAGTTTGAAAAGTAAGAAATCCACTTGTTTGGTAGCTATTAATCACATGTGATTGATATAATAACTATAATAGTTCAACTTGTATCCCCCCCATAAAAGCATTTAAAAATATTTAACAGGTTAATTAAGGGGTATGAACTCACCTGTAGTGAGTGGTTTGGATGAACTGATGATATAGGATTGCTAGGTGTCAAGTGAAGACTTGTACACACACAATGATCCTAGTTAACATATAATAACACATATATGTATCCAATTAGTCTTTAAACAACTAAGTAACAAAGTTAAGACATCCTAGGACATGTAAAACACCTTATTTAAGTGCGATAAGTCCTAAGGATTGCATCTAAGTGTTGTAGGACATTGCTATTGAGTTTAGGGTTCAAGGGAACCCTTTATTGGAGTTTACGGTTTTGTGACCATAACTCATTGAGTTTACGGTCGTAAACCCATGAGTTTATGGCCGTAAACTCATGTTTCTTTGACCATTTTGTGTTTTGAAGAATTAAAGATCACAAGAAGCATTCCTACTTCATGTTTAAGCCTTAGGAAGAGATTAGGGCACCATTTCACTCCTTTTAGGAGTTTACGGTCCTTGGACCATTTCCCTTTGGGTTTACGGCCGTAAACCGAAATGTTTTATGGTCTTTTGATGTTTTCAAGTACTAAGCACATCAAGGAATAGATCTAGGCTAGTTTCCAAGGCTTATAAGGGACTAGGGCACACTTTGGCACCCTTTTTGGGGTTTACGGTCCAAGAACATCTTGGACCGTAAACACCTTTGATCCTTGGTTTCTTGGGTGTTTTCTTGATGTTTAGAAGTGTAACAAGCTCTATAATACTCTAGGATAGAAGTAATTACTAGGTAGAAGCTTGAAAAGGTGCTAAAAGTCCAAGAACACTAGTGTGTGTTCTTGGTGTTCTTGGTGAAACTTGAAGATCTGCACTTTTGGAATGATTAAGGTATATATCAACTTATTAGGGTCAGAAACACTTAGAAGTTGAAGATCTTGAAGAAATGTTGGATGATACTTGAGAGAGAATTGAGATTTGGATCTTGGAAATGTGAAAAATGGTAAAATATGACTAAGTGTCATATTTATACCCCCTTTTAGGGTTTACGGCCGAAAACACCTTTGTTTAGGCGGTAAACTCCAAACTCTTGGAGTTTTGGAATAATATTGTTGCACAATAAACCCTAGGGCATCCTCTCTCCTGTTATCTCCTGAAGTACTAATCTTAAAATACTCAAACTTATTCCAAAAAGCTTGAAAATTAGTAGAAACAGTTTTGACTCCTATTGAAGTGAATGGTTGTACAGAATAGAAATTTCAGGTTGTCACATTTACGGCCATAAACTCAAGTGTGCTTGATTCTTTTGTTTGTTTAAGGTTCTATACTCCTCATGGAAGTGATCTAGACTTGGTTCCAAAGCTTTAGAAGGGACTAGGGCTCATAATGGCCCCTTTATTAGTGTTTACGGCCCAAGGAGATTGCCTTGGCCGTAAACACCATTTGATCTTGTGTTCTTGGTGTTTTCTAGGTGTAATCTAATTGATTTAAGCACACAACAAGCTAGGGTAAGAGTACTTACAATATAGAAGCTTGTAGGGGTGTTTAAAGTCCAAGAACACTAGTGTGTGTTCTTGGTGTTCTTGGTGAAATGAAGAACACTTGAAGATCTATCAAAATGAAGAGATTTCATGGATGAAATCATGTACCATCACTAGATATGGAAGTATATCAACAAATCAAGGAAAGAAATACTTACATTGTTGAAGATCTTAGTGAAAAATCGGATGATATTTGAGAGAGAATGAGTTTCTAGGCTTGAAAATGGGAAAAGTGAGTAAAATGGCTAAGCTCCATATTTATACACTTAGAGTTTACGGCCGTAAACTCCATGTTTGGGCTGTAAACTCAAAACTCTTGGAGTTTTGAGACTTTATTGATGCACAACAAACTCTAGAGTATACGTCGTATAATTTCCTTTTTGAAGGTCTAGGCTGTAGAACACTCAAACGGACTCTAAACAGCTCAAAAGTTAGCAGAAACAAGACTGAATTCTATTGAAGTGAATGGTTGTACAGAATAGAAATTTCGGGTTGTCACATCATCCCCCCGTTAGAGGGAATTTCGTCCCGAAATTAGAGTTTAAGCAAATAAGTAGTTACAAATAACTAAGGAAAAAAAAAGATGAGGGTATTTCAGTTTCAATTGATCCTCGCGCTCCCAAGTGAATTCAGGTCCTCGTTTGGCTTTCCAACGAACCTTCACTATTGGGATTTGGCATTGTTTCGTTTGCTTGACCTCTCGGTCCATGACCTCTATAGGTTCTTCCACGAAGTTGAGGCTCTCATTGATCTCGATCTCGTCGAGTGGGATTACAAGAGTCTCGTCGGACATACACTTTTTCAAGTTCGAGACGTGGAAAGTAGGATGTACGTTACTAAGTTCGCGAGGTAGGTTGAGTCTGTAAGCTACAGGACCGATTCTGGCGAGAATCTCGGAAAACCCTACGTAACTTTTATGTCGGACTCTAGAGGCTTTCAATCGTCCATTAATCTGAACAATCCTCTCTATCGATACCATATAACTCTAGATCGTATATAGCATAGCTGGCTTCGAGTCTCTTAAGCTGACGGAAGGCATAGGTAATGACCTTACCTTATTGCATCAATATGCAACTGAGCCCCGGATTTGGATGCATCGCAATAGATTACAAAGCCTTCTATTCCTTTTGGGAGGGATAGTATCGGTGCGGTGCACAAGGCTCGTTTTAGCGTTTGGAATGCTCTCTCCTGCTTCTCTTCCTAGCCAAAGGCCACGCCCTTCTGGGTCAAAGTCCTATGAGGCTTCGCAAATCGAGACAAGTTCTGAAAGAACCTACTATAGTAGCCTGCGAGACCTAGAAATTTACGAATTTCTGTAGGTGTCTTCGGATCTGACAGTTCTCAATGGCCTGGATTTTGAAAGTGTCTACATGAATTCCCTCTTCACTAACAATGTGACACAGGAATTTGACCCTTCGAATCCAAAACTCGCATTTAAGAGAATTTCGCGTAAAGCTCCTCTGATCGTAATGTTTCCAAGACCTACTGAAGATGTTGACTATGCTCCTCCTTACTACGAGAGTAGATATGTATGTCATCGACGAAGACGATGACGAACTGATCCAAGTAAGGACGACACACCCTATTCATTAAATCTATGAATACTGCGGGCACGTTTGTTAATCCGAACAGCATCACTACGAATTCGTAGTGTCCATAACGAGTTCGGCAGGCTGTCTTCGGAACATCCTCCCCTAGTACTCGTCGCTGGTGATACCCGGATCTTGGATCGATTTTTGAAAAGAAGTTCTTCCCCCTGCTGTTGATCAAATAAATCGTCTATGCGAGGCAGAGGGTAACGATTTTTTATGGTTAACTTGTTGAGCTCCCTGTAGTCAATGCACATACGAGACGATTCGTCTTTCTTCTTGGCGAACAAGACTGGAGGTCCCCAGGATGAGAAGGTTGGTCTTAAAAATCCTTTGCTGAGCAGTTCGTTAAGTTGACCGGATAGTTCTTCCATCTATGCAGGTGCTAGACGATAGGGCGATTTGGCTACTGGGGGAACCCTTGGACGAAGTCGATTCTGAACTCGACTTGACGTTGTGGAGGTAATCCTGGGAGTTTTCTGTTCTATCTGAATCTCTTGTCTCGCTCGGCGGGAAAGGCATTTGATTGGTTCCTAAGTTTATTCGCATGGTAGTGCGATCACTCGTATTCCTGAGCAGTCTTCGTCCTGAAGTTCTTTTTAGAAGTCATATTTGGTTCATCGATCACAACTTCGCGTATACGAGTCGTATATAATTAAGATTGAAAAGGCCGTCGAATAAATGATTATTCTCTAAGCTCACATCCAAACAAGGAAAAGAAGTTAAAGCGGAATCATCAATTCTAAGTCTGTAGAACCTTGATTATATACCACCCTTACGTATACATTCCCCAGCGATAGATTAACCGTATGGGTATTCGGATTGAACTTGACGTACTGTACGAGTGGTATTCCGGGGTGGTTTCTTCGGGAAGGATACGAAACATAAGTTACCCTTCGCATGAGTATCTCGGAGTTCTGGAATGACGGTTTCGCTAGAAAGGAGACTATGGGGAAAAAGATTTTCGCACGAGACTGGCATTGTGAGGATCGAATTGACTCATGTTTCATGAAAATGTCGGACTACTCGAAATAAAAGGCGTTAGACTAGACTATAAAGGTGTTACAAAAACATAATGGTGCAACTTGACAGAGTTTCAGTACTTTAGCTTTATCTTACAAGACTGTTGCTGCGAACAAGGTATACTACAAAAGCAAGTATACGCAGCACGAGAGTCCCTTGACGGACTGGATCTCGCAAAAGATATGACTCGAGTTCCACTAGTTTTTAACAGTTTATAAGTCTAATACAACGAAAACGCCCTAGAATTTCAACGTGGGTCCGGAGTAGTCTCTCCTTCAACAGTGATCCTTAGTATCTTCCCGTCTGCGCCAAAGTTCTTTGTTATTGGACAATCCTTCTTGAGATGTCCTATCTCGCCGCATAAATGACAAATCTGGCTTGCCCTAGCATCGATGGTGGAAGTGAAGTGTCGGGTCGAAGTTATGTGGACACGAGCGCTTGCGTTGTTCTTCCCTTCTGGACAATTCCTTTTATAGTGTCCTGTTTCACCACAACCATAGCAAGCCGGGCTGACCCCGATGTTAGTGATTTGGAAGACGGTTCGTGCCGGCGCCCTACAGACACCAATAGTGTGCCCCATTTGATTGCAATTTATGCATTGCGGATCACAGCCAACCCCGTTATGATGAAAAGTACACTTTACACACTTCGGGAGTGTTCCCTCATATGGTATGAAAGGTGTTGAAGTGGCAGGGGTCGCCCCTTGTTGCTGTTGCTTGGCAACTTTTTGAGATCATTTGCACTCCTTGTAGGCTTGACGCCTTCGTTTCTTACCCTCTGCTTTGTGGCTTTGGGTGTTCGTAGCAGTTATCATTTGTTGATTTCCCGAATGGTTACAACAATTTGAACTGTCAACACCTTTTGCATCCTTGCTTTCATTACTAGTGTTGAAGTGTGCAAGGACAGGTGCCACGGCAGCTGTTACCGCTGCTTGGAAGGTGGCAGCGTCTATATGAAGGATCGGGGTTTTGTCGTTCGGCTGATTACCTCTAGATGACGACATGATTCTGCCATTTGACAAGAAAAGGAGTTTGTGAGTGATTATGGTCGGTCCTAGATGTATTCTACTCCTTTATGTAAATATAAAGTGTTCGATTTGTTAAACTGTTCTCGATGGTTTGACCTACATCCCTATGATGCAGTACTAGTAAAGAGTTGAAGTAAGTTCGTAGAATGGTCGCTAGACGATTTCTATTTAGAACTAGGCTATCATTGGTTGGTGGATAACATGATCCAACCTTCGACAAGGATTGGAGATGATCCTTGAGCTAATTCACCATAGCTCAATACAATGATGAAAGTGAGGTTTAGATAGAATTCTATCAGTAGTAGAATGAAAGTATTTGAACAAGGATTCGCACAGGAATTTGCTGACTGTCAATATCATTGATATTTTAAGATGTAATACGTTTGGGAAAAATGACCTTGGAGTAGGTCTTACATCATATCCGAAGTAGAAAAGTGTTAACAGCATAAAGGCCTAATCTTAGAAAGTGCTTACAGTACAGGGATAATTACATAGAAAAGTGCTACTTGGAGCATAGATAGGAAGACTATTCTTTCAACCAATGAAAGAAAGGTAGAATACCTCCTACTGGTGACGGTTATCCCTTAGGTGAACTCTTAGTTCAGCCAGCTGACGCTCCACATCAAGTAGGTGCCTTTCGTACACCCTTTGGCGTACTCGGAGCTTTATGACTTCAACTCGAGTTTCAGCTAGCTCTTGTTGCAGGGTCTCGTGGTCTCCCCTAGATCTCTCACGAGCATCTTCCAGATGAATGGTGCGGATGGTATGCATTCTCACATTGGCGTCAACTTCCGTGATTCGATGGAGAGCTGTCCTGCCCTGAATTTCGTTTCGGGCAACTCTACGGACCAGGATTGGCAAGACTCTGTCTGCCGATCCTCCCTCGCTCAGGTCATAAAAGTTTTGGTCTCCATTGAATGGTATGGGCTGATTCTGTTCTTGGCTCCATGTTTCTAAGCTTTCCACCCACGGGGGCGTCAGAACCATCTGCAAAGCCGGACGAGGGTTAGGATTTGGGATAGGAGCCACCGGGGGTAGATTCTCAACTTCTGGCTCGGAGTCAGAACCATCTGCAAAGCCTTCAGCCTGGTGATCATCCAGAGGGATTGGGTGATCATTTTCTGGCTCTGCTTGAAACCCTCCTCCATTACCTTGGTTAGGGAAGTACAGGTCGCCGTAGGGATGGAATCCAGCCATGTTATCTACGCGAGAAAAGGGGTATAATAAATAACTATTAAAAAGTACTAATTAGGTAGTTATAAGACCTTTTTAGTTTGCACATAAGTAAATTATAGTAACATAAAATACTCCTATAGTATTTTAATTTTATGTTATGTTCTATTGTTTTCATTGTGGTATTGTTGGAAAGTTTTTAGACTTGTTGCAACCTCACAACCACTCTTAGGCACATGCTAGTCATGCCTCGGATAATATAGTTGATCAGGCTATATCTTCCCAGATTTGACTATATGTCTCTAAGTCTAATTGTGCTGCCCAACAATCGTAATACTTTTGTTCTGTCCTAGTGAGACTGATTTTAACATGAATGCAGTTATGTATACTTCGTTAAATATTTTATTACTTAAAAGTATAAACTCTTTGTCAGAGTATTTTAAATCCTGCTGTGTTTATAGTTTGTATATCTTTTATGGGTTGATATTAGTGATTTGGAAGACGGTTCGTGCCGGCGCCCTACAGACACCAATAGTGTGCCCCATTTGATTGCAATTTATGCATTGCGGATCACAGCCAACCCCGTTATGATGAAAAGTACACTTTACACACTTCGGGAGTGTTCCCTCATATGGTATGAAAGGTGTTGAAGTGGCAGGGGTCGCCCCTTGTTGCTGTTGCTTGGCAACTTTTTGAGATCATTTGCACTCCTTGTAGGCTTGACGCCTTCGTTTCTTACCCTCTGCTTTGTGGCTTTGGGTGTTCGTAGCAGTTATCATTTGTTGATTTCCCGAATGGTTACAACAATTTGAACTGTCAACACCTTTTGCATCCTTGCTTTCATTACTAGTGTTGAAGTGTGCAAGGACAGGTGCCACGGCAGCTGTTACCGCTGCTTGGAAGGTGGCAGCATCTATATGAAGGATCGGGGTTTTGTCGTTCGGCTGATTACCTCTAGATGACGACATGATTCTGCCATTTGACAAGAAAAGGAGTTTGTGAGTGATTATGGTCGGTCCTAGATGTATTCTACTCCTTTATGTAAATATAAAGTGTTCGATTTGTTAAACTGTTCTCGATGGTTTGACCTACATCCCTATGATGCAGTACTAGTAAAGAGTTGAAGTAAGTTCGTAGAATGGTCGCTAGACGATTTCTATTTAGAACTAGGCTATCATTGGTTGGTGGATAACATGATCCAACCTTCGACAAGGATTGGAGATGATCCTTGAGCTAATTCACCATAGCTCAATACAATGATGAAAGTGAGGTTTAGATAGAATTCTATCAGTAGTAGAATGAAAGTATTTGAACAAGGATTCGCACAGGAATTTGCTGACTGTCAATATCATTGATATTTTAAGATGTAATACGTTTGGGAAAAATGACCTTGGAGTAGGTCTTACATCATATCCGAAGTAGAAAAGTGTTAACAGCATAAAGGCCTAATCTTAGAAAGTGCTTACAGTACAGGGATAATTACATAGAAAAGTGCTACTTGGAGCATATATAGGAAGACTATTCTTTCAACCAATGAAAGAAAGGTAGAATACCTCCTACTGGTGACGGTTATCCCTTAGGTGAACTCTTAGTTCAGCCAGCTGACGCTCCACATCAAGTAGGTGCCTTTCGTACACCCTTTGGCGTACTCGGAGCTTTATGACTTCAACTCGAGTTTCAGCTAGCTCTTGTTGCAGGGTCTCGTGGTCTCCCCTAGATCTCTCACGAGCATCTTCCAGATGAATGGTGCGGATGGTATGCATTCTCACATGGGCGTCAACTTCCGTGATTCGATGGAGAGCTGTCCTGCCCTGAATTTCGTTTCGGGCAACTCTACGGACCAGGATTGGCAAGACTCTGTCTGCCGATCCTCCCTCGCTCAGGTCATAAAAGTTTTGGTCTCCATTGAATGGTATGGGCTGATTCTGTTCTTGGCTCCATGTTTCTAAGCTTTCCACCCACGGGGGCGTCAGAACCATCTGCAAAGCCGGACGAGGGTTAGGATTTGGGATAGGAGCCACCGGGGGTAGATTCTCAACTTCTGGCTCGGAGTCAGAACCATCTGCAAAGCCTTCAGCCTGGTGATCATCCAGAGGGATTGGGTGATCATTTTCTGGCTCTGCTTGAAACCCTCCTCCATTACCTTGGTTAGGGAAGTACAGGTCGCCGTAGGGATGGAATCCAGCCATGTTATCTACGCGAGAAAAGGGGTATAATAAATAACTATTAAAAAGTACTAATTAGGTAGTTATAAGACCTTTTTAGTTTGCACATAAGTAAATTATAGTAACATAAAATACTCCTATAGTATTTTAATTTTATGTTATGTTCTATTGTTTTCATTGTGGTATTGTTGGAAAGTTTTTAGACTTGTTGCAACCTCACAACCACTCTTAGGCACATGCTAGTCACGCCTCGGATAATATAGTTGATCAGGCTATATCTTCCCAGATTTGACTATATGTCTCTAAGTCTAATTGTGCTGCCCAACAATCGTAATACTTTTGTTCTGTCCTAGTGAGACTGATTTTAACATGAATGCAGTTATGTATACTTCGTTAAATATTTTATTACTTAAAAGTATAAACTCTTTGTCAGAGTATTTTAAATCCTGCTGTGTTTATAGTTTGTATATCTTTTATGGGTTGATATACTCGATTCACTATAAACAATGCTCTGCTACCAATCTGTCACACCCCAAAACCGGAACGGCAGAAACGTTCGGGGGTGGAGGACGTCATGTATGATATCAGAACAATGCATAGTAGTAAACAAGCAACAACATCATCCATTGCATTAATAATATAATTTTAATACAAGTGTGTTCTGTGAAGTGTATAATACACCAAAAATGTAAATCAAAATAAAAGATGAGTCTTGAACGAGCTCCATCTTCTCAAAACCTGGCCTCAGTACCTTCTATTGATGACCTGAGAATACAATTTATTTTGAAAGAGTTTATCAGCTTTAAAGCTGGTGAGATCATAAGTATTTTGGTGTCATTGTTTATATGAAAGCATTTGTAAGTACTTGATGTATAAGTTTGTAAATGTTTGTAAATGTTTGTAAATGTTTGTAAATGTTTGTATCTCTTAGAAAACCCTATGTTTTCTACTAAAAGTAGCCTTCTACCAAGGCATCAAATGTTTGTATGTATGTCTCTTGTAAGAGTATGTATTTTCCCAAATCTGACTATCATTAACCAAAAATATAGTTTTTACATTACTGTTCATTGTGTGAAGATCACAAAGTGACTGCAATGGGGAAATAAAATAGTAATGTAGTGTTGTTTTAAGTAACTACTGCTGTACTAACTACCTTAATCCAATTGTTAATTAAAGTGACATGTGATATGCTTGTACCATACTACCGACTAAAAACGCGACGATGAAAGACGTCGGAAGAAATGATATTTGGCACCCGTAGACTTGCAAGTCCCACTGTAGCGAGCAGCAAGATGTAGGATAGTCAATCCAGTATAGATCTATACACAAATTCAATGCTCTTCTTATAGGAGACTCTGGATACAAAACGATCCATGACAAGTGATGCCATGCCCCGTTACGTGGCTCACATTTCTGTTGTAATGTACTTGTATATGTATTGTATGTACTAGCTGTATTGTATGTTCTCTCTCTGTCTAGTATGTTTCATTCTTCTAGTAATAGTATTTGTAACTTCCTAAACTATACCTATTATAGTTTACTAGTAATGTTGTTTGTATAAACGAACATGTTTGTATACCTTTGCTACCCAAAGGTATTGGACTGAAAGAAGGAACTTTTGTATCTATATACATATACATAATATATAACTAAGATTCAAACGACCTTCGAACAAACAACCGATACCCTAAGACCACAACCAAACAACGAACAGGAGGTAGGGTGAGTTATCATTCCTAAGTCCTTTGAATCCTACTTATATAACTATATCTACATAGATACACATTTAACAAAATATATTAGTTTAAAAGACAAAGAAGTTTTGTAAAACCTTTTGAAAAGTTTAAATAAACATTGATGACTTGATGTCATTTCATCAAACGATTTGAAAGCAGTTTGGCATAAAGAAACAAGTTTCATAAAGAGTTTAACATGTAAAGAAGTTTGATAAACATTTTGAAGTAGTTTGTTTGATAACACTATTTGAAAAGCAAGAAAATCCATATGTTTGATAACACAGTTTGAAAAGTAAGAAATTCCATATGTTTGATAGTTATTAAGCACATGTGATTGATATAATAACTATAATGTTTCTACTTGTATCCCCCCCCCCCATAAAAGCATTTAAAATCATTTAAAAAGGTTGATTAAGGGGTATGAACTCACCTGTAGTGAGTGGTTTGGATGAACGGATGGTATAGGATGCTAAGTGTCAAGTGAAGACTTGAGCACACACACAGATCCTATTTAACATATATTGACACACATATATGTATCCAATTAGTCAATTAACAACTAATTAATCAAGTAAAGAGACCCTAAAACATGGATAACACTTTGATTCAAGTGCTAGGAGTACAAAAGGGTTGCATCTAAAGGTTGTATGGCCTCTCATTAGAGTTTATGGCCAATATGGGTGTAACACATGAGTTTACGGCCCATGGTAATTTCCCCATGAGTTTACGACCGTAAACTCATGGTATTATGCACCATTTTGTGCTAAAAGGTCTTATAAGTCACAATAAAGGGTTCTATGTTCAAGTCTAAGCCTTAGAAAGGATTTGTAGCACAATTGCACCACCTTTTAGAGTTTACGGACCATGGTCATTTCCCCATGAGTTTACGGCCGTAAACTCAAGTGTGCTTGATTCTTTTTTTTGTTTAAGGTTCTATACTCCTCGTGGAAGTGATCTAGACTTGGTTCCAAAGCTTTAGAAGGGACTAGGGCTTATAATGGCCCCTTTATTAGTGTTTACGGCCCAAGGAGATTGCCTTGGCCGTAAACACCATTTGATCTTGTGGTCTTGGTGGTTTCTAGGTGTAATCTAAGTGATTTAAGCACACAACAAGCTAAGGTAAGAGTACTTACAATATAGAAGCTTGTAGGGGTGTTTAAAGTCCAAGAACACTAAAGTGTGTTCTTGGTGTACTTGGTGAAATGAAGAACACTTGAAGATCTATCAAAATGAAGAGATTTCATGGATGAAATTATGTACCATCACTAGATATGGAAGGATATCAACAAATCAAGGAAAGAAATACTTACATAGTTGAAGATCTTAGTGAAAAATCGGATGATACTTGAGAGAGAATGAGTTTCTAGGCTTGAAAATGGGAAAAGTGAGTAAAATGGCTAAGTGCCATATTTATACTCTTAGAGTTTACGGCCGTAAACTCCATGTTTGGGCCGTAACTCCAAAATCTTGGAGTTTTGAGACTTTATTGATGCACAACAAAATCTAGAGTATACGTCCTATAATTTCCTTTTTGAAGGTCTAGACTGTAGAACACTCAAACGGACTCTAAACAGCTCAAAAGTTAGCAGAAACAAGACTGACTTCTATTGAAGTGAATGGTTGTACATAATAGAAATTTCGGGTTGTCACAAAGAGGAATAGAAGCAAGTCCAAAGCAAATAAAGGCCATCATCGATTTAAGATCTCCATCCTCAACAAAGGATATTCAGAGACTAACAAGAAGAATAACAGCACTAAACATGTTCTTCAAGATCCTCAGAATGGTGCAAACCTTTCTATGACATCTTGAAGAAGAACAAAAGGGTTGAGTGGACTAAAGAGCACAAAGATGCTTTTCAGAAACTTAAAAACTATTTAAGTTTTGAACCCTTTCTAGTGAAACCACTAGATGGGGAACCACACCTCGTATACCTTTCAGTATCCTCTAATGTTGTCAGTGTTGTTTTAGCCAAGGATCTCAACGGATACCAACATCCCGTCTACTATGTAAGTAAAAGTCTCTTGGATCCTAAGACCAGGTATTCCCATCTTGAAAAACTAATACTTGCATTAGTGTCTTCTTCCACAAAATTAAGACACTATTTTGAAACACATACTATACATGTAAGAACTAATTACCCCCTTAAGAATGTTATGCAAAAACCAGAAATGGCAACTAAGGATGGCAAAGTGGTCCGTGAAGCTAAGCACATATGACATCAAATATGAACCAATATGAACAATAAAATAACAAGCAATATCAGACTTTGTGGTTGATTTCAGTGATGATCTACAACCTGAAGCAGAGTTAGAAAGCAAGGGACTCCAAAAAGAAGAAAGCATGGGAAGATGAACACTCCTCACTGATGGATCTTACAACTTTAAAGGAACAAACCTAGGGATCATACTAAAATCGAAATAGGCGGACATCATACCCCAGGCAGTCAGTTGTTAATTAAATGCAACCAACAATGAAGCTGAATACGAAGCATTGATCTTGGGATTACAGTTGTCCAAGGATCTTGATATCAAGGATCTTCAGGTATTCGTTGACTCCTTATTATTAACAAATCATTTTAATGGATCATGTGTAGTAAAATGCGAAAGACTAGCACTATACCTCTAAATCCTCAAAAAATTAGCCTCCCAAATCGAAGGTTTAAGTCAAAGCCATGTTCCTAAAGAAGAAAATGTAGAGGCAGATGCATTAGCCAACCCGCGATCTTCCCTTAGGATCCCACCAGAGGTCAGGATCCTTATAACCGATATATTGATCCTAGTGATAGACGATCCCTCCAAAAAACCAGAGAGTCCCAATGACCGTGATCAAACAACCAACATAGCAATAATCGAGGATCCTGACCCTCAACCACTTCCTCAAGATCCTAATCGTCAGGATCCCAACATTCAGGATCCTCCGCAATACTCGAAATCCTGGTTCCAGCCCATTATGGAATATCTCTAGAATGACACGATCCCAAGAGAATAGAAAAAGTGATAGAGAATTCAAAATGAGGGTCTCACGTTTTGTGATGATCCAAGGAAAACTATACCAGAAATCCACGGCAGACCCATAGCTTAGATGCTTAGAAGATCATGAGGTTGCAGAAGTCCTAAAAGATATACATGAAGGATATTATGGCAACCACACTGGGGGCAGATCCTTATGCTCCAAGGTGTTAAGGACGGGATACTAGTGGCCACAATGAAAATGATGCTTTCTTTCATGCCCAAAACTGTGATACTTGTCAAAGACATTGCAACATCCCTCATCAACTTGCAGACCATTGCATCCAATCATTTCCATTTGGACATTCATGAAATGGGGAATGGATATAGTTGCAGAGCTACCAAAAGCTCCAGGTGGAATGGTGTTCATGCTAGTGATGACAGACTACTTCTCGAAATGGATAGAGGCTGAACCCTTTGTTTAGATATGAGAGAAGGAGGTAGTCTCATTTATCAAATGTAATATCTTGACCAAGTTCGAGATCCTTTCCGAGATCATATGTGATAATGGATCCCATTTCATAAGCAAGTGGACTAGAAACTTTTGCACCAGTTGTGGAATTAAATGATAATGTCCACTCCTGTTCATCCTCAAGCTCTGGTCAAGCTGAATCCAACAACAAGATCATCATCAATAATTTAAAGAAAATGTTGGATGAGAAGAAAGGAAGATGGGCAGAAGAACTTCCTTCCGTCATATGGTCATTGTTAGGGCTAGGATCCCAGAACTACTTCGAGATCCTCACATCTAAGGATCCTCAGAGACTCAGGATCCTCAAACCCCAGGATCCCTAATATACTTCAGGATCCTGACTAATATTTATTATTATTATTATAATGGCTATATGTTCTTTTTTGTTACTCACATGTGCAGAAATAACCAAGTCGAAGTCACATTCTCAAGGTATAGTCGTCACAACCATGCAAAACACCCAGATGACCAAGTCAAGCAACGACTATATGTAATCTCGGAGGATCCCAGAACTTTCAGAGTTCTAGTTATTAGGTTTTGACTATATAAAAAACTTGTATTCATCACACTACACATGAGACTTAGCAGAATACTATCACTTGTACTCATACTCATTCCATTTTCTCTGTAACTTTCGTTTTAATCAATAAAAACATCAAGGCAGGTGATCATTATCACCTCCCAAGGTTTTATGTCAGAGATCCTAACAAGGATCAAGGGCTTTCCTTGTAAACGATTTGTGTTGCTTTGATTCACATTACTTATTTTCTCTATATTGAACATCACAGCCTCTCATACACTTTGGTCCATTTTAGTTCAATTCGTTTTTGACCAAAACAATTTGGCGCCCACCGTGGGGCCGTGGTGTTCAAAATTGTTAGGGTGCAAAGTCACTCTTGGATGTAGTGTTTTTTGCTTTACCCACTTGTATTGTGTAAATGAGTTATCTTTCCTATAAATAGGAAGTGAGTGCAACTCATATTTAAGAGAATGATCATTTTTGGAGTGTTAGACAAGAGAGAGAAATTTGTACAAACCCATTTGTATATCCTTTCTAGATCTAATATGAGCTTACATAGATTTATTTACTCCTTGTGTTCTTGAGTTTACATGACGATTCACTAGATCTTTTCTTATTCCACACATGCCTTCATAATCAACACCACTATAGTTGGTATCAGAGCGGGTGTTCTTGATTGCATCAAGAATTGATCCTTGATGGCTTTCTTGATTTGGTGATTCTTCATGTTCTTATTGATCTTCGTGTTTTGAGAGTGTTTTGTGTTCTACAAATCGAATTTTTTTCTTGATTTGATCCATAATTCGATTTTCTCTCTCTAGAATACTTGTTTGTACCACTTTCTCTCACTAGAATTTGGTTCATATTCACTTTCTCACTCTAGAGATCTCCTTGATTTTCACTTTCTCTCTCTAGAAAACCCAAGTTCATATCATTTGATTCGAAAGAAAAGAAGCAATTATGGAGAAATGGATGATACAGAGTGAAGATTTTAAAAGTGAATGTACTTTTGAATATCTTCTTTATAGCTTGACTGTTGGATTGAAAAGTGAAAGGGATATCGTTGTAAATGGAGAAAAGAATGAAGTTGGAGAATTATTTAGTTGTCCAGTTTATCAAACCAAAGATTTGTTTGATCGTTTGATTACAACATATCAAAAGAGACGAAGAAATAAGAAAAAAGGAGAAGTCATAAAAGGAATTCCTCGTGCTGAATGCAAATATGGAAGCAATAAACTTGAATATTATGCAGATTGTCGTGAAGCTCGGGAAGGTGTTCTTGATGATGATCATGATGTTCAAGAAAAAGTAGTTGAAGTTGATTCACAAGATGAAAAAGTTTTTTGCTCGATTGGAGTTCAAACCGATGATATTTTGTGTTCTTGTGATTCGTTTGAAGGAATGATTCCTTATCGGAAGCCGGTGATCCAAGAAATTCACAAGTATCAAACTCCAAAACATTTGATTCAAACTCACAAAGTTGAAGTTGTGGAAAGTGGGCTTGTTCATGAAATCAAGTCTTCAAGATGCAAAAAGATGAGAAAGAACAAGAAGAAGAAGATTAAACACAAAAACCAGCGGGTTTACTCACAAAAATCGTCAAATGTTGTGAAGCCGAAATCCGTGAAATAAATTTGGGTTCCAAAGCAACAATCTCCAAAGGTTGCATTGAATTTGAAGTCAAAACCCAAATGTGTTGGTGGTTCTTTTGAAGATGTTCTTGGATCGTTGAAGAACATGAAGAACGAGTTGTACATCTCGCATAATGGGTGGTAGAATGTTCAAATTGGAGATTTTCTCGTTCCAACAAAAGAACCAAGATCTTCTACATTTGATTCGTTCGTTACAAAAGGAACTCAATTCGTCAAAAAGGTATCTCAAATTCTCAAATGGATTCCAAAACGTCCATAATTTTGATTCGTATTGAGCGTTTTTCATTTTTGATCGATTTGCCTCATTGGATCAAATCCGTTTCAAACCCCGTTGATTGATCCAATTATTTTTTTTAAGATCAATTTTCAAAATCACAATCATTTTCTAAAATTCGATTATTTGTTCATCCAATTAAAATTCGAGCCCAAAAGGTTTTTTTATTACTGTTCACAGATCAAGTCTTTAGCCCAAATCATTTGAATATGGTTACTGTTCATCTTTAATTCAATCAGCCCAATCCACAATCAATTTGTAAATATCGGTGTTTGATATATCAATTTCATTCCAAATGAAAGAAGTCGAATATATGTTTGACGAATCAAACAATTTGACGAAATCGACTTGTAGTTGACTTTTTCGAGTCAACATTAGTTTGGTTGATTTCGTTCTTTCATACCTGATATCAATCTAGACTTGATTTCAATGGGTTGAAGGTTTCACAGTATGAATTGATTGTCAGGAACGGATTTGGAAAGGTCGACTTGATGAAGAATTTTGTTTTGATGGTCGATGGCTGGGATTTGATGTTGGAATCGATGTTAATTTTGACATCTAGGTTCAAATCGAGAGGCGTTGATTTTGATATGATTGTGGATTGAACGTGTTTTTGGAATTTGTATGTCGACTGGAATGTTCTTACGGTGAGTCACATTAGCATTGGAAGTGACGAACATAACTTCGAAATGATCGATGTTTGAACCATGGTTTAGACTTAAAATTGGAAGTATTGATATATATCGAATGAATTCAAGGAATCGATGTTTGTTAATAGATGGATTGATAACAAATCGAAAGGGATGCTGATTGTTAGTTGAGTCGATGTCGAGTCGTATCAATGAATTGGTTTGATATAATGAAAGCGAAGGTTTCAAATTGACGATTTTGATGACGATGTGTTAAAAACGAATATGAGTATGGGTTTGCTTTTTGTTCGATTCATGAAGGTTATTGAAAAACGAAGTGTTGCTGATGTATTGGAGTCGAATTGAATTCTTCGATGTTTTGGGTTTCACAGAGGTATTGATTGAAGAACGAAGCTATGGATTCTACAGTTAAAGTTTTGAGTCGATGGATTTTTGATAGTCCCGTTAACGATGGATGTGGTTTCGATAGTTTGGGAATGCACTGAATAAGGAACTCAAATGTTCGTTCGTTGGGTTTTGCAAATGTTCGTTCGTTGCTCGACGTTGAATTCAACAGTTGAAGCGTAAATGTCAAATGCTAACGAAGACCTATGATTTGGCACTCGATGGTTTAAGGACGAATCATAGATGGTCGAGTAACAAAGCCTTGGTTGGTAACGAGTTTCGAAAGTTTGTTGTTTCCTTTGATTAACGAATAATCGATCGGTTATGTTAACGAAAAGTTGAGGTTGAGTAGCGAATGGGTGATGTTTTGCTATACGAGTTTACTTTCGTTAGAATGAGGAAGACGATAGAATATTTCGAAATTGGTCCCTGTTGATTCTGCAAAGTTACATCTTTCACCCAGTTTCGACAAAATGGGTGTTTCGTTATGTTTGTGAAGTGAGAATCCAGATTTTTTGAAATTAGACCTTATACTTTCGACAGTTTGCCACATTTTACCCACTTTCGACATTTGGGGTAATTTTTGATAGTTTGAAAGAAAGGAAACAGAATTTTCGAAAAGAGTTCCTGAAGTTTCGAAAAGTTGGCAGAAAATACCCAACTTTCGACAATAGGGATTTTATGCTGAGAAATTGAAGAATGTTCATTTCTGGCCCCTGCAGTTTGTGCAAATTTACGCTTTATTCCCAGTTTCGCAAATGGGGGAGAAATTTGTATGGAAATTCGAAGTTGAATTTTTCATATTACGCGAACTTGAACACCGAAGTGACCTTGAATTTTTGAAGTTTATGAAATTATGCGATTGGAGATTCGGAAGTGATTTCGGTTCAAGATGGGTTTGGACTTATTGAAGATATTTGGGGTATGTTTTTATGCTCAACTTTAGGGTGATTATTTGGAGTTTGAGAAGCTCTTGATCATTCGTTGATGCTCGGTTCGTATGGTCTCACATCCTAGAACCCAAATTGAAGAATCATGGAAGAATTGAAGATTTGTAGTTCATCTCTACATGTGTCACGCTTGAGGCTCGCATCGTGTAGTTGCTCGATTTTGGAATATTTGAAGTGGCTCATCCAGTCCTAACTTTGAGGGGGAGAATGTTGGGTACAAAGTTATCCATGTATGACTTTGTAAATGGTTTGACTTTTGTAGACCCACTTGCATGTGATGCATTAGCCTTGTGACATGAGATAGAGAGTGAGAGAGAGACATGTAAACACCTCTATATAAGGTGGGTTTATTCCACATGTAGAGGTGTGCTTGAGAGATGTAAAATTGAGTGTGTAAGTGTGTGTTATTTATGTAGATTTAGATCTAGATCCCTTTTTGTAACACCATACATAATCGAATGCATCTCTTAAACATCGAAACCACCATGTTCATTGTGTGTTCTTTAATTCCGCATGCCAAACCAATGTTCATAATTCACTACAAAAATCCCTCAGAAAATCATGTCTACTCAATCGACTCTCTCCTCCTCCTCGATTCCTCCCATTTCCTCTAAAAACCTTCTGCCACCACCAGCTGGAGCTCCCAAAAAAACATCTGAAACTCCGAAGAAGAACACCTCTTCAGTCACTTCAGGACTCGAGGATCCTCCTGTGTTTATTTCCAACAACGAAATCTTTACTATGATGAAAAGACCAGAGCGACAGGTCGCCCCACAGCAGGAGGATAACTAGACAATTCTCAAGGAAGTAGAGAGAATGAGGATGGAAATCCATAAGCCTCAGGAGGCAGCACCCTCGGTCTTGCAGCCCAAGATCCTGAACCTAGGCTCCTCAATAATCCGTCGCGAGATTCAGGATCCTAACGAAACCTTTATTACACCCAATAATAGCGATCCTAGTAACTCTATCAATAATAATAATTTTACAACTAACTCGATGGATCTTGATACAAGTTTTAGCCCGATCATGACTAAGGAGCTACAACAACTAAGACATATGATCTCAAGCGTACCCGGAGTAGTTCAACCGGTACCGGAAGTATCCCCCACAAGTCATAGGATCTCCAGATTCCTTCCAACGATACCTGATACCAAAGTTCCAAAAGGCTTCCAGACCCCCAGCATGAAGATATACGACAGAACTATAGATCCTGAGGAACATGTGGCACAACATAGGGAGAGGACGAAGATTATTCCCATCCCCACTCACTTGAAGGAAGCCTGCCTGTGCAAGGGCTTTGGTTCCATCCTCACATGATCCACTATAAAATGGCTCCTTAACGTTCCTCATTATTCGATCACATCATTTGCTCATTAGATTAATTTATTTAATAATAAGTTTTCTTGTAGCAGAACATTCTAAAAAATCACCAGTGATCTTTATCGAGTGGTTCAGGATCCTAAGGATTCCCTTAGGACTTTTGTGATCAGGTATGGTAGGGAAGCTTTGAGCATCCCCAACATCGACATGGCAACTGCAGTCGAAGCCTTTAAAATGGGCTTAAAGAAGGATTCTCCCTTTTACGAAGATCTCGTAATGACTCCATGCAGAAGATTAGATGAATTCAGGAGCAGGGCATTGAGATTCATCGATATCAAAGAAGACAATGAGATCGAAAAAAGGAGCAACACGACAAGCTCTTATGATCATCCCAATAGGAAGGCCGAATCCTCGGCCCAAAGATCCTATAAGTCAAAGCCTTATTCCAAACCCGACTATCGTAGGGTTAATTCCCTTGAACATGAGGGGAAGGAAGAAGATTTCCCTAAAATTACTGACTATTGTTTTTCTGTGGACATTTCAGGTATAATCTTTGCCATGCAGGATCTTGGAGACCAAGCTAGGTGGCCAAGGAAAGGAGAAAAATCCACTTCCTAGAAGGACAAGTTCAAATGGTGTGCATATCAGCTATCTTGTGGGTAAAGGATATCTCAAAGAAATTCTCAGGAGAAGAAAGGAAAAAATCCAAAGAAAAATATCAGGATCCTCAAAAGCCCATCGAAAGACAAGGATCCCCCCAGTTGACGCCAATGTGATCAATATGATCTCTGGAGGATCGGATATTTGTGGTACCTCCTACTCTGCGGCAAAAAGACATGCTAACGTATCCAAAACGGAGAAGGAAAATGGACCACGGAAGAACATGATAATCACCAGCCAAAAGGAGATCACTTTCGATCAAGTAGATAGACGGGACGTCCAAGATCATCACCACGAAGGACTAGTGATTACCCTCTACATTTCCAACCACTTCGTTAGAAGGATTCTCGTCGATAGAGGATCGTCAGTTAATATCATACTCATGGATGCATTAAAAAGGATGAACAACCTAGAGACTGAGATAGTTGAAAGTTCCTCAGTACTAATTGGCTTCAGTGGAGAAACTAAACACACTCTCGACAAGATAAAGATACCAATCTACATAGAGGGGGTAAATTCTATACAACGTTTTGGTGTGATTGACACATTATCTTCTTATAATGTCATATTAGGTAGACCCTGGATCCATGAATTGAAGGTCGTTCCATCGACGTATCATTAATTCATAAAGATGCCCACCCCATAGGGAACATCGAAGATCATGGGAGACCAACAAGAATCCAAGGAATGCTACAAGACTTTGATGAAGTCCTCAACAACACCACGACAAGTATAGCAATTATGACAGCGGGAACGAGGCGTACTGGAGGCAAGAGAGCATGACATAAAAGAAGTGCCCCTGAAACTTGAGGTTCCTGAACCCAAAGTTCTCATAGGATCCTCAATGCATGAACAAATCGAACAGGATCTCATAAAGTTCCTCATGGCCAGAAGAAAAATGTTTGCATTGAAACATGAAGAAATGAAAGATATCGACAAAAACATAATAACCCATAAAATTAACATTGAACCATCTTTCAGGCCAATACACCAAAAGAGAAGGAAATTTGAACCCGAAAAAAACCAAGTTATACAAGAAGAAGTGGAGAAAGTTCTAAAAACTGGCATGATCAAGGAAGTGAAGTTCCCAAGAAGAACGGTAAATGGAGAGTGTGTGCGGATTGTACGAATCTAAACAAGGACTGTCCCAATGATCCTTTCCCTTTACCACACACTGTCTCCATGATAGATGCAACAGTGGGTCATGAATTACTGACGTTCATGGACACATCAGCAGGATTCCAATAGATCCAAATGGAATCCTCTGACCAAGAGGACACAACGTTCATAACCCCAACATGTATCTATTATTACACTACCATGCCATTTGTTTTTAAAAATAAAGGAGCAACATACCAAAGGTTGGTGAATAATATGTTCAATGAGAAACCGGGGGACACAATGGAGTTCTACATCGATGACATGGTGGTCAAATCCAAAAAAGTTGAGGATCACCTCAAGGATCTCAAAGAAGCCTTTGACATCCTAGACCAATATAACATGAATATGAATGCCTCCGAGTGCCATTTCAAGATGAGATCGGGAAAGTTCCTGGGATACATGGTTACCAAAAGAGGAATCAAAGCAAGGCTGGAACAAATCACGGCCATCCTTGATCTAAAATCACCAGCCTCGACAAAGGATATTTAGAGATTAACAGGAAGAGTGGTAGCCCTAAATAGGTTCATCTCAAGATCCTCAGAAAGATGAAAGCCTTTCAACTACATCTTGAATAAGAATAAAAGATTTGAGTGGACCTATGAATATTAAGATGCTTTTCAAGAGCTTAAAAAATATTTAAGCTCACCACCTCTATTGGTGAAACCACTAGATGGGGAACCAGTCCTTCTTTACCACTCAATATCCTCAAGCGCGGTAAGCACTATATTAGCCAAGGATCTCGATGGGAACCAACATCCCATTTATTACGTAAGTAAAAGTCTCCTGGATCCTGAAACTAGGTACTCTCACCTTGAAAAGCTAATACTTACATTGGTAACAACTTCTACTAAATTAATACATTATTTTGAAACACACCCTATAATCGTAAAAACTAACTATCCAATTAAGAATGTTATGAGAAAACCATAAATGTCAGGAAGAATGGCAAAATGGTATGTGAAGCTAATCACATATGACATAAAGTACAAAGCATTCGCCATAAAGTCCAAAGCATTGGCAGACTTTCTGGCTAGCTTTAGTGATGATCTAAGAGTTGAAGTCAAAATAGAAACAAAACAACTTCTCGAAGAGGAAAACGTGGGAAGATGGACACTGTTCACGGATGGAGCATCAAACCAAAGACGAACTGGTTTGGGGATCATACTAAAATCACCACAGGGGGACATCCTACCCCAGACAATTAGTTGTGAATTCAATGAAACCAACAACGAAGTAGAATACGAGGCTCTAATCATGGGACTATAGTTACCCAAGGATCTTCGAATCAAGGATCTTCAGGTATTCGATGATTCTCTACTACTAACTAACCATTTTAATGGATCCTATGCAGTGAAAGGAGAAAAGCTAACTCTGTATCTCTAGATCCTCATAAACCTAGCCTCAGAATTTGAAACATCCAGCTTAAACCAAGTCCCTAGAGAAGACAATGCCGAAGCAGATGCCCTAGGCAATCTAGGATCTTCTTTAAGGATCCCACCAGAAACTAGGATCCCGAATTCCCGATAATCCACATATTACTCCCGACAATCGAGGATCCCACCAAGAAACTTAATGGCTCCCACGACCATGGAGGAACTACTGACATTGCCGCGTTCGAAGATCCTGACTCAACAGTCCAACGTCAGGATCCCAACATCCAGGATCCTTCCCTAACTTTAGGATCTTAGATCCAACTCGTCATGAAATACCTCCAAAATGGCACGATCCCTAAGGAAGAGAAAAGAGAGAGAGCATTCAGAACAAGTACCTCAAGATTCTCCATAATCCAAGGTAATTTGTATAAAAAATATGTGGCACGACTATACCCCAGGTGCTTAGAAGACCATGAAGTTGCAGAGGTCTTCAAGGACAACCACAAAATGGACTGCGACAACCACACTGGGGGCAGGTCCTTATGTTCCAAAGCATTAAGGAAATTATACTATTGGCTGACAATGAAGAAAGATTCATTACTCCATCAACAAAAATGCGACGCTTGTCAAAGACATAGCAACATCCTCCACCAACCTGTACAACCTCTACATCCTATTATTTCCACTTAGTCGTTAATGAAATGGGGAATGGATATAGTAGGAAATCTGCCAGTAGCCCCTGGAGGAAAATCTTCATGCTAGTGATGACTGGCTATTTCTCAAAATGGATAGAAGTTGATGCCTACGTACAAGTAAGAGACAAAGAGGTAGTATCCTTCATCAAACGTAACATCAAACATATGAGACAATGGATCCCAATTCATAATCAAAGAGCAATGGATTTTTGCACGAGTTGGGGAATCAAAATGGTGATGTATAATCCTATCCACCCTCAAGCCAACGGCCAAGCAGAATCCAGCGACAAAATTATAGTAATCAACTTGAAGAAGAGGTTGAATGAGACGAAAGGAAGATGGGCCTAAGAGCTTCCTTTCGTATTATGGCAATATAGAACTACTTCCAAGGTAGCTATGGGACAAACCACTTAATCATCAGTGTTTGGAACATAAGCAATGATACCCACTGAAGTAGTTATCCACACATCAAGATATCATCTCCCAAAGCATGAAAACAATGGCAGGATCCTGGCCCAAGATCTTTACACCATAGATGAGCTTGGCGATCTCGCCAAGATCCGTATTCCTCCTCATAAACAGAGGATCACTAGAGCATATAATAAAAACATAAGGATCAGGAGATTCCAAGTAGGAGACTTAGTACTAAGAAAGACTTTCCAAAATACTAAGTATCCTAGTGCAGGTAAACTCCCTCCTTAATGGGAGGGGCCATACCTCATAGATGTTGAAGCAGGTAAGGCGGTATATTAGTTAGCCACCTTAGATGGAGATATATAACCAAGATCCTGGAATGCGATACATATCAAAGCTTATTTTATGTAGGTAAGGTCAGTCATTTCTTGATAACACCCAAGGTACGCATGCTATTTATCCTTTATCCTCCATTTTTCATTATTTGTTTTCTTAAAATACCATTACTGACTTAAGCATCAGAGGGGAATTAGCCAAGATAACGCCCACCCTTAGCTAACGTTTGTTGCATGCAGGAACTAAGGATCCTGACGCTTAAGGATCCTGACCTCTGAGGATCCTGACGCTTACGGATCCTAACACTTAAGGATCCAGACTTACAAGGACCTTGATAGACGAACTTTCAAGGATCTTGATGTCCAAAGAACTACTGAGACATAAGGATTCCCTGACTGAAAACATCCTACAATTCACATTACGAATCTCCCAAGAATAGAGACTGATTATCTCTCCTACGAATAAGGGGACTTAATCCCCTCTAAGGTTTAAAGAGTTAATTACCTCTTTCACAGGAGTTAAGGTTTATACACCTCGTTTGGATGCACGATATCTAACTATGGGCTGTGAGTAAGGGGATCATTTCACGCTTCAATGACTTGGCAAACCTCTTGGTTCTGAACATAAGTTAATATCCTGAAGTTTTCAACCTAAGGTTAATAACATTTACATGTTATCTCAAGTTGGGATCTTCCCCAGAATATACCTAGGGTTAGTAACAATTACATGTTATCTGAAGTTGGGATTTTCCCCAGAATATTCCTAAGCTCTATACCATAAACATGTCATCTTAAGTTGCGATCATTGCCAGAAAATTCATATGGTTTAGAACGTTCACATGTTGGAATTTTCCCTAGAAAATACATAAAGTCTATAACATGTTCATGTCATCATACGGTTGGGATTTTTTCCATTAATTCATTAAGCAAACAAGATTCATAGCAAATACTTTCCTTAAGATAAATTTAAGGATCCTTCTTGAGATTTAATAAAGTAAATGAAGATGCTTCCTAACAAGCTTCTGAAATAAAGGTCCCTTTAAGCATCAAGGTCATACGAAGACAGAGAGTTCACAAATTCAAACTTTTCCTAAGATCACCAGGTTTTGTCTATTCTTATTTTTTAAAAACTCCAAGTAAAGTTTGAGGATCAAAAGCTTTTAGGATCGTAAACGAAGATTATTTCCTTACCAAAACTTAAGTCTTTGAGTTTAAAAGGGTCACTTATAATTTACTAAGAGACTTTTTAGGATTGTTTGCAGGAACTAAGTCATGCAGGATCCTAATGATCTAAGGAACCCAATATCACAAACAATCATGAAGGACGATCAAAAGAAAGATTTGAAAATAAAATACAACCATTCTATTCCAAAAAGGGGTTGTGCACCAACCCACCAAAAGATTGATTATTCTACATCCCAAATACACAAACAACAATTTAAACTAAACTACGCAGGCCTAGACCTTAGCATGGTCATCATCGGATGCATCTTTCTTCTCCCCTCCCTCGATCAACTGCATTATAAGATCCTGATTGGTGGTAGCAGGCTTGCCAGTCAACTTGGTCAGTGCCTCGCGCCAACCGTTCACGTCCTACGAACCTGCATTCTCCACATACGCCACTTTTCTAATTGAGAACTCTCCATTGGTAATCATACCATAGCCTTTGATCGTGCCATATGAGTTGTTACCATACTTGACACTGCCACCATTTGTAAGGGACCGAAACTCCCTCAGTTCTTTTCTTCTGCCTGTCATGTGAGGCGAGCAGCCACTGTCTATATACCATTCATCATCAAACTGCTTGTCACGTATAACCTGCAAAAATTAAGCAGATTTAGGAACCCAAAGAGTCTTGGGTCCTCGTGAGCCTTTTACAGAACAGGGATTTGTTAGTGAAATATCAACTAAAAAGGTTCTTTTTATTAACGTTGTTTCATCTTTTCTTTTTAAGGTGAAAACTTTGATTTTATCTTTAGGTGGAGTTGTCGAATATGTGTTTTTTACGTTAGCATACTTTCGATCAACATCAGGTTTAAATGACGAATCCTTTGCATTATCTGGACCAAGTTTTTCTTTTCCCTTTTGATTATTCTGGGAGTGAAGGTTAGAATGAGGTGAATGAGATTTGGAAATGGAGTTAGCTTCTCGGATATGCTTCTTTTGGAAATGGAGCGAAAATTACTTTCCCTTCGTTTCTACTCACTGATTAGTCTAGAACCGAAACCACCCTTTTGGTTTTTCTTATCTTGAGAACCGAAGCCTTGTGTTTGGTTGACCTTCTCTGGTGGACCGAAATTCTGTTTTCGGTTGGACTGCTGATTCGGATCGATATGCTTCTTTTGGTTGGGATGGTTCTTAGGACCGAAACTCTGTTTTCGGTTGTTATTGCCATGCTGAGTGCGAATGTTGGAGTTTTCTCTTCCTTCCTTTTGCTGCTTAGAAGGTTTTTCATAGGGAACGTAGTTGGAATTTTGAGAACGCCAGAACTGCTTCCTTTCAGTAAGGTTTTCTTGTATCTCACATTCCTTTGATGCTTTCGTTCTTTCACCTGTTTTGAATTTTTGTGGATGTTAGCCTTTTTCTCAGATTTTTGAACAGGAGCTTCACTCTTAAGTGAAGAGTTATTGCTTGAGACTACACCTTGTTCGTCTGAAGTCATTTTGGTACCACTTGTGCTAGGCTCATCAAAACGAGTAGGATCATCGAGTGGTTCGGCTACATATCTTCCTTTCACTCTCCATGAAGTTTTATGTGACAAACCTACTGTTTCATCTGCATTGTCAATGGGTGCTGACCAGAAATATTCATCACAGCCTTCAGCATTATCTTCTACAACTATTGCCGTCAGTTCGGCTGTTTGTTGCAAAGAAACTCCATTGACTTTGTACACCTGATTTGGAGTAGTTTGGACCTTTTGATACACAACAGCCTTTCTTTAAGGACTTTGGTCTTGTCTTTGGAAAAACGAGTAAACTCAACCGAATTTTCCGAAATAAGATTTTTGTTAGATTCGGGTTCGCTTTTGACAAATTCGGAAAAATCAACCACATCATCCACAGAAATAACACTCATATAATCATCCACATCGAATTCAGAAGTATTTTCAACATCAATTTTATTTTCTGAACTCAACTTAGCATTCAACAAGTCAAATATCTGTACTGTTTCGATTTGAATTTTCAATTTGTCATTTTCATCCAATAAATTTTTGACCACGTCCTTATGGTCTTTGGACATTATGAAGGACTCTATTTTTTTCAAGACCAATTCTGTAAGTAGGAGAGATTTCTTCAGAGGAAACAACATTTTCACAGTTATATGCATCAGCATCGATTTCACCCTCCTTTAACTCAAGGAAGGGTAAAATCATACGATGTATCTTCTGCCCTATTTCACAATCAAGATGCAATTGAGTAATATTGGTATATAACCTCTTAACAATTAAACAGAAAACGTTTCGTTGTTTTAAAAGCTTCAAATTATCTCTTTGCAAATAAATTGTTTCATCCCTAGACCTAATCAACTCCTTCTCCTTTTGCTCAATCCACATTCGCCTCTCCTCACTCTTCGATGACACCCTGCTGATTTGAGCAGTTAGGTTAGAGTTTGTGCCACGAGTTTGAGTTAAACTTCCACTTAAACTAATTTAGATTTTAATCCATTGAGTTCCTTTTCGTAGTCAATAATTGGAATTTTGAGAGAAATAAGAATAGATTGTACCTTCTGGATCAACTCGTCGCATTCATTGATTTGCTGACTGACATGCTTCGCTGCGAAACAACGTTCTTCTCTATCCTTATCTTCTCTATCCTGACTGTAACGCAAAACTAATCATCCTTAGAGCTTTGATATTGCACTGAAACTTTTCCTTCTCATCTTGAGGTATATCTTTCACGTCACCAATGAGTTGATTGTATTCCTTTTGAGTTTTAACAACTCTTGAGGTACTTGCACGAACAAATGGACCAACAGTAATCGCCTGCTAGATTAAGTATCCATTATCTTCTGAGCCAATCACGTAGTCCTCAAAGTGATGTGCCCAGACCTCATAATCTTGAGTATATAAAATAGGAATCCTTGTGGTCGACCCTATGCTGTTTGAGATGTTGATTGCATTTGACTGAGAATCGTCCATGGATGTGTCGATGTTTGTTTAAAAAAGCTGCTTAAGATCAGACTTGTAAATAACGTTAGGGTAAGAATGAATATTTGAACAATCACGTCAATAGCAGATGACGGCTCTAGAAATATCAATCTAAGCGGAAAACCCTAAGATCTTCTTCAACAGAAGAGATGTGTATGAGTTACACAGTCTCCTGCTCTGATACCAATTGTTGAGTTGAAAAACTCTTAGATCGATTAGATCTTTAATAGGTTAAACAATAAAATCAAACAAACACAAAGAACACAATATGGAATCAAATGATGCTTAAAGATTCAAATGTAGTCACGCCTCAGCAGAGCTCGACAAAGAACTTCCACTGTAGAGGTGAGCTAGGGTTTGTAGTAAAAAGCCAATAATAATTATCCTTGCATTAATCATAAAGGCTGCATGCATGCACCTTAAATACTAAACCCTAACCAAAAACAATCACGGTTGGACAGGCCCAAAACCGGATTGCAAAACTGGGCTAAGGACCGAGCCCATGACGCAACACTATACAACCCAACAGCATGGCCTGAATATATGAGATCCCAATCACCCTAATGAATTCAAAGACAATCAAAGGGAAATGATATTTCAACCCCATGGAGAAAGAGTATTCGGGGAAGCACACCCAGGTAGGAGAAACAAAATCAGGTTGGATGAAAGGATCGAAGGGCCTAAAGACAGCTTCAGTAGGAAAGGCTCCACTGAGTCTCAAAGACTCATTGTCATCATCATCGAAGGACCATGTCTCCTCATGGGAAAGAATTCCTTGGTCGATTAAGTCGTCTTCAGGGAGAGCCATGATGTTTTTGCGAGAAACGGCCATTTTTCTACCAATGATAGAAGAAGTAAAAACGTAGAAGAAAAAGAGAAAAATATCGTCTAATAAATCGCCGGTAATCGAAAGATAGAAAAGAAAAGTAAAGGAAATCATGAGACAAATCATCTCTATTTATACCGAAGCAATAGCTGATTTGACCGCTTGATAACGACTAGTAATCCACCCGTTGGAATTTGAATTATCCTAGCCGTTAAGGCTTAAATTCAAAAATTACCATTATCTCTTTTTTCTTTATTTTCTTTAAGTTATCCCTTCAGTATTCTCGAAACTAACTAAATTATTTTGAAGAATAGCTTGGGGGTAATTGTTAGGGCTAGGATCCCGAAACTACTACGAGATCCTCACATTTAAGGATCCTCAGAGGCTCAGGATCCTCAAACCCCAGGATCCTAAATATACTACAGGAGCCTGACTAATATATATTTTTTTTATTATAACGGCTATATGTTCTTTTTTCTTACTCACATGTGCAGAAATAACCAAGTCAAATTCACATTCTCAACGTATAGTCGTCACAACCATGCAAAAGACCCGGAGGACCAAGTCAAGAAACGGCTATAAGTAATCTCGGAGGATCCCAGAATTTTTAGAGTTCTAGTTATTAGGTCTTGACTATATAAAACACTTGTATTCATCACACTACACACGAGACTTAGCAGAATACTATCACTTGTACTCATACTCATTCCATTTTCTCTGTAACTTTCGTTTTAATCAATAAAAATATCAAGGCAGGTGATATTGATCACCTGCCAAGCTTTTATGCCGCAGATCCTAACAAGGATTCAGGGCTTTCCTTGTAAACGATTTTGTGTTGCTTTGATTCACATTACTTATTTTCTCTATATTAAACATCACAGCCTCTCATACACTTTGGTCAGATTTAGTTCGATTATTTTTTTGACCAAAACAGTTAGATAGGACCACTTCAAAAATAGCCATTGGCCAAAATCCATACTCCTTGGTGTTTGGAATACAAGTCGTTATCCCTACTAAAGTAGTGATCCCAACGGCAAAATACCAATTGCAGGACCAAGAGAACAATGATAAGATCCTAGCCCAGGATCTTGACACTATCGATGAACTCATGGATCTTGCTAGGTTCTATATTGATGCTCATCAACAAAGGATCACTAAAGCATATAACAAGAACATCAAAGTCAGAAGATTTGAGGTAGGTGACTTGGTCCTTAGGTAGACGTTCCAAAATACCAAGGATCCCAATGCAGGAAAATTGGAACCTAAACGGGAAGGCCATATTTCATTGATTCAAAAGCAGGAAAGGGGGCATATTGGATAGCTACCCTTAAAGGGAACACTTTGCCAAGATCTTGGAATGTCATTCACCTGAAGGCATATTTCTTGTAAGTTGCATAAAATCACTTTTGACGAACTCAAGGTATATTCTCTCTACCCTCTACTTATATCAAATTCTTGTATTTACCCTTCTAAAACCCATCACTAAATTAAGCATCAGATAGGCGTTAGCCATGCTAACTTCCACCCCAAGCTAATGTTTGTCATGTGTAGGAATTCAAGGATCCTGACACACAAGGATCATGACATTTGAGGAAACTAGCATTCATGGATCCCGGTAGATACATCGTTCTATGATCTTAATGATTGCAATACGCAAATTTCCTAGCAACTACGAATAGAGACTGATCATATTTCCTATGATTAAGGGTACTTAATCCCCTTTAAGGTTTAAAGGGATAATTACGTCTTTCATATGAGTTGAGGTTTCTACACCTCGCTTGGACGCAAAAATCTTACTATGGGATGTGAATAAGTGGATCATTTCAGGCTTCAGTGACTTGGAAACCGTCTTATTTTTTAACATATGTTAAGATCTTGACGGTTAAACCTAAGGTTTATAACATTGACGTGTTATCTTAATTAGGGATTTTCCCCAGTAATTTCTTAAGGTTTATAACACTGACGTGTTATCTTAAGTTGGGATTTTCCCCAGTAATATCCTAAGGTTTATAGCACAGACGTATTATCTTAAATTGGGATTTTCCCTAGTAATTTCCTAACGTTTATAACGCTAACGTATTGTCTTAAGTTGATTTTCCCCAATGATTTTCTAAGATCCATCAATATTATCATGTTTTCATAAGTTAGGCTTTTCCCCAAGGAATATCTAGGGCTTGTAGCATTATCATGTTACAAATAGGTATCCTTCCCGGTTATTTTCTAAGTTGGGATTATTCCCAGATAACTCCTAAGGTGGGATCCTCCCCGGTTTGCTAAGTAAAATCCTGACAAGGATCTTCTATGATGAACTCCTAATGCAAGGATCCTTTCATACGCAAACTTTTGGATCCTTCTAAAGGAATCACAACTTCAGATTTCTCTTAACTCAAAAAGTTATAAACCCTAAAGAGCACCAGGTTCTATCTACCTTTATTTTTTTTCTTCCTACGTAATGTTTGAAGGTTTAATGTCCTAAAAAATCTTAACTGTTTTAAGATCCCAAATTGATGACTAACTATTTTTAGGTTGTTTAGAGTTCTTGTAAGCTGTGAATTTTTTAGGATCTTGATTATGTAAGGATCCTAAAAAATCCTATTCATATAACCAAACAAGTCAACCATGAAAGCAGGGAAATATAAAATAACCACTTATTAAAAAGGAGTCGTACACCAACTATCTAACATGCCTAGATTGTAGCTTGGTCATCATTGCCTGGGGTCTTCTCCTCCTTATTCGCCTTCGACTACTGCCCTTCAGGATCCTGACTGGTATTAATAGGTTCCCCTTTTAATTTGGCTAAGGCTGTACACCACCCATGCAGAATCCAGGATCCTGCGTTGGCCACATCTTCTGCTAATCTGATCTTGGCTTCCCAAATAGCCACAAGAACGCTGGCTTTTACCTCGATGATCAACGTCGCCATCTCTGCATTGTGCTCATCCTCTTTCTCGACCTTCTCTTAGCTCAGAAGTTCCACCAGTTTTAAAACATCCTCGTTGGTTGCTTTCCACATTATCTCTTTCTCTTTGAGGACTTGCTCAGCCCGAATCCTCAAGTCGGTAAAGATGTGGTTAGAGACCTGAAACAAAAAAGACATTAGAAACGGCAAAAAGAAAAATGCGAAAAGAAAAACTACATTGACGCTTACAACCTGAGAAATGGAAACCAACTTCCGGAGTGCATCCTCTATTCCGAGATTCTCTAAGCTTAAGTCCACAGCCCCATCAGTTTTTATCTTTTTAGATCCCAGAGTTTTCGTTGTTAGATCTATATAAGTCCTTTTGATAAGGAAAGAGGATGAAGCCTTTTCCTTCATTACCATCATTGGACCACTAGACATGGCCGCGTCAAGATCAGCAAGAGTGAAGTGAGCACCGGAGCGTGTAACCTTGGATCCTGAGCATGACAGTCAAAACCATAATAAATCAGGACCCTTTATGAAAAAGAAGGATAAATTAGGGATCCTTACCTTTCGACATAGAGAAAGTGGCAGAGGAACTCTCTTGATGACGAAGGTTGAATGATCTTTCTGACTCGGACAAGGCGAAAAAACTCTCAATTCTATCCTCGGTATCTTCAGCAGGAGGGACAAGTTATTCAAACTTAAAAGCTACAAAAAATCAAGCGAAATAAGAAATGTGAATATCAGGATCCTTAGTGAAAAAATATGAACCCTGCCTTTTTAACCAAAGACTGTGGTAAAAGATTTTCGTCATGAATGGAGTCACTTTTCAAAAAAAAGTATTTTCCTTTCCAAGCACCGTTATTATGCTTGGATTTCCATAAGAGAGGAGATTTATCAGTTTTGAATTTTAACAGGAAACACGAATTCCTAAAGGTCGAAAGGTCATAAATGTAAGCTGACTCATTTAAACCAATGTTGAGACCCATGGACCAGTTCAGACGATTGATCCAGTAAAGGATCCTCCAAACCACTTGCATGGCTTGGATATATGAAATCTTAGTAATTTCGAAGAATTCGGAGACGATTCCGGGAAAAGGATAATTAAAACCTAAGGTGAAAGGATATTCAGGAAAAGAAATCCAGGAAAACGAAACACAGTCTGGCTGGATCCTCTGATCAAAAGCTCTAAAAATGGTACCGATGGCGAAAGTTCCGACTGATTTCAAAAGCTTTGATATCATCATCATCGAAGGTACACGTTTCATCGTAGGATAAGGCTTTTTGGTCTATGAAGTCGTCGTCAGGGATAGCGATTACGCTTTTGCGAGAACGAGTTACTTGTTTGACCATATTTAAAAAACGAAGAAGGAGAAAAGGAGACGAAGGTAGTACCTTCGATGATATTCAGTCAATGTTTGGAAAAAGAACTAAAAGAGTAAGACGAAATTCAAAGACTAAATAACCTATTTATATGAGAGTCATGGAAAGGTAGAAGGCTGATTTGACCAACTCCAATGGTTAGGAATCTATCCGTTGAAATATAAATTACCCTATCTATTAGAACTTTTTTACTTCATTTTTTACTTAAAAATTATACCTCTAAATATTTGAAACTAACATTAATATTTCGCAGGTATAATTTGGCGTCAATTGTTAGTGGCAGGATCCCAGAATCATAAATAGGATCATTAATATTCCTGAAACCTCAGGATCCTTAAACATATTGTAGGATCCTAATTATTATCAATAATATTTCCAAACGCTTATAGATGGAGAATTACTCAACACACGACTCATTCTAGATGGAGAATCACTTCGTGAAAAGATTTGTTCAAGGAGGATCCCATAAATATCAGATTTCTTGTTGATTAGCTTAGATGATAAATTACACCTGTAAATCGCACATTACAAATAAAATTAGCTTAATTTCGAATAATTCGGAGGCGATTCCGGGAAAGGGATATGTAAAACCTATGGTGAAAGGATATTCAGGAAAACTAATCCAGGAGAACGAAACAAAGTCTGGCTGGATCCTCGGATCAAAAGCTCTAAAAATGGTACCGACGGGGAAAGTTCCGACTGATTTCCAAATCTTTGATATCATCGTCATCGAAGGTACATGTTTCATCGTCAGATAAGGCTTTTTGTTCTATAAAGTCGTAGTTAGGGATAGCGATAACGCTTGTGCGAGAACGAGTCAATTTTTTTTATCATATTTAAAAAACGAAGAAGGAGGATAGAAGACAAAGGTAGTACCTTCGATGATATTCAGTGAATGTTTGGAAGAAGAGCAAAAAGAGTAAGACGAAATTGGAAGATTGCATACCCTATTTATCCGAGAGTCATGGAAAGGTAGAAGGCTGATTTGACTAACTCCAATGGCTAGAAATCTATCCGTTGAAATTTAAATTACCCTATCTATTAACACTTTTTACTTTGTTTTATTACTTTAAAATTATACCTCTAAATATTTGAAACTAACATTAATATTTCACAGGTATAATTTGGGGTCAATTGTTAGTGGCATGATTAATATTCCTGAAACCTCAGGATCCTTAAACATATCGTAGGATTCTAATTATTATTAGTAATATTTCCTAACGCTTATAACGGTTATGTTCCTCTTTCTCTTTCTCATATGTGCAGAATTACTCAACACAAGACTCATTCTAGATGGAGAATCACTTCGTGCAAAGATTTTTTCAAGGAGGATCCCATAAATATCGAATTTCTTGTTGATTAGCTTAGACGATAAATTACACCTTTAAATCGTACATTACACACACAATTAGCTCTACCATTAGACTTGTACTCGTATTATATTAATCATCTCTGTAATCTCTGATTAAAACCAATAAAAAACAACAACGTAGGTGATCATTATCACCTCGCAAGGTTTTATGTTGGAGATCCTATAAAGGATCAACAGCTTTCCTTGTAACTCACTTGTCTAAATTTGATTACTATTCTACACTGGAACTATCCTAATGCCACAGCCTCTCATACAATTTGGTTGAATTACAATTCACCAATTTTCAACCAAAACATGTATATGTAGATTCATTATAAATAAGTAACCATTTTAGTATGAACCCGAGGCATGTCAAATTCATTGTTGGTTATGTCAAATTTACAGCTAACGACATGGATAGGATGTCCCCCTGTGGTGATTTTAGTATGAACCCGAGGCATGTTCCTATGAAGTTGGATGCTCCATATGTAAAGAGTGTCCATTTCCCCATGTTTTCGTCTTCTAGAAGTTTTTGAGTTTCTATTTCTACTTCAGGTTGTAGATCATCACCACAGTCAACCATAAAATCTGTTAGGGCTTGTGATTTTGTTGTGGATCTTGGCTCATATATGATGTCGTATGTACTAAGCTTTACTAACCACTTAGCCATTCTACCTGACATTTCTAGTTATCTTATAACAATCTTAATAGGACAGTTAGTTTTTACATGTATAGTATGAGTTTCAAAATAATGTCTTAACTTGGTAGAAACTGTAACTAGTGTAAGTATTAATTTTTCTAAGATGACAGTACCTGGTTTCAGGATCTAATACTTTTACTTACATATTAAATAGGATGTTGATCCCCGTCAAGATCCTTGGCTAGAACTGCACTTACAACATTTAAAGATACTGAATGATATAAGAGGATTGGTTTCCCATCTAATGGTTTCACCAACATGGGTGCTGAAGTTAAATATCTTTTAAGTTCTTGCAAGGCATCTTCGTGCTCCTTTGTTCATTCAAACTTCTTATTTTTCTTCAAGATATCGTAGAAAGGTTTGTACCTCTCTGAGGATCTTGAGATGAACTTGTTTAGAGTTGCTACTCATCCTGTCAACCTCTGGATATCCTTGGTCAAAGTTGTGGATCTTAGACTAATTATGGCTTTGATCTATTCCAAACTCTCTTCTATCCCCCTTGTTACCTCCTGAAATTTAGGTCAAAGACTATGAACGGTCATTTCACAGTAAATCTCTTCGTAATTTGAATCATTGAGTTTTAGTGCATCCTATGTAAAATAAATGAGTTCATTTCAACTATTATAATATATCAAATGGTATCTTACTTCCAAATGTGTAAACTGGCAAACAAATCAAATTGCAACTCTAGTTAATGTCTAAAAAATGTAAATTTGTATTAATCAGTTGTGAGAAAAACAAACATTTTTATCTCATAGAACATGTTCCACTGTTTCAAAAAATATAAAGAACGTCCAAAACGAAGTCCGTATACAAAAGATACGATGGATATAAGAAAACAAACCAGTAAATCACTAACTTTCTTTAAACTGCTAAAACTGAATCGAACTGTTGAGGCACTTGCACACCTTAGATGGAAGTTGCAAGAGCGTTTTTGGACTCAGGTTATGGTCTAATATTTAATTTCATACTCAAAATATTTTTAGCAAAAATATTTGCAAAAGTCGAAAAGTCGAGTGTTTCGTTCTATTAGACTCGAAATTTTAAATGCGATTTCCCAGAGTTCTATAACTCGAAAAATTAATCCGTTCGGGTTTGTGGAATCCTTGAACTCGGCTCTATCTAACGACACTTTCAGAAAATTTATTCAACGTCAGGATTTCGATACATCAAACTAGGCTTGCTTTTAGGACTTCTGCTAAACATGACATCATTATGGGCCCCACAAAGACTTGTAGACAAAAAATCTGATTTAGCTCTTGGATCACCTTCTTTCCCACGTGGGATTGCTAACCCCATTCTTTGGTTGCTTACAAATATGGTACAAGTATGGTGTTGAAGGTATGGGCTTCCAAGGCTTGCATGCCTTCATGGGGATATAAATAGAAGGCATTGGAGAGCTTCATTCCTCACTCAAATCATAGCCTTCACATCCCTCTCTCAATCTCTCTAAACCTCTCTATCTCTCTCTCTCTCTCTCTCTCTCTCTCTCTCTCTTCATATTCACCACCACACACACCACCATCACTCCACCTTATTCTACCAACGTTGTTACCTTACATTGATCAAAACGACCTCCCCACAACCACCTCAGCCTCCTCACTCCCTTTCCTCTCTTCCTCTCGTCAAGTTACTACCGGAAAAATAAAGAAGGCACGAGACAGCAAGCCTCGCCACCCCCTGCCGGAGCTCACTTCCATCGTCGAGCACCCCCCACCATCGTCCTATTGTTTTTGTTGTTGTTGTTGCTCGTAACTACTCCACCACCACTATTTAAACTTTTTTTGTGTTTTGCTTCCTGTAGATCGTCAATATCCAATCCAAACTCCATTTTTTTCTTTCCTTCTGCGTGCGTGCATGTATACAGGGAAGAACACATTAAACTCAAACTTCATTTTTAAATGTTTAAAACCCACCCCCTCTCGAAATTTCCTTGCACAAAGGTCCAAATCTTTCAAACTTCATTTTCAAAATAATTCCCATCCCGCTCCTTTAGAAATCTATTACAAAATAAATCGAAAAACCACAAACTTCAATTTAAATTACTTAAAGTCCACCCTCCTTTGAAATTTTCTTTCAAAACAAGTCCTAAAGTCTCAAACTTCCATTTTATTTTAATTATTTTAACCCTCCCTTGAGATTTGTTTGTAAATTAAGCCCCCCTCTAATATTTGATTTATTATGTATCAAAGCAACCCTTCCCTAGAAATACTTTACAAAATTTACCCCATTCCATTTATTTAATTTAGTAAGTCAACTCCGTAATTTAGTTAAATTACAAACCAACCCACACTAATTAATTTATACAAAAATTTCCCTTTGATTTATTAGGTAGCTAAATTAATTTCAACAGTTTGTTTTAGAAGCGACATATTTTGGTTTCTCGTATCAAATTCTCGAAAAAAATCAACAACCGCACGTTAAGGTGAGTGTTACAGCCCCTCTTTAATATTTTTATATGCTTTGGGGGAGAATAAATGTGCTTAATTGTACTAGTTTATACAAAAATACACATAAAATGTTATTATTTTATGTAAAAACTATAACAAGTTTATAAAATATTAATTTGACGTTTATATGTTCTAAACACATAAACTAGTTTTAAACCTCAATATTTTTATATGGAATGTTGTAAAAATGAAACTACAAATAAAAATAACATATGCGTTTTTACTACAACACTCTATGATTTTATGTGATATTGTATGTCATAAATAGCATGTCATAAAAATTTATAGTATTTCTAAGGATTTAAGCTATACATGTATATGTGCAAAGTTTATACATGAAACATACTTTGTTATAAAATCTAGTGCCTTATACTATACATGCATACCAGTCATGCTCGACTTTTATAAACTCTATAGAATTCATTATGCCTAGTAACTTATCCAATTATAGGTTAGGGCTAAGAGCTATTTACATTAGAGATGTCAAAAAGTCATGTGGGACCCCGTTCCCGTAGGGGCCCCGTCCCGTTTGGGGGTATATATGAAAAGAAATCGGGGAAGGGGATGGGTTGGGGGTAAGATTAACCCCTATTTTAATTTCGTGGGTAGGGGCGGGGTGGGCAGTCCCATCCAGAAACCCCATGGGGCCCCCGTTAATTAATTATACACATATTATTTATATAAATATAATAAACAATAACATGATTTTCAGTTTCCAAAATCCAACAAAAAACATATTTTAATTTGTTAGTATAATATTTTTAAGATGCCATTTTTTTTAACATGTAAAATTTTGCTGTAAATAAATATTTGTTACTTAAAAATAGTTTCTTTTAGCCCAAACAGCAACTTCTTTTAGTCCAAAAGAAGGCAACCCAAAATCAATCGGGGGCGGGGGAATGGGGGCGGGGGTGGGAGTAATAAGGGGGATTCGGGGGCGTGGGAACGGGGAAATTCTGCTGGCGGGGGCGTGGGATGCACTCTTCGTCCTGTTTGCCCCTGTTGACATCCCTAATTCACACCTTAGTTAAGGGTTTTTTAGTGAGACTATATTCATTAGCTAAGTGTAAACACTTAGCATACCCATACTACTATAACCGTTAATCTTCGGAGCGAGATATATATATATATATAGATCTATACATGGTTGACATCCCCATGTACGGTTGTTAGCTACAACCTCGACCGATCAATTGAAGTGGGTGATAAGTATCTACTATCCTTACTACGACGTACAATGAAGCATTGTAGAGGGGTACACTCAGTCACATAAGTCGGTTATAGGGCTCACTATTAACATTAACTAGAATCTCTCTCTTTTACTACAAACCGTGGGCTTGGTTGTTTTCAAAACTATTTGAAGTATCGATTTACTTATGCAAAGATACATTTGGGTTTTCAAAGCCTATTCAAAGATCCTTTACAAACATTGTTTTAAGTATGGTTATACTTACAAAGGAAATACTTTTTAAGACTTTTAAAAGTATCATACTGATGTTAGTAGAAAACATGTAACCCTCACCAACCTTATGTTCACCCACAAAACTACATGTATTCTAAGGGAATCAGTAATTCAAGCATTCAGACAACGGATAATCATGGATTTCAGGCAATTTACTTTACTAGTTTTTATTTTATGTCTGCCTACATGTTAAGGCAATTCATATATTATTATTATCTATAAGAACCTTGTATTCAAACTTAAATATGGAATACAAATGTTCTTTTGTTTATTTTTGTACTTGTGTTGTAGATTCAGTTTACCTATGATCCATGAACTTAGTCGCAGAGCCCGTCATGTTTCGCCGCCTCGGTCGGGGGTATGACAGATTGGTATCAGTGCTAAATTGGCTATAGAGAACTCATATCCTCAAAAGAGAAATACAACTATAGCAACAAGATCCTAATAAAAGTATTATTATTAATCACAATACTTCTTGACTACGTAAGTTACGGGGAATCTGGTTTGAAGGGCCACATAGGATTGCTGGATTTCAGAATGGCTTAATTGCCAAAATGGTCCTGCCGTCCAGTGTTTCCTCTCCGGCTCTCGTCTATAGTTAGCATTATTGTAGTGGAAAACAAAATTTAATAATACTTCAAAGCTCACCAACACTAATATATATGATTTATATATACTCTGACCCACGATAAGAAAACTTAATAAAATTCTAACCATCGTTTCAACTAAAACTACCCACTCAACCCTTTTAGTCAAACTCTTCAACTTAGGTTAGTACCATACATTATCCATACCACAAATAAACCAGTAACGCACACCTACGTTATTTATGGTCGAGCCGGTGCACAACCAACCTTGAGCAAGGAGTTTAACAAACTACGACGGTTGAGTGTTTTAGAGATTGAAGAATGTTCTTAAGATTTATTACAGATACCTAGTACCTTGGAACCTTTATGTCAACCTTAAAAATACTTATACATTTTAAAAAACTTATACATTTACTTACTAACATACTTAAAACCATTTTATGTAGATGGCGGATTTACCAGACGACCATCCAACTTGGATGGATATTGCAGACCTAGGTAAGCTACACGTGGTCCCTATAAAGCTAACCGGTGATCCGTATTTCCCCTAGGATGCTCTATTCGCCCCCGCAAACCTCTCTGAATAAGATGTTCCATCATTGGATGATGATGTATAAGAGGTTGTGGAGTCTGATAATGAGGGCATGCTTCAGGATGCCTAGGAGATAGATGACGACGACCCCGTCGAGGATGAGGAGGGCCTTATCGACAAAGTACCCGCCCCTTCTACCCCATCATCCTCTCCGCCCATGCCATACTATTAGCCATATCTCCTTAATGACAAGGGTTCTTCCTTGATGAGGACCCCGAGGATGAGAATTCCTCCTATATATCACTTGGACCCTACTACACATGTTTTGTAACGACCCGAAAATCCTACCGTAAACAACATTAGTTTTTCCGTTACTCGAAGAACTATTGATGCAAAAATATTTTAGCTTTATGAGGTTAAAATGGAATAAATTAACTAAAAATAGTATTATTTAATATCTAAAAGAATTAATCAAAATTAAAAGGTGTGTAATTTAATGAAATTGATTTATGCAATTATTAGGGTAAATATATTTCGTTTTAATGGGGTAATTGGGGTTGAGGAACTAAAATGTCATAAAAGGACACTTCAAATGTTAACTTATTAGGGTTAGGGTAAAGGGGGTTCAATATGGAGAATTAAGGGTCTAGATTGCAAAATTCTGGTATAACCCCCATGTTAGAGGAATCGACGGGTCTTTATGGGGACTTAAGGGTTCAGACGTTTTTTGTTCACGTTCCCATTTATTCTAGGAGTATCAATCGGCCCTTACCTTGTGTGTGAGAACGTGGGATGCAAGTAGCAAGAAGAGAAAAAAATGATCGGCACTTCCCCTACCTTGTGAGCGTCGACGATTAGAGCTGAGCAAGGAGGAATAAAATTAGAGCTGAGCAAGGAGGAAGAAGAGAGAAGTATTTTCTTGATCGATCCTAGAGGTAAGAAGAAGGGCTGCGATTCTTGGCCAATTGTGGTAAAAAAATTATCTTCTAATCTCTTTTGTTGTGTTTGTATGTCAATTTCCTTATCAATTGAAGATTGTGGATATCAATTCTCCTTCTAATTGATGATCATAATCTCTTCTTCTTCTTCTTAGGAACCTTTAAAGGTTCATATGTTGAAATTTCACTTGTATTGGGTGTTTATGATGGCTCAATTGCTTTCAAAATTTCTTATGAACACCTTCGATAAGTTTATTGTTCAAGTTCATGTTTTGATCAAAGTTTTGGGGTCATAATACTTATTGTTGATTTCTAAAACTTATGTTAACTTCCACCATGAATCAAGTGATTATTTTTATGTGATAAAACCATGTTTTAAGTCACCCAATAAGCCTCAAAACAATCTCTCAAAGTCCTTCCATGAGACGTGGTGGTGGAAGAAATCCAAATTCTTATTTGTGCAACCTACTTCAACAATGTATCTTGTTATTCTACCAAATGCTATGAACTTTGAAGCATAGGTTGTGGTTGGAATTGTTAATTTTATTTCATGACATGTTATTTCTGTTAAGAAGTTACTTTTTACCTTTGTGGGTGTTTTTGGGTGATGGCTTCATGGATTAAGTGTTCAAAAGTCTTTAAAACCCAAAGCTAGAAATTGCAAGAAAGTGTTGAATCTTCCCCTATATTGGAAAAATTATAAACAATCACCCGGAGTCGGATTAATGATATGTAAATTCTCAAAGTTTTAATTTTGAGTCTAGTTTGTCCATGAATTTTTCCAGGACCTGTTGTTGCCTCCAACTTAGGTCAAAATTGCCTTTTTCACCTGCTGGTCAGAATTTAGCTGCATTAATAGGCAGTTTTGTAAAAATCATATAAAATTGTAAAAAAATCGTTTGGACCTTTAAAAGTACTTTATGAAAATCTACAAATCTGAGCTTCTAGAGTATGAAATAAAAATAGAAATTCTATAGGTCCCAAGGGTGCTAAAACTATTTTAAACAGGTGGTTGTTTTGAGTAAAAAACTGAGAACTTTGCTTGTTAGTTGATTTATGTGTTTGGGTTATGGATTTGTCATCTTTGGAATTGTAGAACTCTAATAGCCTTTTTATTTTTATTGTAATAGGGCAAGGGTGATACTTCAAACTTTATAAGACTTGAAGTTTGAGTTGGTCACATCTTTGGCAAAGGTGAGTCAACTTCGTGGTTTTTAAAAGTATATTGTTCGGAGTATTTCATATCTTAGATAGAATGGGATGAACCTAGTAATCCAGGATGCATGTGCCCTTTTGATGATTGAGTGTTGTGCCATGATTGTTGAGATGTTTTATGTGTAACACTATCTAGGATGTTGCAAGCTAGATTCCTCTTCGTTTGATGTGAGATGTGTACTAGGTTCATGTACTAGGGTCATGCTAGATTGAGTGATGTGTATGAATATTATGTGATGTGAGCATGTTAATTCTTGTTTGAAAGTATTTGTTTAAAATGTTTTAGGACAAGCATGCTAGTGTTGTATTATCTTTATAGAAATGTTGTGAATGAAAGTAGTGTGTGATGTAAAATGTAATAACTACATAAAAATTACATGTTTGCATGAAAAGAACCCTTAAAGAGGTAATATGTTAAATAAAAAAATTCATACTTTTTACATGATTACTTGAGGGGGTAAAATTGTAACTCCTTATTTAATTAATTATTATAAAATTAAAAAGGGGAAAACACTAGCGGGGCAAATGATAGTAACCTAGTCATAGGTATATACCCTATTCGGATAATATGATGGCCTTGTGGGTTGAAAGATACCTATAGGATAAGACCTTAAGCCAACTGTGACGCTGAATGTTTTTTCTAGACAACCACTCGGGACGTGGTTCTGGTGCACCTTGGTATACCGAGATTGGAGTGATGTTGGTCAAGCGGTATGATCGGCGCAAACATCACGTGGGAATTGGGAGTTGTAACTTGTTGGAGTTGGCACCGCTCGTACCCAATCCTTAACAACAACACATGTATACATATGTGCCAAGTCGGTGTAGCGAACGCAGCACACCGGGAGCAATGATTACGTGTGAGAGTCGAGCATCATCTAGTGCATTGGGTCGTACCGGTCACATTAGTAGCAAATGGGGTTCTTGCCTTGGGGTTTTGCGGTGAATAAATAGACCCTAACTAATAGGTATCACTTTAATAATTACAATGATGGTGAGCGGTGAGTAATTATTATTGTAAGGCGGAGAAAAAAAATATTATATATTAATATTTAAGTGGCGCATGGATAAAATAAAATTAGTTACAGCGGCGTTGAGGAGAGTAACTAATAAAAGAAGCTCTAAAAGAAGAACTAAAATAAATTGAGATAAACTTGTGTTTGTGATGCGATGTGATTATATATGTCTTGCTTGTGAGTCGTTGATTGTGTGTGCATGTTTTGTGTGAATCCATATATGATATGTGTGTTCTCTTAACACTGTACTATATTTACTTACTTAGATTATGCTAGCACTTGTTCTTTTCTTGTTGGTTTTTATGCATTGGAACATGTAGCTTGACATGATGCCTTGGTAAGGATGGGAACCATTGGGTAGTTTTATTTAGTATCTTTAGTTATGATACCATTTGGACATGTTGGGTTTTTCATCATTATGTTTTTGTGAACTTAAATTTTGATGGGTTTTGTTTTGACATGAAAGTAACATTAGTGATGTTTTTGAAATAATCATAATAAGTTTTCCGCAACGTATTCTGTTAAATAAATGTTTTAAAAATAAAAAAAATTGGGTGAAAAATCAAAGTGTTACAAGTTCGTATCAGAGCCATGCTATGAGCGAACTGAATAAAGAGGCCAATGTTCATACTCACAGTGTAGATTGGCTCAGTAAGGTGCTCTAGGATGCTTAAGGGGGGAGGGTGTGTGTTGAGAGTTATAGGATAGTTATATGTAACTTCTTGAATTTTTCCTTCCTGTAATGTTGTGTGTACTTAAAATTCTTTGTTAGTTAGGAGCATGTCACTCGTCCAAGGAAATGTCAATGTTGGAGGAGCTGGTGGGGGGCAGGACAACCGCACACCCGAGATGCCACCGTTTATTTTTCAGACCCCACCTACTGGTCGTCAGCCACAAGCCTAACCAACTCGTAGCGAGCACATCACTGCGAGTGCAACTATCACTGCAGACCTTCGGGGACAACTGCAGGCACAAGATGTTGAGTTGCAGAGGCGTGATCGAGCCATGGAGCGGATGCAGCAGGCTATGCGAGATGTTGAACTCTTACCTCCTGAGGACGAAGAGGAGGAGGATGAGGAGCCACGAGAGGTGATAGTTGAGAGTCACTCAGTTACCCGGGAGCGGAGCAGGGAGCCCACTAGAGAACGTGTTGGGGGCAGGGTAGTTCCTATAAAGCAGTCGCTGACCGAAAACCCCCTGTCTTTCGAGGAAGAGAAGATACAACATTGTGCATACAATGGTTGCGCAAGATGAGGCAAATTTTCCGTTCAAGTGACTTCACGAAGTCACAGCAAGTCAGTTATGCAGTACTGAAGTTGGATGGTGATGCTCTACAGTGGTGGGAGGCGTTGGAATCTATTATACCTGAGGCTACACTTCAAGCCATGACCTAGGAGGCCTTCAGCCAAAAGCTTCAGGAGAGTTTATGTCCACTAGGGCAAAAAAGGAAGGTCGAACGGGAGTTCCTTGCGCTGGAAAAAGGAACTATGTCGGTTGCGAAATAAAATTCAGTGTTCTGTGAGAAGTTACAGTTTGGTAAAAGTTACTGTCCCACCGATGCAAAGCAGGTGGAACATTATGCCGAGGGATTACCGATAGAGTATCGAGCTACTATAAGGCAGCGTAGCACTTTGGCGGCTGCCATGGATGAAGCTATCCAGATCGATGTTGATTTGGCTACACCGAGGCGTACAATGATCAAGCGTGGGGAGAAAAAGAAATGGGAGGGTTCGGATGAATCCTGAAAGAAAAAGAAGGGTCACCAGGATATGAGGGGTGACAAGGAGAATGTTATAACTTGCCAACTATATCCATTCCCCATTTCATGAATGGCCAAGGAAAATGATAGGATGTAATGGTTTCGCAGGTTGACGAAGAATGTTGTTATTCATTTGACAAGCATCACATCTTTGTGCGTATAAGAAGGCATCTTTCTTCATCGTTGGATAGTAGTATCCTGTCCTAAACACTTTGGAGCATCAGGATGCGCCCCCAGCATGATTACCACAATGTCCTTCGTGTATGTCCTTTAGTAATTTGATAGCTTCATGACTTTTCAAGCATTTTAAGTATAGACCAGCCCTGGATTTCTTGTATAATTTCCCTCTAATCCTCACCAAGCGTGAGACCCTGATCCGAAATGCTCTATCGCTTTTCCATTCTTTGGGTATCGTACCATTCAGGAGATACTCCACAATAGGATGATTCCAGGATCTTGAGCTTTGGAGATGAACCTGGATGTCGGGATCTTGATGATTAGGATCTTGAGGAAGTGATCGATAATCAGGATCTTCAATTGTTGCTATCTTGGTTATTTGATCACGGTCACTGGGATTGTTTGGTTTCTTCGAGGGATCTTCTACCGCTGGGATCAGTATACGGGTTATAGGGATCTTGATTTCTGGTGGGATCCTAAGGGAAGATCCTAGGTTGGCCAATGTGTTTGCCTCGACATTTTCTTCTCTAGCATCTTGACTTAGGCTAACAGCTTCGAATTCAAAGGCTAATTTTTTGAGGATCTAGAGGTATAGTGCTAGTCTTTCGCCTTTTACAAGCATAGGATCCATTAAAATGGTTAGTTAATAGTAAAGAACCAACAAATCCCTTAAGATCCTTGATTTGAAGATCTTTGGCCATATATAATACCATGATCAATGCTTGGTATTCAACTTCGTTGTTGGTTGCATCAAATTCACAAGTAACTGACTAGGGTAGGATGTCCCCCATGATCATTGCTTTGTATTCAACTTTGTTCTTGGTTCATATTTGATGTCATATGTGCCAAGCCTTATCGACCACTTTTCCATCTTTCCTGACATCACTGGTTTTCTCATAACATTCTTAATGGGGTAATTTGTTCTTACAAGTATAGTATGTGTTTCAAAATAGTGTCTTAATTTTGTTGAAGCGGTTACTAATGCAAGTATTAGTTTTTCAAGGTGGGAGTACCTGGTCTCAGGATCCAAGAGACTTTTACTTACATAGTAGATGGAATGTTGATCCCCGTTAATATACTTGGCTAAAACTCCACTTACAACGTTAGAGGATACTGAAAGGTATAGAAGGAGAGGTTCCCCATCTATTGGTTTCACCAGCAAGGGTGTTGAACTTAAATAATTTTTAAGTTCCTGAAAAGCATCTTCGTGCTCTTTAGTCCATTCAAATCTTTTGTTCTTCTTCAAGATGTCATAGAAAGGTTTGCACCTCTCTGGGGATCTTGATATGAATCTGTTTAGGGATGCCACTTATCATGTTAGTCTTTAAATATCCTTCGCCGAGGATGGGGATCTTAGATCAATGATGGTTGTTATTTGCGTCGGACTTTCTTCTATTTCTATTTTAGTTACCATGTATCCAAGGAACTTGCCTGATTTCATTCCAAAATGGCATTCAGAAGGATTTAACTTCATGTTGTATTCTTCTAGTATGTTGAAAGCTTATTCAAGATCCTTGAGGTGATCTTCAGATTTCTTTGACTACACTACCATGTCTGTAACACTCGTTTCCCAGGTAAATTCCTTAAAAATCAAAATGTTTATTTGTAACATCCCATTTGAAACTAAATAAATAATAAACTCTCAAACCCCGAGATGTAATTTTTATTATTATTTTATATATATTATTGTAGCCAGAAGCAATAATATTTAGCGGGGTGTTGGTTTCGGGGAGTCAAATGATATGATTTGGAGTTTCGGGGGTTAAAGTGTAATTTCAGAATTTATTTTGTAAAGATTTTTAGAAGGCAGGGGGCGTTTGGTAAGTATTGGACTTATTATGAAAGGATTTTGAGAACTGAGGGCTGTTGGGTAAATTACGGATTGGATTAGAAAGGGATTTCCGAAGTCAGGGTAGAAAGGGTAAAATATGGACTTGGATTGAAAAGAATTGAGGGGGGAGGGGTCGGAAGTGCCAAAATGCTAAGAAGTTTAAATGAGACGGATTAAAACCCGTCACCCTACTCGCCATGTTAACCCTAACCCCAAGAAGCCTTCAGCCGCCACCTTGTTCCTTCCTTCCAGCAGCCGCCATCCCCCCTCTGTTGTCAAGGTCGCGAACCACCAACCAACGCCACCGCAGTGGTTGCCGATGAAACCCGGGACTGATAAAGGTTGATGTCGTGACTACGTCTTGTCGTTCTCGGAAGCACGCCCCTCCTCCTTATGTCTCTCCCTCGAACACGTCGTCGGTACCGCCCTTTGCTGCTTCTTCTTCATCTATAGCACTGTGACGAACCTCCGATGCGTTGCCCCGCTGAAGACGAAGCTGTTGCTGCCGCCGCTAATGTTGATCGTAGCGCTACTGTTTCCGGCAGTTCCACCCGCTGTCGTTGCCGCCCACCACAGGTGGGTGATTGGGTTCGCTTTACGAGCAAAAGACGAGGGTGTATGTTTCTTCTACTGTTGTGCATACCGTGTGTGTGTTTTGTTTGGCCGGACACAACAAGAGGAGCATTCACCACCATCGTGAGATGGTGGCTAGAACCTCCGACCACCGCCTGCCACCACAAGGGTGGCTATGTGTGTGTGTGTGTGTGTGTGTTTGGGTTATATTATGTGTTTATTTCTTTTGATATAATGTTGTATGTACATTACTTGGAAGGAAAACCCAAAGAAAACCCACCACCACCACCGTGAGGTGGTAGCTGCCGCCTTCTGCCGCCATGTTGGGTGGCGGTGTGCACTGTGTGATTGGATTGTTAGTTCGATGCTTGAACATGTTTTTGTCTAAAATCATAACCACCACCGTGAGGTGGTTGTCGCCTCCGTTGACCACCACTACCCGAGGCGGTAGTGGGTGGTGTCCGACTTGTGAAACTCTAATTGACCTAATGAAGCCATAATTGACCTAAAAACCTAACCATTTAACTAATTGGCACACGATTAGGTTGGAAACCCTAATTGGGATTTAGAAAACCCTAAATTTGGAAATGTGTATTTTGGATTTGTCGGGACCCGCGTTTGGACCATTGGATTTGGAATTTTGAATTGCACCCGACCACATTGCATGTTTGGACTAGTGGAGAGATGGACTTAATGGGTTAAGTAGGAACACTTAACCCTAATCGTCATTTTATGTGAAAAACCCTAATTGGGTTTGGGTTCTTATTGGGCCATTTCTTGGACTAACTTATTTTGGACCTTCGTGGGCCAAATGGGGAGCATGTTTATGGACTAAGGAAATTATTGGGCTTTAGGATAAGGCCCATTAGAGAGGCTTGGGCCAAATTTGGAAAATTGGGCCATAGGTGGGCCATCATTGGGCCTTGATGATTATGAGATATTGGACCATCGGAATGCCAATTGTTTAGACTAGAATCAATGGTTGGGCCTTAAGATAAGTCCATGTAGAGGTTTGAGCCCAATTTGGAAAATTAGGCCAGATGTTGGGCCCTGGTTGATTATTGGGCTTTTGGGCCTTCAGAGTGTGAGTTTGGGCCTTGGTTTTGAATTAAGCTAGGTTAGGCGTAAAATGGTCCATTTACCCTAAGTGTAGATTTATGGTTATGTATTGGAACCTAATTATTAATTGGGTTTCGTTTTGATGATTGACAGTTCAGGAATCTGTCAACCAGCAGCTATAGTTTTATCCGCGGGACTTCAACAGTGCGAGGTGAGTCTCCTCACCATACCAATGGGTCTAAGGCACCAAGGCCGGTCCATTTATCTAGTTGTGACGATTATTGCGGATGTGCTATTGATACATTATGTATTTATGTGAAGACCATGTGGGGGTTCCCATGGCAATTAGTTATATGTGGTATGCTAGTTGATTGTGTGGTATTTGGTATGCTAGTTGTCTTTGTGATACTCGCATGGAAGACCCCGGGGGGTTCCCATGGCATTCCAGGGTAAGACCATGTTGGGGTTCCCATGGCAGTGAACTAAGACCATGTGGGGGTTCTCATGGCATCCGGTGTAAGACCATGGAGGGTTTCTATGGCACCTTTATAAGCTTGTTTGTATGGCTTATAAAGTTTGCATAGGTGTACTGTAAATTGATTATGTGTTATGTTGGTATGACATTTGTATGGAAGACCCCGGGGTTTCCCGTGGTAGTAGTTAAGACCATGTGGGGGCTCCCATGACAGGTAGTTGAGACCATGTGGGGGTTCCCATGGCAGTGGGCTAAGACCACGTGGGGGTTCAAGTGGCACCCGAAGTAAGACCTTGGAGGGTTTCCATGGCTTCCTTATATGTTTATATGCATGGCTTGTGTAGTTGATATGATTTATGTGATTATGTGCATAAGACCTTGGAGGGTTTCCATGGCTCCCTTATATGAATGTTATGGCTTATATGGTTGATATGGCCTATGTGATTGATATGGTTTATGCGGTTATGTGGATTATGTGGGGTATGCTCTGGGGAACTCACTAAGCTTCGTGCTTACCGTTTTGTTTATTGTTTCAGGTATCATCGGTTTGGAATAGAAGGGCCCGGCTTGATCGTAGTGCACACACCCGTGTTCCGCAATTTATAATTTTGGGACGAACTCTGATAAATGTTTTAATTAACCATGTTTTTGGAATGTGTGGTTTTAGAAGATATCTCTGTTTTGACTATACTAAAAAATAAAATTTTTACTCTTGATTTTTAGTTCGTTACATTATTTTTGTGCATTGTGTACTTACGATGAGCATAAATAAGGTGCGCATGGCGTACCTTGTGAGCCTTAGACACGGGGTAAACCCTCGTGGTATGCTAGGTGTACCTAGAGTATGTTGGGCGTACTCGAGCCTGAGAGAAAGCCTAAATTTTAGGGTTTTGACCCTAATTAAACACCTTATAAACCCAGGACCTCTTCTATAACCAGCCTCCTTCGTCCCAAAGCAGCTTCCACAAAACAATAACCCCTTTTTAGAGGATATTAAGTCTTATGTGTGCTTTGGTGTGTATTGGGTGCATCTTGAAGATAAAGAACTCATTAGAGGAGGATTAGTTTGCTTGGAGCTTGAAGATTCAGAACTCTCATCATCTTTGCAAGCTTCTAGAGGTATATAGCTTCAAACTTTATGAATCCTTAAATTAGATCTAGATTAAGGATTATGTTGGTATGCTTTTGGTTCCTTGGTTTGGATCTTGTGAGTAGAAGTTACTCTAAAACTTGTGTTGGTCATTTCTTGGTATTTTTGGAGTTGTAGAATCATAAAAATGGCATCTTGATGGGTTAAGCTCAACCATGCACGAGTTAATGGTCTTAATATGAAGTTAGAGTGTTAGAAATGCATGTTAGGCCTATTTGATCCATGAAAAGGCATCAAGTTGATGAGTTTATCATTTAAGACGTTTCCTAAGAACTAGATCTTTGATTTGGAAATTTGACTTAATTCATTAAGTTCTTAATGGAGTTTTTGGCAATTAGTGGTGTACGTTGGGCGTCCATAGGTGTACGCTCAGTGTAACAGGTTGAGGTCTCGTTTCCTTTGCTTTAAGAACTTCTACGTTGGGCGTAACAAGGTGGTACGCTGGGTATACTCAATAGATAGGCTTTTGGGCCATTCTTGGGCATTAGGTCTTTTAAGCCATTCTTGGGCCTTATGTATTTTGCGCCATTCTTGGGCCTTAGGTCTTTTGGGCCATTCTTGGGCCTTAGGTCTTTTGGGCCATTCTTGGGCCTTAGGTCTTTTGGGCCATTTTTGGGCCTTAGGTCTTTTGGGCCATTAGTGAGCCTTAGACCATGGCTTTTTGGTCGTAGAGTAGGAAGGGTAAAAGGGTCTGTTACCCTTTGTGATAGTAATTATGATTTGGACTTTCATTTATTACCCTAAATAGTGATTAGGGTTGTTTGGAATGTGTTTAGTGTAAGGAGTCGTGGTAGCAGCAGCCATAGGGTGTGATTTGTGCATCTTCAGATTGAGGTGAGTTTCCTCACTATATTTTTGTGGGTCGAGGGCCAATGCCGATTGGATTATGTTGTAGAATGGTAGTGATCTCCGTGACACTTATTGATATGCATGTATATGCTTGTTGTCTTTGTGACTCTTGCTAGTATGAATGTATGTTTAGTTGTAGCGGTGAAATAGACCAATACCAGTTGAAAGATACAAAAGGAGTCGGAAGGGACTCAGCGAGTCGGAAAGAACTCAGGGAGTCGGAAGGGACCCAGAGAGTCGGAAGGGACTCATGGTTGAAATACACCAGTTGTATGTTATGTATGATATATATGTAGGATTTATGGTATGTGGTATTTGGGGAACTCACTAAACTTTGTGCCTACAATTTAAGTTTATGTTTCAGGTACTTCTTGTACGAAAGGGAAGGGCCTGATCTGATCGCAGCGCATCCACCCATGTTTCCGCAATTTTTATGTTTTGGGGATTTATACTATGATAACTATTTTTACACTTGCATACTTTGATGGTTGTGTGAGATATTTGATAAATTTTGGTTGATTTAAAAATGAAATTTTTACTTATAATTTTTGGGATGTTTCTAGTTGGTATTAGAGCCTTGGTTTGAGGGATTCAGACACACTCTCAGGTGTGTATGGTCTCAAACTGAGGATTTGGTAATTTTTTCATAAAAGAAATGATTTCCTAAAAAAAAAATTTTAGAACTACATGCAATCAGCCTAGCTCAAATAAGTGTTCCCAAAATACCCATTCATGTATGTTTGATTCAGTATGTGAATATGTAAATAACATGATAGATTAGGGCTAAGGACCTGCTCAAGGTTTGTAAGATAGGTGTGATGCCTTGTATGTCTACTGTTTGAGCCCCTAGAACTGCTTTGTAGTATGAACTACTGAGGATATGATAGGATGGCCTATTAGGGAGTGCTCTAGTTAGAACTCGATGCTCGAATGTTGCTTGTTCTGTTCTATTAGGAACCACTGTTAGTGCTAGCTGACTATCAAGCGAGTATGCAAGGTTACATGTTACATAAATTAGATAATTTTAGAAGGTTATGTTTAACTCTATTGCGCAACTCTTGTTTGATTCAAAAAGTTGTTGTGTGAGACCTAGAAGTCAAAGAATTATCTAGCATCTGCAGCATGTATTTATATTCATGAGGTAGTTGGCGGGTGTTATTGGGGGTTCTTCTACAACTGATGGTGGATATTGTTGGGAGGAAAATCATAGGAGAACTTAGGAAGCATGTTAACATTAGCAGGTATGTTGTTAGGGAGACACTTAGGGTAATTGGGACGACTGTTCAGGAAAGTAAGGATAGGTGTGGAAGGTAGTTTTGGGCTCGTACTACCGGAAGCACATGATCCATACTCGAGTCAAGGGAGTCACGAGGATACCAAGGGACCCACTTGGTGTGAGATTCTTCGAGTCTTTTCTAATGGTCTATATGGTTTATTTTTAGTATGCTGGTCACTCGAGGGGTTCAGGTCCTGGTAAGGGGTCGGGTTCGGGCTATGGAGCCGAATCCTTGGATGATTCGATGTAGGAGCTCATCTCATCCGAGATTACCCGCGACATTCTGGAGTAGACTTCAATGATCTTCAGTTCGATCAAGGAGGGCATCATGGAGTTGATGGATAAGCATCTAAGCGCATTCCGTACTTAGATGGTGGCTATGGTGGATGCACGCTCTTTGACTTTCCAAGAGTTTCGTGCATGTTGGGCTCCTGATTTCTTTGGTAATGACCCCATTGCTAGCAGATGGTGGTTGGCGGACATCAGGAACACATTCTGATCTAGCCTCTGTCCTGAGGAGGTGAAGGGCAGACTTGCATCCTGTCTTTTAAAAGACAGAGCCCGTGACTGGCAAGAGGAGACAGGCCATGCTTTAGAAGGCGAGGCTATCGAGGTGATGACTTGGGATGATTTTTTTTCGAGGTTCAGGGCAGATTTTTCCCCAATGATCGAGGTGTATAAGCTGGCGAGGGAGTTTCAGGACCTTCGCCAGACTACTGAGACAGTGGTAGGGATTACGACCTTGTTCTGGGAGAGGGCCTTGCTACTTCCGTAGTATATGGCGGACGAGGATATGAAGAAGGCACAATACCATGATATGTTGAAATATGATTGTTTTGGAGTCCAGGAGGAAGAGAAAGCCAGTTCAGGCACATGTATCAAAGGGCTCGGGCAAGAAGCCAAAGGTTGTGTATTCGTTCCCGAAAGGCCATCAAGGTCGGAGCCACTGTGGCATGTGTGTCAAGGCTCACGACGGGGTTTGTAGGATGGCTGGGTCCGGACGCTACAAGTGCGGCATGACCAGTCATTTTAGTAGGGACTGCCCTACCATCCATGTATCTGATTTGATCTATTTCCATTACAATCAGAGGGGCCACAAGAAGGCTAATTGCCCGATTCTAGCTTGAGGAGCAGTTGCACCACCCGCTCCATCAACATTGAGGATCACTGACGTATGCTAAGGCAAGGCGGATGCGCTAGTTATGAGGAGTCGAGCTTTCCAGCTGTCGGTCGAGGAGGCTCGCACGACGCTAGATGTGCTTACTGGGGTGTATTTACTCCGTATTTTCATTATTTGTTTTGATGTTTATGCTTATTTTATTGTTGTTATTATATAGGGACGATCCTAGTGAACGGTGTTCCAGCTATAGTTCTTTTTTTATTCAGGCGCCACCCGATCGTTTGTGTCTCTTGCACTTACCAAGAGGGTCGGGAACGCTTTAGGGGAGCTTGATTATCCATTAGAGGTAGAGATTGCCGATGATCGTTCAGTACGGGTATCGAAGGTACTTATGTGTGTAAAGTATACCAATTTTAATCCTAACAAACTCAAATAAAAACAAACACACGTAGGCAGTGTACCTATCGATAGCAGTTTAGTTTAAGCAAGTAGGGCATCGAACACAAGGAACGGTAAATAAATAAAGTTAATACTAATATTATCTAAATAAAGTAATTAATTAAAATGGGAGTTTTCTCTAGTTTTAAAAGACTAGAAACTTAAGTAACTTCTTAAACACTTTAGCAAAAAGGCAATTAAAAATTAAAAGAAGAACAAAAGAAAACTAGATTCAATCAAATCAAAGAGACTTCCGTTTAGATTCGATTCACTTATTCCTATGGTTGATTTCGTGGCAAGTGCAATGGATTAATATGTCATTGATTACCCATTTCTAATGTGATTAGGTTCATGTTCACTATTACTAATCCTTTAGCAAGCAAGTTAATTCAAACAATGCCCAGTTGATTAAACTAACATGTTTCCTAGTATTCAGTTCGAATCAAGTAAGACTTGTAACATTAGTTAATCAAATTGGTTGGTTTAATTAACTCATATGAGGTTGGTCATCACATATGCTCACACATTAACTTACTTATTCTCTAGTTAACCCTAGGTTCATGTTCACTAATACTAGGCATACAATCTTGCTTTCACAAAACTATACGATTCAAGCAATCAAGAAGATGTTCATGCAACTTAATTACTTAGTTATTAACAGAAAATAATTATCATTAACATGCAAGGATATTTTAACAAGCTTAACAACACCAATAACCAAATCTATATAATCCAAGCCACTCAATCAAACCATATTCATAAGATCATCTAGTCTAAACAGAAGTATGAAGTTTTTAGCTCATAACTACAGCAAATAAATCACTAAAATAGAAAACTAATGGTTCGAACATGATTCACACAAACGATTAAGAGAAAAGTAATGTTTGTTTGCCTTTGATCTCTTCAAAATTGCCTTCTAGTTGAATTCTGGTTCCTAAAGCCTCTTGGTAATGTCTCTGGTCTCCAAAAATCGCCAAAAGCCTCCAACAAAAGTTAGGGTTTCGGGAATAAACGATCTATATATAGATTCCAAAAATCAGCACCAACTCGTCGAGTTTTATGGAAAATCTCGTCGAGTTTTTTACTTAAAACGCGTGTACGGCAAGGCACTAATTTATCGACAATTTTCATCTCAATGCGTCGAGTTTTTGGACCCAACTCGTCGAGTTAGTTTGGAATCAACATTTACTCAAAACATGAAAGTCGTCCGAAATTGTGTCTAGTTTTCGGAATATTTTGAATCTCGTCAATCGAAGTTACGAGTCATGAGATATGGCCAAAACACTGACGAGGGGTCATGCTTTCAAACAACATCCTTCTTTCTTCAAAATCCAATATCCAAGCTTCCAATCGCCAATTCCCCTTCCTTTTCCTTCCGAGCATGTCTTTGTTGCTGAAATGAGATTTTAAAACTAATTAAGTACCTTTTGTTCAATATTTGAGACTAAAACAACATAAGGTATTAAGATAATGCATGAATTATATGATTAAATATGCACATATCAAAATACCCCACAATTGACTTTTGCTTGCCCCCAAGCAAAACTGAATTTTAGCACACCAATACCAAATAAGACAAACTCAATCGAACCCAACCATTATGCCAAGACCGCAACGCATGCATTTGTGTCTAAAATGTTTCCTAAAGACCCCCCTAACCCTAAATACTCACAATTTTCATAAACACTCGCCAACGTTTTCCGAACAATGCTCATTTTATGCATCCCTCCGAATCCATCCGTAGAAAAATTTCTTAACCTCAAGGAATATTTGGTTAAACCCCCAAGCATACATATGGAAAAATAACCTACAAAAGAGAATTACAATAAAAATAAAAATACAACTTTTTCTTGAATCTTTGGTTCTTTGTAGCTCTTTCTTCATGTCTTCATAGCTTTGTAGATTCTTCAAACATTTCATCACCTTTTTTTTTCAACGGCACCTTTTTTTTACTCAAACTAAAAACCTAGAAAAACATATGCTTAAGCAAGGGGATTTAACTTAATCCTTTATTTATTAAAGGCATCAGTCTTGGTGTGCAATGACTACTTAAGCTTTCCTGGATACATTTCAAGTACACGATGCTAAACATGTTGCGTCCCTCAAACTAAGCAATGTGTATTTTTGTTCCATGATTTCACTATAATAAAGGGGGCCACAAATGCATTATATCGTATATTGGCTCAACTAAACATTTAGGTTTTCAAGGAATCATCAAACACATTACTAGCATGGAATCCTAATTGCTTTTACCAAAATTTTCTAAATTAACCCTACCAATTTTTATGAAGATTTTTTTGAACTAAACCTAGGATTCTAATGTTACTAATGTAACCAACCCCCTACCTCACACATAATTCATGCAATGTCCCAATTGCATTTTAAAACAATTAAAGAACATAAAAGTAAAGAGAGAATTGGAACAAACTCCCCTGGGATAGAAGTTGCGAGGTTGATATTCTTCTTTTTAAGCTCCATCTTTAGCTCACTTTGGCATGGGAACAACTCATCCATTCCTTGGGTGTCAAAATCTCAAGTGGTTGACAACGCTAAATATTCAGTAAAGAGCTTCTTGGAATCGCCTAGAAATGGACCTCACAAATGTATATAGTGGCTACCTCGAATGGAATCAAATCGAAGACTCGAGAATAAAAGATTGAGCAACTCGTTGAGTTGTAAGTGAAGACTCGTCAAGTTGGATCATCACTTGGGTAGAAGTCGCGAATTTTCTCTGGGACTCGTCGAGTAATAAGAATGCACTCGACGAGTTTTCGACTCTGTTCAGGTAGTTTATTCTTTCTGCTCCAGTTTTTATTTTGTGTTCAAGGAGGGTATTAGGATAATACACCCCCTCATTTTTCTTCAGTAACAACACTCCTTTTCAACCATTTTAAGCATCGGACTCATAGTTTTACTGAAATCTTCTAATCTTCTCGTCTAGACTCGACCCCTCACTTTATTTTCCCTCAGGCTTTAATTAATTGGATCAATTCTAACCCTAAACTTCTACAAAGATCAAAAACAAAACCAAATAATAAAAAGGAAAAAAAACATTAAATTTAAATCCTACATTACCCCTATTTACTATAAGAAAGAAAAAAGAAAAAGAAAATCAAACTCAAACGACAGGTTGCCTCCCGCAAGCGCTTCTTTTTGTGCGAGTCTTGAGCTGGACGCTCAACTTAATAAACTTTTTATAAACTTGATGCCATTCCATCCCTTGCATTGAATATTTTCTTTCGACCAATTTCTAAAATTTGGCTCTTTGCTTAAAAAATTGGCCAAAAGAGCTTGAATTCATGTAACCCAAAAATCTTGACAAGGGTTGGAACTAGTTGGATACTAATCAGAAATGGATCGTGCCTTAGAACTTTCTCCAAAGTTGGAATCGTCACCCCATGCTTCGAAAAACAAACCGGAAAAAGAGGATGCCACGTCATGGTAATGATCAAACCATGTTGTGGTTCCTGCAACTCAGCTTGTTTTTGTTCTTCGTCTGACCCCTCTGCCAGCAACCTTTCCAGCTCCTCAAATCTCTTTCTTGATTTAATTCTTCATCTTGCAACTTTAGCTCTTGTGCCTCAGATTTCTCTTGTTTGTTAGGTAATATGTTATCTATCCATCTTCCAAATTTCTTGAAATCATCATCTGAGTCATACTCCTCATCTTCTTGCTCAAATTCATGTACTACTTCCTTAAGAAAAGGATCAAGAGCATCGAGATTTGGAAAATACATAATAAAATAAAAAACAGAAAATTCGTAACTTTATATGAGATAAATCTCAAACAAAGGATCGATAAAAATTAGTAAATAAAATTAACTATTTAGAACTGTTCCCCGGCAACGGCGCCAAAAACTTGTGTAACGCTTGGTTCAAGTATAAAACAATTCTCATTATTTTCAAGACTTTCGAAGGGAACTTGACGAGTTGGGAAGCTCCACCTCGTCGAGTAAAGGATTACTGGCTGCGGAGATTAGAGAACCTACTCGACGAGTTGGGGTGCCCCAACTCGATGAGTTAATGTTGGAAATGAAAACCCTAATTTTTGGGCATTGTACCCTATTTAAGGGACTTAATTTATAGGGCTTGCCTCCTTACCAGCCTCCCTTTCCCAGAAGAAACCCTAGAACAGCCTCCCTCCTTGTTCATGGAGTTTTGTGAGCTTTAGAGTAATTCTTGAAGGGAGTCTTGAATAGAGAAGTATCAAGCTTGGAGGAGTGATCTTGGATCCACAAACTCTACATCAAAGGCTACATCTTTGAGGTATAAAGTCACAACCTTTATATGTAGTTTATTTGATCTCATTTCTTGTAGATTTGGCTTGGTTTTGGGACTTTGTCTTGTATATCCAAAGAAGAGAGATTTCCAGGGGTTGAGGATGTAGATCTGGCCCCTACATGACCTCTAGAGGTATAAAGTTGCAAACTTTAATAGCCTCCATGTCTAATTCATGCAATATGTCCATTATGAAGCGAAAAATGGACCTTAGAGAGTGTTACAAGCATGCATGGACATAAAGTTGGAAACTTTACATGATTAAACCACCTTAGGACCTCAGATCTGTGTTTTGGGACGTTGGAGTGAGAGTTTAAGAACTTAATGGGTCAAAACCTTCCTTAATCGAACTAGGGTTTGGGTTTAGAGCTTATTAGATGATCCTTGGGGGTAAATTTGGAAACTTTACCCTTCTAGACATCTCTAAGGAAGGGGACCTGAGGTCTGGAACCTTTGAATTAAAGAAAAATGACCTAATGCATTAAGTAGGTTGGCAGACTGAAGAACTCGACGAGTTCATGAGTGGACTCGACGATTTGCTTTGGGATTATCCCAATTCTGTTGGAAACAGAGGAAGTCGACAAGTTGTAGGAAAACTCGACGAGTTGGATCGCAATATCGCAATTCTGGCTTTGGGGTGGAATCGACGAGTTGATAGGTAACTCGACGAGTTTAGTCAACTCGGAGCGTTTACTTTGACTTTGACTTTGACCTTTGACTTTGGAAAAGATAGTCCTAAGGGGTTCCTGGAGTAAACCAAATTATAATGAAGGAGATTATGGGCTGAGGATAAGGCCCGCAAGGGGTTGGGGCCCAATTTGGAAAATTCGACCATTGATGGATTAATGGACATTATAGTGTTGGGCTTTTGTTTTGGGCTTGGGCCTTAGTTTTGCATAATACTGGGCCAAGGGTAGAATGGTTATTTTACCCCATGTATGGATTAAGGATTATAGCATGGAACCCAGTTGCTAATTAGGTATATTGATTGGTATTGACAACTCGGGAAGCCGGTGGGGCAGCAGCTAAGGATTTCATGCTGGAACTTCAGCATTCGAGGTGAGTCTTCTCACCATACCAATGGGTCGAAGGCACCAAGGCCGGCCCATTTATCTAGTTGTGAAGATTATTGAAAATGTGCTATCGATACATTATGTATTTATGTGAAGACCATGTGGGGGTTCCCATGGAAATTAGTTATATGTGGTATGCTAGTCGATTGTGTGGTATGTGGTATGCTAGTTGTCTTTGTGATACTTGCATGGAAAACCTCGGGGGGTTCCCGAGGAAATTGGATATAACACCATGTAGGGGGTTCCCATGACATTCCAGGCTAAGACAATGTGGGGGTTCCCATGGCAGTGGGCTAAGACCATATGAGGGTTCCCATGGAACCCGATGTAAGACCTTCGACGGTTTCCACGGCTTACAGTTTTGTTTATGGTTTCAGGTATTATCGAGTTGGAAAGGAAGGGTCCGACTTGATCACAGCGCACACACCCGTGTTTTCCACAATAAGTGATTTTGGGATGAATTCTCATAAATGTTTTAATTAGCTGTGTTTTTGGAATGTTTGGGTTAAATGATATCTATGTTGCGACTATAATAAAAATGAAATTTTTACCCTTGATTTTTGGGTCGTTACAAGTTGGTATCAGAGCCTTGGTTTGAGGGATTCATACATACTCTCGGGTATGTCTGAACTCAAACTGAGGAGTGATAAAGTTTTAAAAAGAAAAATGATTTCAAGAAAATACTTTTATGAGATAAGAGAAGGGTGTGGTGCATGTAATCAGCCGAGCTCAAGTGAGTTTTCCCCATAATACCCATACGTGTTATCTGTTATGACTAGATTATGAATCTGTGAATCGCATGCTAGTTAGGGATAAGGATTCGCTCAGTTTTGCATGACAGAATGCTAGGAGGGATGGCTTGTATGTTTATTGTATGAGCTGGTAGACTTGCATGATAGTGATGATTAGTCAGCGATAGATTGGACAATATGTGATGCTTGTAGCCTTGGGGATACTGAATGTTATGTTGGATCAAGAATGACTAATGATATCAATAACTGCTAAGTGTATGCTTTAAAAATTGTATATGGTTAGGATCTTATAGCCCTAGAATAATTGATTTTCCCTTATTTCATGTTCCTTGTATGGTTGTGGTCCTAGGGTAGAGTCTATTATTCGACAGTCTATTAGATCTTGTTCTGTGTATAATTTCCACGCATAAGGAAGCCGACAGTGAGGGTGGACTTGGATAGCATGAGTTGTGGCATGTGGGGTGAATGCCCTATGATAGTTTTTTGGATCGGAGTGCTACTACACGAATGTTGCTTTCTTTGTGCTTTATGAAACTCTTGAATGATGGGAGTCATCTACTAAGTGAATATGACGATATTCAGGAGGTGGATGGCTGGCATCATGAGGAGTTCTTCAGCAGTTGATGGCAGGGCGAGGTTGGGAACCTAGGAAAGCCTACGATATGCTCCAGTGAGTTTTATGGGGCGGTTCAGTGAGGTTAGGAACCTAGGAAAGCCCAGGATATGCTCCAGTGAGTTTAGTGGGGCGGTTCGGTGAGGTTGGGAACCTAGGGGGAGCCTAGGAGGTGCTTCGGTGGATATCGTGTTGCTGTTTAGCATAGATTTAGTACATCAGCAGAGTAGGTGACTTAGAGGATTTGGGATAATTCTAGAGGAAAGTATGGATAGGTGTGGAAGGTAGTATTGGGCCCGTACTACTGAAAACATAGGATCCATACTCGAATCGGGGAAAGTCTTGGAGAGTATAAGAAGCCAGGGGAAAAGAAATTTTGATTATGCTCCGATTGTGGGGATAGTTGCTTTGTAGGTTGAGGATGAGCATGCATAAGGAATGACCAGGGTTTGGTCCCGGCTCCGGTAGTGATCCAGTTAGTGGAAGGACTGCTAGGGTTTTGAGTTCGCGTTGGATTGAGGGGATGGAAAGTGTTTTCGGCACTAGTCCCTACCCCATAGGAGTTAAGGTTCGGTTCGCCTTGGATCTCTTGTATCGGGCGGCAAGGAGTTGTTAGGAATTGATTGTGCGACCTATGGCGCTTTTGGAATTGGGGACTATGTCTTGGGAGGAGTTTGTGGCACGGGTTAGGGCAAAGGTTGCTCCAGCTATTGCAGTTCAGCCATTGACGATTAAGCTGGTGAGTGTGTCAGGGTGTCATACCCTGAATGATATGAATCCCAGAGCCCGAGTGCGGGAGATCGATTTGGAGTGCCTCGGGAAGAGAGGTTCAGGTCAGATGCATTTAGTGGAGGGTCTGGGGAAGAGACTCAAGACTTCTGAACGACATTTGAGAGGCCAACAGGGCCGGAGTTAGTATGGTACGTGCGGAGAACCGTACAATAGAGTTATCGCTCTAGGAGTATGGGTTGCTACAAGCATAGCAGGATTTATCGCTTCAGCAAATAACATTGCGAGAGGGTGATTGACTTTCGGTATGTCCGATATGATGGATCGGCGGTAAGATTTTGGACAGTTGTGGTGAGGCGAGACTGTTGTAAGACTGCGGGGGTGCGAAGTCGTGGCTTACACTAGTGATCAGTCGGGGCGAGAGTGTTGTGAAACTGCGGAGTAGCCCGTAGCATTTTCTAGTCCCTAGGAAGCAGTAAGTTGATGGTAAATTTGTATTGCCTTCGGATTTCTTTGGTAGAAGGATGTATTGGGAAGTGATTGGGATCATCCGATTGGTTAATAATACAAGAGTATTCTTCAGGATTCCCAGAGTTGAGTGAACATTGTGTTTAGCTAGCAATGGGGTGCTTGTATTGTTTGGTGTAGGATTTGGGCGGGTCGTGCTTTATGAAGGGAATGGATCGGAGATCCATAAGGTGTAAGAGGTGAAATAGCATCGTTGAGTCCAAGTGGGGGAGAAACAAGTGGTTGCTTAGGCCTAGGTGGTGTTGGTGGGAGTTCAGGAAACTCCCAATCGCTGGTCGGCATCACCTTGATTATGCATAGTAAGCAGTAGGAATCCATAGGTGTGACCCGAACTCCTGATGGGATATAGGATTCGGCTCGAGAGGTGCGACGTTGTGATAGTTGAGGGTGGTAAGGCCATGGGTGGTAAGCATGGTTGGATAGAAATAGTGTTAGGTTGCAATGGGATCGTAGCATTCATCGTTTCGAAGTAGACTATTTATGTGATGGTCACAAGCATGGAAGGGGGATCAGCTCGTGCTTTGGGCACACCGGCCAGGGTTTGCAAATAATTATTCTCTGTTCTAGGATGAGGATATCTGGAGTCCGCGGGCAAGCCCGAATGATTATGGGAAGTTAGGATGGAACTGGTAGAGACTGTTGAGTCAAGGGTTTGGATCTTGAGTTGCATGATCATGTGGATAATCAGTGTGTGACGCAGAGGAGTCTAGGCTGGGTAGCCACGATATTGATCTCTTTGGAATCTGCTGGTTGGACCAGGATCGAGACCGGTAGTCTCGGGGATTGGCTTAAGGGTATTTATCTATCAGTCAAGTAAGGGATATCGGGAAGTCATGGTCCATTATGCAAATGCAAATTCGCGGATATCGGGGTAGGAGCGGAATATTGGTTCAATTTTGGGTAAGATCCCGAATCGGAGTTTGTGCATGTTCAGTACAAGATTTTCGCTTCAGTGAGATAAGATTGGGGTATCTATATGCCAAGGGATTCAATTGCAAGGTTGAAGGGTAATGGATGGGCTTAGTTGATGGCAGTTTGTCACAACCCGCAAAACGGAACGGCGGAAACGTTCGGGGGCGGAGGACGTCATGTCCAGTACCACAACACATGCATCATAGTAAAACAAGCAACAACAACTATTGTATAAATATTTAAGTGTTTACAATGTATTCAATTCACAAAAGATTGACACCAAAAGAAAATAACAAGACAAAGACATGAAGCTACTATGCTCCATCTTCCGAATCCCTGTGCATGTACCTGTCTACTAGTTTCCTGAGAATACAAGTTATTTTGAAAGAGTAGATCAGCATTTAAGATGGTGAGTTCATAAGTATTTAAGTTATAAGAAGTATACTCTAAGTTCTTTTTAGAAAAATTCTCCTATTCCTCCAGAAAATCCTATATTTTCTGATGTGATAAAATGATAAGTATAAAATTACTCTACAATTCCTTCTATGAGTACTTATTGAATACAAGTTATATAAAATCCAGATCAAACAGACAATCGATTGTGTGAATCTGCCCTAAGCCGACAACAAAACAAGGAACAGGAAATGAGGCGGAAGTCACACATCCCATCGTTTGTTAGATCCTCATTGTATATAACCCTGGTGTATTCACTAGGTGCTTACGGAGGTAACTGTAATAGTTCTTTTATATTTGATGAAAACATTCCTTAAGAAAATCATATATTTCCTTTAGTAAAAATGGTAACCACGATAGTTCCTTCTATAATCACTTAGTTATACTAGCTATATATAATCTAATATCGAACAGACAGTTAAATGTGAGAATCTGCCCTAAGCCCACAACCAAACAAGGAACAGGAAGTAAGGCGGAATGCACACATTCCACTGCCTATCGGATATTAATTATATATAACCCTGATGTATAAACTAAAGAATTATATAATTAACCATTTAAGGTCCTTTATGTTATATTGGTTTAATAAAACGAGTTAAACCTTTTACAGATAAGTTTCTAGTTTCACCTACTTAATGTTCTATCCGAAAACTATGTTTTTGTACTAGAAAGTGGCATGTTGTATTTGTGTGTTATGACCTGACCCATACCTATTACCCCCTATGATTACTTGGTGTATACGGCCTATATATATAACTAAGATCGAATAGATAGTAGACTGTGTGAATCTGCTCTAATCCCACAGCCAAACAAGGAACAGGAAATGAAGCGGAAAGCACACATCCTACTGCCTGTCGGATCCGATTAATATATAACCCTCATGTATCTACCGAGGAATCATAAAGTTAGCATTATAGGCCCCTTTCGACTGTTTGTTCATGTTATTAGGAAAGTTATGTGGCGTTGTTCTATTGTATAGGAAGACTACTAGAAGTTATGAAATCCCGTACTCTAAACGCCTCAGTCAATACTGTTGTGTGTTTTATATATTGCTAACCGGTAATTTAAAGATGTACCTCTTTTAAAAAACTAATTACCTTAAAACCAAAGTATTAATTAAGGTTAAAAATGTGATTAAGTTATAACCATGCTTGATTGACTAGTATAAAACACGACATTCTTAAGACGTCGAAGATCGTATAACATTTGTCACCCGTAGACTTGCAGGTCCGACTGTATCTAGAAGCAAGGCGTAGGATGGTTAATCCTGTATAGATCTATACACAAACTCACGTTCTCCCTCCAGGAGACTCTGGTTACAAAACGTGACACAACAAGTATATTGTTATGCCATGAAGTAGTGTTTCACATTCTAGTTATTCTGTTCTTGTTATAGTATGTATGTTCCTTCCTGTTCTAGTTATAGTATGTATGAACTGACTCATGTATGTTTCACTGATCTAGAAGTAGTAAGTATTAATCCTCTAAACTATACCTATTATAGTTTACTAGTATGTTTTCTTGAACTATTCCTGTTTTGTAGAAAATACTCAATTAGCTACTAATTTAAGCATGTACTTTAAAAATGGGGTTTTATAAACAATAATCTATCATCTTTTAAAAGAGTTTTTGAATTGATTTGATAACTTATAAAAGCATAAGATTTCCCTTAATGTGATGGTTATCACAGGTAAATATTAACACAATTTTATTGTGTTCAACTTGTATTCCCCCCCCACCCTTAAAAGCATTTAAAACCATTTAAAAAGGTAGATTATGGGGGTATGAACTCTCCTTATGTGGGTGATTCAATTGAAGATTCGAATAAGGATGACAAGTTCCACGAATGAAGTCCCGAAGCACAAACGAGTCGCAAATGACATATAATGATACATATAGGCATGAAATTAGTGAATCTAACTACAAGGTGATTAGGAAACAACCTAGGATGCAAGAACAACTCACCACAAGAGTGTTAGACGCAATTTGGAAGGCAAAAATGGAGTTAACGGCTAAGTTTGATGGTTCACGGCCCTATGAAGGGTCCACGTCCTAAGAACACATGAGTGTTCACGGCCAAGTTTGAAGGGTTCACGACCCTATGAAGGGTTCACGGCCGTGAACTCTTGAAGATCTTGAAGATTTTTTGTTTTGGTGTTTAGCAAGTGCTTGAAGGCCCTTTGTTATATTCCAAGAAGATACAAAAGAAAGGGGAGGTTTAAGGGAAGAAAAGGGTGTTTCTTGAGGATGATACTTGAGAGAGAATGGGTAGTTCACGGCTGGAGGTTGAAGAAGTGAGGAGAAAATGAGCCAAAACACATATATAAAGCATGATTTCACGGCCCAAAGATGGGTTCACGACCGTGAACCTAGTTTGCGGCCGTGAACTACTGTTGAAGGTGTTTCCAGCTCGAATGCAATCCACTTATCTCTTGCTAAGACTTCCTAACACACAATCCCTTAAGTGAAGTAGGCCTAGAACTCATAAAATGACCCTTAACTTAGTAAAAGATAACAGAAACAAGTCAGAACTTGTGATTCATTTGATTGGCTTACAAGAACAAATTACGGGTTATGACATCATCCCCCCGTTAGATGGAATTTCGTCCTGAAATTAGCTTTCTCAGCAGGACTCCTGGGGCCGTCCTCCTCTGAATGGTAGAATATCCACTCATAGACTTGGGCGACTTTGCCCTGAAGTTCACGATAGGATTCATACCTGGTTCATCTATCAGTACCTCGTGTATACAAGTCGTATATAATTAAGATTAGTAAGACGGTCGGATGTGCGACTGTGACGACCCGAAATTTCCATTCGTACAAACCCTACTGTCAAGCACTTCAGATAAAAGTCAAATACTTTTCTGCTAAATTCTAGCCGGTTTAAAGTCCGTTTGATTGTTTTAAAGCTTAGTACTTCAGGAAATAACTGGAGAGAGGATACCCTAGGGTTTATTGTGCATCAATAAAGTCTCAAAACTCCAATAGTTTGGAGTTTACGGCCCAAACATGGTGTTTACGGCCGTAAACCCCAAGAAGTATAAATATGACACTTAGTATCATCCGACATTTCTTCCAAACATGGTGTTCACCATTTCAAGCCTAGAAAACTCATTTCTCTCTCAAGTATCATCCGACATTTCTTCCAATCTTCCAAAAATGTAAGTGTTTTCTCCCTTGATTTGTTGATATAACACTTTATCTAGTGTTTATACACGATTTCATCCATGAAATCTCCTCTTTTCTTAGATCTTCAAGTGTTCTTCAAGAACACCAAGAACACACACTAGTGTTTTTGGACCTTAAACACTCTTGCAAGCTTCCTATAAGTAAGTACACTCCTCCTAACTAGTTACTTACTTAGTATACTTGTTAAACCATTGGAAAGTATCAAAAATCGCCAAGAACACATGGGTTTACGGTCAAGGGATCTCCTTCAACCGTAAACACCATCAAGTGGTGCATAAGTACCACCAACACCTTCTAGGGCTTGGATATTGGACTAGAACCTTGCATGCATGAGCTAGAAACCCCAAAACACGAAATGGTATGAGTGACCATGAGTTTACGGCCATAAACTCATGGGTTTACGACCGTAAACTCCAAGGGAGTGGTCCAAGGACCGTAAACTCCAATAAAGGGCCATTTTGAGCCCTAGTCCCTTCCTAAGCCTTGGATGTAAACATAGAACACTTCCTTGAGGGGTATAAGACCTTAAAACACACAATGGCACAAATTACCATGAGTTTACGGCCGTAAACTCATGGGGGAAATGACCATGGGCCGTAAACTCATGTGTTGTTACCATATGGGAAGTAACTCCAATGTGAGGCCATACTCTCTTTAGATGCAACCCTTTAGTACTCCTAACACTTGAAACAAAGTGTTCCCATGTATTAGGGTGTCTTTACTTGATTAATTAGTTGTTAAATGACTAATTAGATACATTTATGTATCACTACATGTTAAATAGGATCCGTGTGTGTGTTCAAGTCCTCACTTGACACTTAGCATCCTATCCGACACTTCCATCCAAACCACTCACTACAGGTGAGTTCATACCCCTTAATTAACCTTTTAAATGTTTTTAAATGCTTTTATGGGGGGGAGGGGGAATACAAGTTGAATCATGATAGTTATCATATCAATCACATGTGATTAATAACTATCAAACTATGGATTTACTACACTTTTAGCTATTTTATCAAGTAAACTACTTCAAAATGCTTTCTCGAATGCTTTTACACGTTGAACTCTTTATCAAACTTGTTTTCTAAACTACATCTTTCCTTTCAAATTCTGTTATGACCATGTTTCAAACAAAGGTTTTCATGTACTTTAAACTATGTTCCAAATAAGGGATTTCTTATACTTTAAACTGTTTATATCAAACAAACTGCTTTTAAATAGTTTTATAAATTGACATCAAGTCATCAAGTCTTATTATTAAACTTTTCAAATGTTTTACAAAACTTCTTTTAAACTTTCATATTGTCAAATGCGTGCCTATATATGTATATTTACATAAGTAATGTTTAAAGAACTTAGGACTGCTAACCCGCCTTATTTCCTGTTCGTTGTTTGCTTGTGGACTTAGGGTATCCTGTTATTTGTCCAAAGGTCGTCTAAATATTAGTTATATATTATGTATACCTATATAGACATAAAAGTTCTATCAGTCAGTTCAGTACCTTTGGGTAGCAAAGGCATACTTCCATTTATTCATATACATATATTACTAGTAACTATAATGGGTATAGTTAGGAGTTACTATTTACTATTCCTAGTGCAAGGAATCACACAAGAGTTAGTTCATTCATGAGTCTATACAAATATATTACATACTATAGGAAGAGACACTATTACATACTATATATAGAGACACTATTGTATACTATATGAAGATGCACTAGTACAAACACTACTCCCCACGGGACTGACCATCCTATAACTGGAGTCTGCATTTCATTCATTTAGACTTTTCGAGGGGTATTGTTCATTTAATACCACCTGGAGTCTGCATTTCATTCATTTAGACTTTTCGAGGCGTATTGTTCATTTAATACCACCTGGAGTCTGCATTTCATTCATTTAAGACTTTTTGAGGCGTATTGTTCATTTAATACCACCTGGAGTCTGCATTTCATTCATTTAGACTTTTCGAGGCGTATTGTTTATTTAATACCACCTGGAGTCTGCATTTCATTCATTTAGACTTTTCGAGGCGTATTGTTCATGTAATACCACTTGGAGTCTGCATTTCATTCATTTAGACTTTTCGAGGCGTATTGTTCATTTAATACCACCTGGAGTTTGTGTTTTAATCACTTTATAGCCAGCAGTGTCACTGCTGAGGTAAAATATTATTTTCCCTATTACAGTTACTTTGTGATTTTATCACATAAACATTTATGTATAACTTTATTTAGATAATAATAGTTATACAGGGGAAAAACCTTCGTTTTTGCAGAGGTGCAGACCTTCAAAATAGTCGGGTCTTGATAGAAGACTACTTTTTATACTAGTAGGAAATATGGGATTTTCTAGGGTTTTCTTACTTATACAAACTTTTCATAAAACATTTACAAGTCTTTTCCTTACAGTTTTACAAATCAATGACACTAAAATACTTATGAATTCACCAGCTTTAAAGCTGATACTCGCTTTTAAAATAATTTGTATTCTCAGGTCACCAGTAGACAGGTACGTTGACCAGGTTTTGAGAAGACGGAGCAGTCAAGACTCGTCTTTTATTTTGATACATTATATTCATATCTTATTCTATGAAATAACACATGTATTAAAATCCTACTATTAATGCAATGGATGATGTTGTTGCTTGTTTACTACTTTACACTGTTGTGATACTTTACATGACGTCCTCCGCCCCAGAACGTTTCCACCGTTCTTAGTTTTGGGGTGTGACAGATTGGTATCAGAGCATTGTTTATAGTGAATTGAGTATATCAACCCATAAAAGATATACAGACTATAAATACAATGGGATTAAAATACTCTGACCAAGAGTTTATACTTTTAAATAATAAAATATTTAACTAAGTATACATGCCTGCATTCATACTAAAATCAGTGTCACTAGGATAGAACAAAAGTATTACGATTGTTGGGCATCACAAGTAGACTTAGAGACATATGGTCAACCCTGGAAAGATATAGACTGATCAACTATATTATCCGATGAGTGACTAGCATGTGCCTAAGTGTGGTTGTGAGGTTGCAACAAGTATAAAAACTTACCAACACTACTACAATGAAAACATTAGAACAGAACATAAACCTAAAATACTATAGGAGTATTTTGTGTTACTATAAATTACTTATGTGCTTATTTCGTTACCCCAATTCTCACGTAGATAACATGGGTGGACCCCATCCCCACGGCGACCCGTACTTCCCGAACGAAGGCAATGGTGGATGGTTTGGAGAAGAGCCAGAAAATGATCATCCAATCCCTTTGGATGATCACCATGCTGAAGGCTCTTCGGATGGTGCTAACTCTGAGCCTGAGGTTGAGAACCTACCCCCGGTGGCTCCCAATCCAAATCCTAACCCTCTTCCGGCTTTTCAAGGCCCGACGCCTCCTTGGGTAGAATGTTTGGAGACATAGAGCGAAGAGCAAGGTCAACTTATGCCGTTTAACGGGGACCGAAGCTTCTATAACCTGAGCGAGGGAAGCTCAGCAGACAGGGTTTTGCCAATCCTGGTCCGCAGGGTTGCCCGAAACGACATTCAGGGCAGGACAGCACTCCATCAAATCCCGGAAGTTAACGCCAATGCGAGAATTCATACCCTCCGCACCATTCGTCTGGAAGATGCTCGTGAGAGATCTAGGGGAGACCATGAGGCCCTACTGTAAGCACTAGCTGAAAATCGAGCCGAAGTCATAGAGCTCCGAGTACGCCAGAGGGTGTACGAAAGACACCTGCTAGATATGGAACGTCAACGGGTTGAACTAAGGGTTCACTAGAGGGATGACCATCACCAGTAAAAGATGCTTTATCTTTCCCTCCTTGTTATAGGGAATCATTTTCCTGTCTATGCCCTATGTATCACTTTTCTATGTAACTACCCCAGTACCGTAAGTACTTTTAGTTAGGCCTTTATGCTGTCAAAACTTTTCTACTCCAGATATGATGTAAAACCTACTACAAGGTCAATTTTCCCAAACTTATTACATCATAATTATCAACGATATGGACAGTCGGCTAATTTCTGTGTCAACCTTTGTTCAAATACTTTCATCCTAGTATCGTTCGAATTCTATCTGAAACGCACTCTAGTCAAGTTATTGAGCTATGGTAATTTAGCTCAGAGATCACTTCCAATTTTTGTCAAAGGTTGGATAGCAATCGTCTTATAACCATTCTATGAACTTACTTCTACTCTTTACTAGGACTACATCATAGGGATGTAGGTCAAACCCTCGAGAACTTACTCCTACTCTTTACGTGAATGGTCGAAATACATCTAGGTTCAACCTTTGTCACTCACGAACTCATTTTCTTCTGTATAACAGAATCATGTCGTCATCCAGAAATAACCAGCCGAGCAACGAAACCCCTATCCTTCATATCGACGCCGCTACATTCCAAGCCACGGTAACAGCTGCAGTGGCGGCTATCCTTGCAAACCTCAGCGCTAACAGCGCAAGCAAGGCTGGCAAAGGGATTGACAATTCCGATCGTTGTATCGATCCGGGAAGCCAACAAATGATAACAGTAAAAGACTTGCAAAGCCGAAAGACCGAGAATAGGAAACGAAAGCGTCAGGCCCAAAAGGAGCGCAAGCGATCCCAAAGACTTGCCATGCAACAGCAACAAGTGACAACCCCTGCCATCCTAACACCGACCAGGCCATACGAGGGAAAACTTCCGAAGTGTGACAAGTGTAGCTTTCATCATAATGGAGCTTGCCATGAAATGCAATGCTATAATTGCCACAAAAAAGGGCACCATGCTCGTAGCTGTGGAGCACCGACACGACCCATCACTCAAGTCCCCGACATCGGAGTCAACCAGGCTTGCTATGGTTGCGGTGAAATCGGACACTTTAAGATGAATTGCTCGAAAAGGAGGAGCAACGAAAGCAACCGTGTCCACATAACTCCGACCCGACACATCACTTCCACCACCGATGCTGGTGCTAGCCAGATATGTCACCTATGCGGTGAGATAGGACACCTCGAGAAGGATTGTCCAATAACGAAGAACTCTAGCGCAGACGGGAAGATACTAAGGATCACAGCCGCAGGAAAGACTACTCCGGACCCACGTTGAAATACTAGGGCGTTTCGTTATAATATACTTGTAAACTGTTAAATGCTAGTGCAACTCGAGTCTTGTCTTTTGCGAGATCCCGCCAGTTAAGGGGCTCTCGTGCTGCGTATACTTGCTTTTGTAGTATACCTTATTCGCAGCTGTAGTCTTGTAGTAAACTAAAGTACTGAAACTCTGTTAAAAGTTGCACCGTTGTGTTTAGTTTGTAACACCTTTTTGAACTAAGTCTAATGCCTCTTATTCCGAGTAGTCCGACATTTTCATATAACTTGAGTAAATCCTACCCTCACAATACCAGTCTCACGCGTAAATTCTTTTCTCCGAAATCGCCTTTCTAGCGAAGCCGTCATTTCAGAACTCCGAGGTACTCATGTGGAGAGTATCTTATGTTTCGTATCCTTCCCGAAGACACCTCAGCAAACCTCCCCGGAGTACCACTCGTACAGCACTCAAGTTCAACCCAAAGACCCATACGTTTGATCCATCACTGGAGAAGGTATACGCAAGGGTGGTATATAATAAAGGTTCTACAGGCTTAGAATTAATGATTCCACATTAACTTCTTTTCCTTGTTTGGATGTGAGCTTAAAGAAGAATCATTTATTCGACTGCCTTTTCTGTCTTAGTTATATACGACTCGTATACACGAAGCTGTGATTGATGAACCAAATATGAATTTTGATATGAACTTTAAGACGGAGACTGCCCAAGACTACGAGTGATCGTACTGCCATGTGGATAAACTTAGAATCCAACCAAATGCCTTCTCACCGATCGAGACAATAGATTCAGATGGAACAGAAAACTCCCAGGATTACCTCCGCAACGTCAAGTCGAATTTAGAATCGACTTAGTTCCAGGGGCTACCCCAGTAGCCAAACCGCCCTATCGTCTAGCGCCTGCATTGATGCAAGGACTGTCCGATCAACTTAACGAACCGCTCAGCAAGGGCTGTATAAGACCAAGCTTCTCACCCTAGGGAACTCCAGTCTGGTTCGTCAAAAAGAAAGACTGATCACTTCGAATATGCATCAATTACAGGAAGCTCAACAAGCTAACCGTCAAAAATCAGTACCCTTTGCCTATCATAGACGAATTATTTGATGGACTGAAAAGGGCAATCTTCCATTCAAAAGTCGATCCAAGATCCGGGTATCGCCGACTACGAGTGCTAGGGGAGGATGTTCTGAAGACAGCCTTCCGAACTCGTTATGGGCACTAAGAAGTCGTAGTGATGCCGTTCGGATTAACAAACGCACCCGCAGTATTCATAGATTTAATGGATAAGGTGTGTCGTCCTTACTTAGATCAGTTCGTCATCGTCTTCATCGATGACACACTTATCTACTCTCGTAGTAAGGAGGAGAATAGTCAACATCGTTAACAGATCTTGGAAACGTTTCGATTAGAGGAGCTCTACGCGAAATTCTCTTAAACGTGAGTTTGGATTCGAAGGGTCAAATTCCTGTGTCGCATTGTTAGCAAAGAGGGAATTCAAGTAGACACTCCCAAATCCAGGGCTCAGTTGCATTTTGATGTAACGAGGTAAGGTCATTACCTAAGCCTCCCATCAGTTAGAAACCCTCAAAGCTAGATATGAAAGTCACGATCTAGAGTAAGAGGGTATCATTAGAGAAGATCGTTCAGATTAGTGGACGATTAAAGCCTCTAGTGACCGACAGAAAAGTTATGCAGGGCTTTTCGAGATTCTCGCTAGAATCGGCCCTGTATCTTACAAACTTAACTTACCCGCAAACTCAGTAACGTATATTCTACTTTCCACGTCTCGAACTTGAAAAAGTGTCAGTCTGACGAGACTCTTGTAATCCCACTCGACGAAATCGAGATCAACAAGAGCCTCAACTTCGTGGAAGAACCTGTAGAGATCATGAATCGAGAGGTCAAGAAAACAAAGCAAAGCCAAATCCCGATAGTGAAGGTTCGATGGAACGCCAAGCGAGGACCTGAATTCACTTGGGAGCGAGAGGATCGGTGGGAACTGAAATATCCTCATCATTTACTTAGTTATTTTGTAACTACTTATTTGCTTAAACTCTAATTTCGGGACAAAATTCCTTCTAACGGGGGGATGATGTGACGACCCGAAATTTCCATTCGTACAAACCCTACTGTCAAGCACTTCAGATAAAAGTCAAATACTTTTCTGCTAAATTCTAGCCGGTTTAAAGTCCGTTTGAGTGTTTTAAAGCTTAGTACTTCAGGAAATAACTGGAAAGAGGATACCCTAGGGTTTATTGTGCATCAATAAAGTCTTAAAACTCCAAGAGTTTGGAGTTTACGGCCCAAACATGGTGTTTACGGCCGTAAACCCCAAGAAGTATAAATATGACACTTAGTCATTTTTATCACTTTTTCACCATTTCAAGCCTAGAAAACTCATTTCTCTCTCAAGTATCATCCGACATTTCTTCCAATCTTCCAAAAATGTAAGTGTTTTCTCCGTTGATTTGTTGATATAACACTTTATCTAGTGTTTATACACGATTTCATCCATGAAATCTCCTCTTTTCTTAGATCTTCAAGTGTTCTTCAAGAACACCAAGAACACACACTAGTGTTTTTGGACCTTAAACACTCTTGCAAGCTTCCTATAAGTAAGTACACTCCACCTAATTAGTTACTTACTTAGTATACTTGTTAAACCATTGGAAAGCATCAAAAATCACCAAAAACACATGGGTTTACGGTCAAGGGATCTCCTTGAACCGTAAACACCATCAAGTGGTGCATAAGTACCACCAACACCTTCTAGGGCTTGGATATTGGACTAGAACCTTGCATGCATGAGCTAGAAACCCCAAAACACGAAATAGTATGAGTAACCATGAGTTTACGGCCGTAAACTCATGGGTTTACGACCGTAAACTCCAAGGGAGTGGTCCAAGGACCGTAAACTCCAATAAAGGGCCACTTTGAGCCCTAGTCCCTTCATAAGCCTTGGATGTAAACATAGAACACTTCCTTGAGGGGTATAAGACCTTCAAACACACAATGGCACAAATTACCATGAGCTTACGGCTGTAAACTCATGGGGGAAACGACCACGGGCCGTAAACTGATGTGTTGTTACCATATGGGAAGTAAACTCCAATGTGAGGCCATACTCTCTTTAGATGCAACCCTTTAGTACTCCTAACACTTGAAACAAAGTGTTTCCATGTATTAGGGTGTCTTTACTTGATTAATTAGTTGTTAAATGACTAATTAGATACATTTATGTATCACTACATGTTAAATAGGATCCGTGTGTATGTTCAAGTCCTCACTTGACACTTAGCATCCTATCCGACACTTCCATCCAAACCACTCACTATAGGTGAGTTCATACACCTTAATTAACCTTTTAAATGTTTTTAAATGCTTTTATGGGGGGGGAGGGGGAATACAAGTTGAATCATGATAGTTATCATATCAATCACATGTGATTAATAACTATCAAACTATGGATTTACTACACTTTTAGCTATTTTATCAAGTAAACTACTTCAAAATGCTTTCTCGAATGCTTTTACACGTTGAACTCTTTATCAAACTTGTTTTCTAAACTACATCTTTCCCTTCAAATTCTGTTATGACCATGTTTCAAACAAAGGTTTTCATGTACTTTAAACTATGTTCCAAATAAGGGATTTCTTATACTTTAAACTGTTTATATCAAACAAACTGCTTTTAAATAGTTTTATAAATTGACATCAAGTCATCAAGTCTTATTATTAAACTTTTCAAATGTTTTACAAAACTTCTTTTAAACTTTCATATTGTCAAATGCATGCATATATATGTATAGTTATATAAGTAATATTTAAAGGACTTAGGACTGCTAACCCGCCTTATTTCATGTTCCTTGTTTGGTTGTGGACTTAGGGTATCCTGTTATTTGTCCTAAGGTCGTCTAAATATTAGTTATACATTATGTATACCTATATAGACATAAAAGTTCTATCAGTCAGTTCAGTACCTTTGGGTAGCAAAGGCATACTTCCATTTATTCATATACATATATTACTAGTAACTATAATGGGTATAGTTTGGAGTTACTATTTACTATTCCTAGTGCAAGGAATCACACAAGAGTCATTTCATTCATGAGTCTATACAAATATATTACATACTATAGGAAGAGACACTATTACATACTATATATAGAGACACTATTGTATACTATATGAAGATGCACTAGTACAAACACTACTCCCCACGGGACTGACCATCCTATAACTGGAGTCTGCATTTCATTCATTTAGACTTTTCGAGGCGTATTGTTTATTTAATACCACCTGGAGTCTGCATTTCATTCATTTAGACTTTTCGAGGCGTATTGTTCACTTAATACCACCTGGAGTCTGCATTTCATTCATTTAAGACTTTTCGAGGCATATTGTTCATTTAATACCACCTGGAGTCTGCATTTCATTCATTTAGACTTTTCAAGGCGTATTGTTCGTTTAATACCACCTGGAGTCTGCATTTCATTCATTTATACTTTTCGAGGCGTATTGTTCATTTAATACCACCTGGAGTCTGCATTTCATTCATTTAGACTTTTCGAGGCGTATTGTTCATTTAATACCACCTGGAGTCTGTGTTTTAATCACTTTATAGCCAGCAGTGTCACTGCTGAGGTAAAATATTATTTTCCTTATTACAGTTACTTTGTGATTTTATCACATACACATTTATGTATAACTTTATTTAGATAATAATAGTTATACAGGGGAAAAACCTTCATTTTTGCAGAGGTGGAAACCTTCAAAACAGTCGGGTCTTGATAGAAGACTACTTTTTATACTTGTAGGAAACATGGTATTTTCTAGGGTTTTCTTACTTATACAAACTTTTCATAAAACATTTACAAGTCTTTTCCTTTTAGTTTTACAAATCAATGACACTAAAATACTTATGAATTCACTAGCTTTAAAGCTGATACTCGCTTTCAAAATAACTTGTATTCTCAGGTCACGAGTAGACAGGTACGATGACCAGGTTTTGAGAAGACGGAGCAGTCAAGACTCGTCTTTTATTTTGATACATTATATTCATATCTTATTCTATGAAAGAACACATGTATTAAAATCCTACTATTAATGCAATGGATGATGTTGTTTCTTGTTTACTACTTTACACTGTTGTGATACTTTACATGACGTCCTCCGCCCCAGAACGTTTCCGCCGTTCTTGGTTTTGGGGTGTGACAGCGACGCTGCCCCAGGTCCACAACCAAAAAAGGAACAGGAGATAGCGCAGAAACACACATACTAAATCCACATAATCATAATTATATACCACCCTAGCGTATACACTTAATAGTGATAGGTGGGCTGTATTTGTCCTTAGCCTTTGTGCTGGAACTTGACTTGTTGGACGAGTGGTAGTTTCTGGAAGGTTTGATGAGCATACTTCGGAAAGGTTTCGGAGTGCAAGGTACTCTCGCATGAGTACTTCGGGGTCGAGAATATGAGGGAGACGATTATGAGGTCTGTGTCGGTTTGTCCTTACGAGTGACGAGGGTTTCGTTAGTCTGTTGGTTCAGGTGATGGATTTTCGAAACACATAAAATTGGTATGGTGAGGACCACGCCAAATCCACGACGAATGATGACGACGAACTCTTTACAGAAACAAATGCTAGGCCGATTTGAAAGAAACGTTTGTTATACGATGGTGTATACCGAGTGTGCTTGACAATGTATTCTTTGTAGACTTTCTAGTGCTTTCAGTTTTCTCCTTGATATTACCACTGCCACATATCGTACCGCGATAAGCGAGTACTAACAGTGAAAGTGCTTTGATAACTAGTGTCGATACTTTATATTATGATCCTTCTTGGTACTTCCATGATCGCTTGACATATACAGGTTATGTATAATTAAGATGAATAAGACGGTCGACTGAGTGACTCTACCCAAAATCCACAACCAAACAAGGAACAAGAAATGAGGCGGAATCACTCACTCTAAGCCTGCAAAATCTTAGTTATACATAACCCTGATGTACATGCTAAGCCATCATAGCTCACCTGAACGGATCTTTAGTTCTCTTATGAATGATGTGACGTGTTCGGACGAGTGAGTTATTATAATTCCTTTTTTATTTCCCCAAATTTTTAATCTTAATATAAAATATGGATTAAATCTTTAAAGTAATTTTATTTAGAAGCCGTACCGTTTTCGCTGTTGGTTCCGGGGCAGCTTCTCTTGTGGTGATCATCAGAATTCGTCCATCCGCGCCAGAGTTCCTCGTTATCGGGTAGTCCCTTTTGTAGTGTCCTGTCTCGCCACACCCATAACAAGCCTGGCTTACTTCAACTCCGGGAACTTGGGAGATCGGTTGTGCCGGCGCCCTATAGAAACGGGCAGTGTGCCCCTTCCTGTGGCAATTCATGCACTGCATTTCCCAGCATACTCCGGTGTGGTGGTAGTTGCACTTACCAAACTTCGGGAGAGTTCCGACATATCGACTGACGGATGCTGGAGTGGAAGGTGTTGTGGCGGCGTGTACAGTAACTACTTGTTGCTCCTGCGGGGGTTCCGGTGTCGTTTGTTCCTTCCTCTTGTTCCCCAAATTTCGTTTATAGTCCCCTCCCTTTGTTGGCTCGGGAACGGGGACCACCATGCCATGGCGGACTCCATGGTCAATGAGTCGTTGGGCCAGGAATTTGGCGCTATCGATGGTAGTTGGGTTAGATGACAGTACATCTCCCTGAATCGGGGTAGATAAACCGTAGATGTATTTTTCTATCTTCTTACTCTCAGGGGTAACCATCCCGGGGCACAGTGCTGTCAGGTCGCTAAACCTGTCAGTGTAGGCCACTATGTCTGAGCCGACCATGGTATGTTCCCATAGCCCTTGCTCCAGTTTTTGAACATCGCCTCTTGGACAGTATTCTTCCAACATCATCTCTTTCAGGTTCTCCCAACCCATCGAGTTAGCCACTGATAGGGTCAGTGACTTAACATGGCCATTCCACCATGTTAGGGCTCTGTCGGAGAAGGTGCATGCAGCAAACTTCACTTTGCTCCATTCTGGGCACAGACAGATTTCGAAAATTGAATCTGTTTTCTCGAACCATCGCCTTGGAGCAATGATGAAGGGTCCAGTTAATGGTTTGGTCTAGGCTTTCATTGTAATAGTTCATTATGAGTCTTTAGTGGATTTTTGGTGTTGTTTAGCAGTTTACGGTCCAAGGGTGAGTTTACGGCCGTAAACGCAGTTTGCGGCCCAAGTCAGATATAAATAGAGGAGTTGTAGGTCTTTGTCTAGTTGTTGATGCCATAGTGTTCACGGTTCATTCTGTCGAGTTGTACCAGACGTTTTATGCTATAAACGTGTGCAAGCTTGATTTCTTTTCTTCTTCTACTTCTATTGTGATTGTTTGTTGCTTGATCATTGGTAAAGATCCATTTTAGGATCTTACAATTTGTATCAGAGCAAAAACCGGTGTCAAAGCTTCATTGAATCGAGTTTTCGGCTGTTTAGACTGACATTCTTTATTGTTCGAGATTGGCTTTAGTGTTTTCGTGGTTAAAGGGATTGAATCTACTCCAAAATCGCATTTTTGAAGAACTTCTGGGAGTTTACTGCCGACCGTAAACTCAGTTTACGGCTGTAAACTCAAGAACCTTAATCAACCGCAAACTGTGAATCTTCATTAACCATAAACTAAGCTTCAATAACCGTAAACACTTAAACCGTAAACATCCAAACCGTAGTCATCCAAACCGTAAACACAGTTTACGGTCGTAAACACTTCAACCGTAAACCCAGTTTACGGTCGTAAACACTTCAACCGTAAACCTAGTTTACGGTCGTAAACTCATAAACCGTAAACGCAGTTTATGGTCGTAATCTCATCAACCGTAAACTCTTTTCTGACTTTATTCTGCTCTAATTTCTGATGGAATCTCAAAGTCAAACTCATTTTCACGAACTTGATACTGTCATGGGCACTACTATACGTATTCCAAGATTAATGTCTACAGATGGTTTTCCTGAGTGGAAATACAGGATTGAAAAGTATATTAAAATGAAGGACTTTAAAGTTTGGAGAAGCATTCTTAGAGGCCCTGTTAGAATCACTATGACATTTGGAGGTCAAGTGATAGACAACGCTGTTGAAAACTACACAGATGAAGAGTTTGAAAAGGTGGAAGAACAGGAAAGGGCTTTAGCCACTCTAACCATGGCATTATCTCCTGATATTGCTCAAGGTTTCTGAGAGTATACTTCAGCTAAAGATTTATGGGAAGCCCTAATTGAGGTATATGAAGGCAATGAAGATATGAAGGAGAGTCGCCAGGACATGTTGCGACAAAAGTTCAATATGTTCAACTACATTCCAGGAGAGACTCTTGAGGCACAGCTGCAGCGGTTCACAACTCTCACCACTGACATGAATATATCTGGGATTTTCTTGACCAAGTCAGAGATTAACAAGAAGCTTCTGAATGCTCTTCCTAGGTCATGGGACATGAATGTTGCTGTGATTAAGAAGACCAAGGATCTGAATCGCCTCACTCTTGCTGAAATCATCGCGATCATCAAAGCTTGTGATATTGATGACAAACAGAGAGAGATTAACCATGTGAACTCGTACTCAACTGCAAATCTTGGAATCTCATCCAACAATGCTCTCTCATCAATCATGTCTTCCTCAGGTCAAGCTTTTGCTGCTCAACAACCTCAGATTCAGACCTTCGCTGCTGCTTCATCCATTCCTCATTCTCAAAGCCAGCCATTTGTCACTCCACAAGTTGTTCCCCCTCCAAATGTGCCAGTTGTAGCCTCTTCCTCAAACACGAAAGACACCGATGAAAATCAGGCTCTAGCCACTGGGCTTGTTAACTGCTACAATGCTTTTGTAGCTGGAGAGCTTCCACCTCAGCTGTCATTTGCTGATCTGTATCAAATTCATCCAGAAGACGTGCAAGAGATGGACATTACATGGCAGATTGCTATGGTTGTTTTCAGGGCCAAGCAGTTTGCTAAAAAGACAGGGAAGAAGAACTGGGGCATGAATGCTGACAAGAAGGTGGGATTCAACAAGGGCATGCTGCGATGTTTCAACTGCCACGAACCGGGTCACTTTGCTCGTGAGTGTCCAAAACCTGATCGTAGGACGAACAACAACAGGACGATGGTTGCAGTGGGAAACAATCATACAGGTGCTGCGGTTAATGGTGAAACTGCTATGATCGCTCACCTAGCTCAAATTGATGATGCTCCTCTGAAGAATGATGTAGCTGATCCTGAAGCAGAAATGATGGAGCTGCAGTTTGCTATGATGGTGTCTTCTAATTCCGAGCCCAGGAAGAATGAGATAAATCTACCTTCTTGCTCTCAGGCATGTAATGAATATGTTAAACTTCTTCATGATGAAATTCAATTATTACGTAGAGAAGTAGAGGACCTTAGATATGAGGGCTATCAGCTTAGGAAAGGACAGAAACCCCTTAAGGCCCAGTTAGAGACAAAAATAAAAGATTTTAAAAGAATTCAGACAGAATACAGTGAAAAATGTGAGCTTTATGATTATGTTAAGAGACAAAGTGATGAGTTAATTACCGAGCTTGATACATTAAAAAGACAATTTGAAACTGCAAATTTTGATTTTAGAAAATTTGATGGATTAAGTGAGGTAGTTTCCAACATGATTGATCACTGCATGCAGTTCAAACGAAACCAACAAAAGGGTTTAGGATACGATAGTGTACCTCCTCCTTATAATCATACGTATCAGTATCAACCCCTATCCAAAGATGAGATTGCCAACGAACCATTCATGGTTTATGGCAAGCCATCTGGTTTCGTTTCAGGAGGATTTATTAATGTTGAAAGTACTGACGTTTCTACTTCCCCTGTATATCAACCCTTATATCAGGCAAAGCGTGAAGTTGGAGAATCTGTTTCTGTTTCTGATTCTGATATTTTTGTTTCAAATGAAAAAGTTTTTGTTTCTGATGTTAAAACTGAGAATATTTCGTGTGATTCTTCGACATCTGCTACTGTTGAATTTGATTTCTTTGATATATTTGATGAACTGTTTGGTAACTCTGATGCTTGTGATTCTCATGAAAACACATCAATTCCACAAGTCACTCCATCTGAGGCACCCTCACTTATCTCACAACCTATTTCTCATACATGTTCTTCTGAGAAGAGTAAGAGTGTCTGTCAAGAAAATAAATCTCAGAAATGCAGTACAAGTTCAAATAATAAACAGATTTGTTTTAATTGTAGTGTTGGTGGTCATATAGCTAGGAATTGTCAAAATAGGATCTTTGTGAACTATATGTCACCAATAGGAGAGAACGAATCTCGAGGAAGGTCTTTAATTAGAAAATCCTCATGAACTCGTTCTCAAAATGAGGATTGGAAAGATGATCGAAGCAGAAAAAGGGCTGTTTTTCAAAAGAATAAAAGGGTTTTTCATAACAAAGCTCAAAATAGTTTGCCAAAACTGAACAAGGCTCCGCCAAGATCGGTTTCGTCAAAAAGCAGTTCTGGATCTTCAACCACTTCTAGTAGAACATCCAGAGGCTCAGTGCAAACTAATAAGAAACCTATTTCAAAACCACCTGAGAATGTTATAAAACCTAAATATCATTGGATGCCCAAATCAATTTCCAATCCATCATCATCATCCTCTGAAGTGATTAGAAATGAGGATCCTAATTTGAAAACATTAAAAGATAAATCAGAGAAAGCGAAAAGGAAACCCATGACAGTGATGACCTGGGTTCCCAAATCAAAATGATCCCGCTCATTTTGCAGGGACATTTGCGGAGGAATGTCGTCCGTCCTTGGTATGTCGACAGCGGCTGCTCCCCGCATATGACAGGAGATATCTCCCAATTGAGCGACATTCATTCTTTTAATGGGGGGTATGTTTCCTTCGCGGGCGGAGATGGTGGCAAGATCTCTCAAAGAGGAACCGTTACAAATGGAGTGCTAAGCTTTGAAAATGTCAACTTTGCTCCCGAGTTAAAGCATAGCTTGTTGAGTGTTTCCCAAATTTGCGACAAAGGCTATTCTACCCATTTTACCGATAAAGAATGCATGATTCTCAAGCCAGGAATTGTCAACCCGGAAGAGTGGATTCTCGTCAAATCTAAACGGTATGGGAGTGCTTACATTATTGACATGAACAGTAACATACCTGAACAAGTCTCTTGCCTATTTTCAAAAGTGTCCGAACAAAATGCAATGATGTGGCACCGACGACTCGGTCATGCTAACGCGAAAAACCTGAATCGCCTTGCTAAGAATGAGATGGTCTGAGGCTTACCTGTCAGAGACTTTATTACATTTGAGAAGTGTGTGTCCTGTGCCCAAGGAAAACATCATAGAAAACCACACCTTCCAAAGCAAGTCAACTCAATCAGTCAGGTGCTCCAATTATTGCATATGGACTTATTTGGTCCGGTCAACGTCCTGAGCATCAATAGAAGTTCGTACTGTCTAGTTGTGATCGATGATTTCTCTCGTTTTACGTGGGTCTTCTTCTTATCCAACAAAGTTGGGGTTGCTGATCTGATAAAGAAGTTCATTGTGATGATTGAGAATCAAACCAACAATCAGGTGAAGGCGCTTCGTACTGACAATGGAACCGAGTTCAAGAATGCGGTTCTTGACCATTTTTGCGCAGAAAAGGGGATCGTGCGTCAATACAGATCTGCTCACACGCCTCAACAAAACGGTGTTGCTGAAAGAAGAAATAGAACTTTAAAAGACGCTGCAACGACAATGCTTTATGATTCTAAATTACCTGTTTTCTTTTGGGCCGAGGCGATTAAGACTGCTTGCTACATGCAGAATCGTGTTCTAATCAACAAAGCTCAGATGAAGACACCGTATGAGATTCTCTATAAACACAAGCCTTCAGTCAGCCATTTCCGTGTATTTGGCTGCCCTTTCACCCTTCTTTACTTGGAATCCAACCCTAAATTCAATGCCCAAGTCGATGATTGTTACTTTGTAGGGTATGCTGCGCGCACTGCATATAGGGTTTACAACAAGAAGACTAAGCAGATTGTCGAATCCTATGACGTGTGCTGGTTGGATGAGAATGAAACAGACGCTCGAGTGGGTCCTGACTGGTTATTTGATTACACATCGCTTTTCAAATCCTTAAATGTGTCTTCAGATGGTTCAAATGGATCCTCTTCTGGTTCGAATATTGTTTCTGAAGACGAAGACGAAGAAGTTGTTTACAGACCTCCAACGGTTGAGGGGGAGTCTTCTACTCCATCTGAGGGGGAGTCCTCTGCTCCACCTGAGGGGGAGTCATCTGATCGACTTGATAGTCCAGAGTCTAAAGTTCAAAATGGAACTCCTGATGCCGACGCTACACCTCTTACCCCTATTGAAAGAGAGTTCATGTCTAGAGATGCTTCCACTGTCACTCCAACTTTTATGGAACTACTCTTTCCTGAAGAAATAGCTATTGAGTTTGTAGCAGATTCAGCTAATGTGGATCAATCAGCAAATTATGGAGGTTTCAACATTCACACTCTTCCTGTTTCACTCAATGATATCAGCCAAGACATACCTTCAAGAATTCAACGTGATCATCCGATCGAAAACGTCATTGGTCAGCTGGGTGATGGAGTTAAAACGAGAAGTCAGAGTGGAGATGTCAATGCATGTCTCTACTCTTGAGTTATATCTCAAATAGAGCCCAAGAACGTTGACATGGCTTTGAATGAGCCCAGCTGGGTAGATGCGATGCATGAAGAGCTAAATCAGTTTGAAAAGCTCGGGGTTTGGAAATTGGTTGAGTTACCAAAGGGCAAAAGGTCTCTTGACACACGATGGGTCTATCGAAACAAGCACGATGATTCTGGTGTAATAGTGCGCAATAAAGCAAGGTTGGTGGTTCACGGGTTTCGACAAGTTGAGGGTCTTGATTATACTGAGGTTTATGCTCTCGTGGCTCGCTTGGAGGCTATTCGTATCTTCCTTGCTTATGCTTCCTACATGAAATTCACGGTTTACCAAATAGATGTCAAGACTGCCTTCTTGTATGGCAAGGTGAAGGAAGAAATCTACGTTGATCAACCCCCTGGGTTCCTTAACTCAAAGTTTCCTAATCATGTCTACAAGTTGGATAACGCGTTGTGTGGGTTACATCAAGCTCCTCAAGCATCGTATACGAATCTAACAAAGCACTTGCTCGAGCGTGGATACTCTCGCGGCACTATTGATTAAAATTTATTCATCAAGCATGTTGGTAATGATCAGATTCTAGTCCAGATCTACGTTGACGACATTATCTCCGGGTATACCAGTCCACAGCTATGCAAAGAGTTTGAAGGCGTGATGAAAAAGCGGTTTGAGATGAGTTCACTGGGTAAAATGACCATGTTTCTGGGGCTTCACGTCAAACAAAATTCAACCGGAATCCTGCTACATCAAGCTAAGTATGTGGAGGATATTCTTGAGAAGTTCGGGTTTCAAGACGCAAAACCTGCATCGACACCAATGGCTGAAAGACCCCTGCTGAATCCAGATATTGATGGCGAATCCGTAGATCAGACACACTACAGATCGATAATCGGATCGTTGATGTATCTTACTGCAAGTCGTCCCGACATCATGTTTGCAGTTTGTCAATGCGCTCGCTATCAGGCTAATCCTAAACTTTCACATCTTATTGTTGTAAAAAGAATTTTTCGGTATATCAAAGGCAACCCAAATTTGGGTCTTTGGTATCCGAAGAATTCTGAATTTGATTTATATGCTTTTGCTGACAGTAATTATGGAGGCTGTGAGCTTGACAGGAAATCTACATCATGAGGGTGCCAATTCCTTGGAGATAGGCTGGTGTCGTGGCAGTGCAAGAAACAGCATACCGTCTCCACCTCAACAGCAGAAGTGGAATACGTTGCTGCATCTGCTTGCTGTTCTCAAGTTATCTGGATCCAACATCAGCTGTTGGACTACGGTTTGAATTATGTAGAAACCCCCATTCATTGTGATAATGAGGCCGCAATTCAAATTACTAAAAAGCACATTGATATCAAAATTCATTTTATCAGAGATTCTTATGAGCGCTCGCTCATCCGGCTAGAACAGGTTCCCACTGCGAATAGTGTGGCGGATCTATTCACCAAGCCATTTAACAAAGCTCGATTCGATGTGCTTGTGGGATTTTTGAAAATGATTCGTTTTGAGGATTAAATTTTTGCTTAGGTTGGTTTAAATTTGCGCATTTTAGTGATTTCATGCTCACCCATGCACAAATTTAGGGGGAGAAATAAACAAAAACCAAACAAAAAAAATTAAAAAATTAAAAAAATCCAAAAACCTTTTTGTTTCTGTTTTATTCTTTTCAGAAAATATTCAAAAATCCAAAAACATTAAAAATTCTGAAAAATCAAAAATATTGTCGCTAACAGTTTTGCTTGTAGATATGGTACTGGGAAGTGATATTATCAATTGATAACAGGCAATCTGAGTCTGCGTAACGTGCCCAAAATTAAATTGTCTATGCTCTGTGTTTGATGCGCTGGTAGGAACGAAAGATTCTAAATGGACATGACTAGGCAGACTTAAACTTAAGGAATTCATAGACTTGACAAATCTTGACCTAGTTAGATCCGTTTAGCCTGACAATACGACGCTTGGATAGGTTGAGCAGGGAGATAAATATGGGAATCTACTGGTCACATTAAAAGAACCTGTATCTGGAACCGTGGATTAACTTTTCCTCGATGTGCGGATTCTGTCCTTAATTCCGGTATTGATGGGGTGACTGGTGAATTCCGATAAATTAGGTCTGTAGAAAATTGTTTTCTCTCTATCTGTCTGTTAGTCATATGTTGCTTCCTTTGCGTGATCGAGAGATCCGACCTGGACTGTAATATATGCAACTCTATTTCTCTGCATCCTCTATCTATGCAATTCTTTCTATCTGTTAGCCATATATTGTCTCCTCTGTGTGACTCACAATCCGACCTGGTACACAGTATATGCATCATTCTTTTTCTCAATCCCTCTAAAAAACTTCAGTTAGTCATATGTTTCACCCTCTGCATGATTGGAAGAGATCCGACCTAGGTGTATAGCATATGCATTCTAAATCTATCTTCTCTCTTAATAATTGTCTGCTCACCCGATGTAAGGAGTATTCTGGAAGTCCTTGATTACTGGAGCATATCAGGAAACATGTTCTACTACAATTAAAATTGAACACTTACAGATTGTCTATAGATCTCGCTGCTCAATTTAGGTGGACAACAATATCCCTGGTCATTGTCAGCTGAATGGTCCTTAAGAAATATTATCTAGGAACTTAGGATCACTTTGTCTTGTAACTAATGGTATGTCCTAATTCTGTCACAATTTTTCGTGTTTAAGTGGACCACAATACCGGCGATCGACCAGACAAAGACGTGGAGATAAAGGTACCGACAAGTGGATTAAGGCTGTCGAACAACTTTGATCCCAGTATCACAAAATTATTTTCAGTGATTTTTGAGATGAATTTAAGTCTGTATTTATTTTATCTCAATTTTATTTTTATTTTTATTTTTATTTTATTTTTATTTTTTATTTTTAATTGTCAAAATTTAATTTTTAAACTCTTAAATTTTAGAAATTATTTTATTTTATTTTTAGTTTACTTTTAATTTTATTTTAATTTTAAAATCCTCGAAAGGCTTTATTTGTGAAAAATTAATTGGGATTTGGACTGTGCCTTATACTGTGTAGGAGACATGTAAAATTCAAAGGAGGTATAAAAGGTGGAGTTTACTGCTGTAAACCCTTTCCACCTCACTTTTCATCCTTCCGGCCGCAAACCCTCTCTACTCTCTCTCATCCTCGAAAAATTTTCGAGTGTTTTTGCAAAATCGTTTAGTCCACATCAAAGGTATGCTAAAACCGACTGAGGAAATGGTGTTTGTTCATCGATTCGACTGAAACTGGGGGATTAATCGAGGTTTTTCAGTTCGTCGGCGTTTACGGTTTAGGGAGGGCTTACGACCGTAAACGGTCTGAGCTTACGGTCTAGAAGTTTACGACCGTAAACTCCTTTTGGAGCTTACGACCGTACACTCGATTTACGGTCAGGAGCTCACTACAATGGGTTTACGGCCGTAAACCCAATTTCGACTGTAAACTCAATTTTGACCAGTATTGACCGTAAACTCAATTTGGACCGTAAACCCAATTTTGACCATGTTTGACCGTAAACTCAAAAATCTTGATCAAAATATTTTTTAAGGCCAAAATGAAATTGATTAATTAACAGAACTTAAAGCTTTAACTGCTCAAATATTTTGTTTTGTTACTTGGCCTGGTTTAGTGCAGATCAATGGCGAGTTTGAAGTTTGCTGACATGCATAACTTGGCTATTGTACTGGATGATCCTCCTGCTGCTCATGGAGATTTCAGATCGATGATCTACAGGCTGAGAGAATGCTGCCTAGCCTTTGCCATTACTGTGAACCCAGTCATTTATCAGAAGATTGTCAAGGAGTTCTGGCAGACTGCTAAGATGACAAGAGACAATGGAGTAGTTATCGTTGAAGCTGTGGTTAAAGGATGCAAGATTATGATCACTGAGCAGTACATCAGAGAAACATTGTTGATTAACGATCAACCTGATTTTCCTACTGAAATCGGGATTGAAGATGTGCAAAAGATTCTCAAGAAGATGGGGTATGAAGGCATCTATCCTCCCACAGTGAAAAAGCTTCTGCCACCCTACTGGAGATTCTTGGCTCATGTGTTTGTGAGCTGTATCTCGGGCAGAAGATCAGGTGCTGATGAAATCTCGCTCAGGAACACAGGGGCAATTGTATCACTGGCTGATGGTATCAAATTCAACTTCTCAAAGTTCATATTGGATGAGTTCTTAGTAAGCATCAATGTTATAAACCGGGAGACCAGAGATTCTTTCTTACTGTATCCTAGGTTCATTCAGTTGTTCATTGACACCCAATTTCCGGAGATGGTCAAAGAGGGAGACACACTAGATATGAAGTCGTTGGGCCCCCACATTGTTGGTCTTATTAAGCAGAATCGCAAGGGCAAGGTCGTCTTCCAAGGATTACATCCTCTTGTGAAATTCGGAAAATTTGCTGAGATAAATGAATCCTCCGAATCTCATGGAACGTCAGATAAAATGTCATTTGAGCCCATTTCTTCTGAGAAAGTCATTTCGGAAGATGATGTTATTACAGTGTCAGATCGTGCTGAAGAAGAAACTCCAGCTCCTAATGCTCAAGTAGCTGAGGAACATGAACTGACATCTGTTCAGGTCCAAAGTGGTTATAATGAGGGGTCTTCAAAAAGCGGAATGGAGACTGATTTGTATGAAGACCTCGATCTCACTGGGTTTGATAACGATGAAATTCCTTTAAATTTTGGTAGTAATGAAGACTTCATGACCGGTGAAAACCTCAACACGCTTCTTGACAATATCGATGAAGTTGCTCATCCAGCAACAGAGATAAGGGAAAATGAAGACGTTCTCGAAGCCACGCCTCCTCTTACCAATCCAATGGCGGAAATAGCAATTCATATGGTGACAGTGTCAGGGATTCCTCCCCTTGATGTTGTTCCACCTACATCTGAGCCATTGGAAAGTGATCGCACAAATACACAGGCCTCTCAACCTCCAACAAAAAGACGAAGACTTGACCCTAGACAGGGAATTCCTGATTCGGGTGTATCTCAAAGCTTTACAACTCCACCAACAACTACTCCCGCCATTGTTTCATCTGAACCCTTCAGTGAAGGTCCTAGCACCTTCTATGAAGCTGGTGGCTCTTCCTTCCCCACAACTTTCTCTCCTCCCAGGCCAGACCATGATGTTGCTTCTGTAAGGCTAGCCAGCCATTTAGCCGAAGAACAATTCACAACGCCTCCCTCACGTGGCAAAGGAATTTCTATTGGGGGTGGCAGCTCAGGAGAAGAGAATCCTTCAATACTTGGATTTCAGAAGGAGATCGATGCACTGAATCAGAAAAATATTGATTTAGATCAGAAAAATATTGAGCTGGATATCAAGGTTGCAGATCTTGAGACGAAGATAAAGCTCTGAAGACGAAGCAGATTACTGATCTTCAGACACATTTTGGCTTATTGACCGCCAGCTACTATGATCTAAAGAAGAAGCTGGAAGAAGATTTTGGCGACAAATTCAAGTCATCTGTCGATGAGCCAAAGATCTATCTTCGTGATGAAGATGCTCCCATAGTTCCACAACCTACAAGAACAACCATCGTTGTTGACCGTTTTGACAAGGAACCGACGTAGGTTCCGAGTGTAGTGGCATTGAAACGTGCTAAATTGGCCAAGTCAGCTGAAAAGGGTCAATTTCTATTCAAAAGGAGCTCAGATCAAAATGCTCCCTGGGATCAATCAAAGATCACCTTTACAGATCTGGGAGAAAATCGGTTCAGAGACTTTTATGGTGATAGGTCAGGGATCATTTCATGGGGATTCCATGATACTATGAACATGTGGATCGTGAGAAGAAAGAGTGGCAGTACTGAAATGTACAAAGATGCTCACGATTTTCACTCTTTGACTAGGATTGATCTTACAGATTTGTTTAAGGCTCCTTTCTCAAATTCATCAAATAATCCCATGGCGACTCAGTTCAAGACATTTTTGGAAGATCAAATGGCTAAGGGGTTTCCTTCAATGAAGACTGCAGAGTCTATCATCAAGATTTACCCTAGCGTCATTGATCCCAAAACAAATCAGCCACTTCGGTCAGTGATGTGGCCCGCTACTGCTCAAGTAAAGCAGATTCCCGTTCTTCAAAATCATCCAGATGGATCTCTCAAACCCATGCAATACTGGGTGTTTGATGAAACTACAGCTTCTGCTGTCATCAAGCTTAAAGACGATAGTATCCGTTTGTATGACAAGAGGGATCTGCTTCAATTTGGTAGGTGGGATATACATCAGGTCTCCATTCATCAGATCAAGGTGGTTGAAGACCTTTTTGAGTCTGCTGTAAAGGAGTACACTTCGATGGTTGCTGAGATTATCGAGAAGGAGATGTGGAATGGAGCTACGGGAAAATCTGATGTGCTGGTGATCGACAAAGACTGAGTCCAAGCTAGCACCAAACCAAGGGGGAGATTGAAGGGTCCAGTTAATGGTTTGGTCTAGGCTTTCATTGTAATAGTTCATTATGAGTCTTTAGTGAATTTTTGGTGTTGTTTAGCAGTTTACGGTCCAAGGGTGAGTTTACGGACGTAAACCTGTTTACGGCCGTAAACCTGTTTACGGCCGTAAACCTGTTTACGTCCGTAAACCCAGTTTGCGGCCAAAGTCAGATATAAATAGAGGAGTTGTAGGTCTTTGTCTAGTTGTTGATGCCATAGTGTTCACGGTTCATTCTGTCGAGTTGTACCAGACGTTTTATGCTATAAACGTGTGCAAGCTTGATTTCTTTTCTTCTTCTACTTCTATTGTGATTGTTTGTTGCTTGATCATTGGTAAAGATCCGTTTCAGGACCTTACAAATGACTCCCCCATTTCCATTAAAGGATTTGGGTTTTCAGTTCATGAAGTCCTTGTACGAACACTCCTGTGGGTGTCCGTGGGTAACTCTGGGGTTAGTTAGGTGGGTACCGCTACCAGATCCACTGGTACTACTTGCGTGGAATTGATTTATTGCCGATGCTGTTGTATCTGTTACCGCTGCTTGGAGAGCAGTAAGATCGTGTCGTGGTGGTGAAGGCGTTGATGGATTCTCTGTTGTGGTATTTACTACGCGCCTTACAAGTGTACCGCGATGCATCTTTTGCTAGAATGAATACAAAGATGAAACGAAGATAAGTCTATTGCAGTGGTTATAAGCCGAAAGTTGAATAACTAAGTTATCCTAGTTCTGAGTGTATCTGGTTCTGACTTTCATAGGGTTCTGAAAAACAATTCATAATGGGAGTCGATATAAATTAAACTTTATGAATCAGAAGTGGCTATCCTCGAATGAATTTCTGTGAATTGAAAAACTGTTACCAGCTGAACGAAAAAGAAATAATCCTAACACATAGTATGAGTAGTGTATTCACTAGCTCACTAAGTCATTTTAGGTTATTATTTATTAGTATGACGCATAGGACGTTTGGTTTCTTCGGCTGATCCCTCCTTGGAAAACTCCTCATGAATCTCTTCTTGTTAATCCTTGGCTCCTCTGTTGACTGCTTATGATGGAGTGGTTACATCAATCTAGGTTTGTCGTGCGAGAATGGGAGTATCTAAAGAATCTATGAGATTAAGTGAAACATTATGGGGTGATCCTTATCGGGTCTTCCTATAATTGTGCAGCGTATACAAGTTGTATATAATCTAAGATTAAATAAACCTTCGAATAAGTGATCCTACTCTAAAACCACAACCAAACAAGGAACATGAAGTAGAACATAGATCACAAATTCTAAGTCTATAAAATCTCAATTATATAAAACCTTGGGAGTATACACTCCAAAATTTTAGATCTACTAATAAGGGTCTTTTTAATTTTCACATATGTTATTTATAGTGCCTAAAATACTCCTATAGTATTTTAATAGCATGAACTTGGTAAGTTTTAAACTTGTTGTTATCTTATAGTATCATAAAATACTCCTATAGTATTTTAACTTTATGTACTGTTCTAGAAATCCCCTTGCATAAAGAGTTAAGTAAGTTTTAAGTCCGTTGCAAAACCACATCACTCCCAAACACATGTTGGTCATATCTCAAATAAATATAGTTGATCAGGCTATATTGATCCCATATATGATTACATAGCTGTCCACGTTTGACTGCAGTGTCCAACCTTTAAATACTTTTGTATTGTTCTTCTTGCGATACTTGTGCTAGTGTGTATATATGTATGCAGGTATGAATACTTTTATAAGCATATTGTTATATTTTTCTAAAAATATACTTTAGTCAGAACACTTCGGCCCCATTATATTTATAGTTGTATATCTTTTATAGGTTGATATACTTAGTTCACTATAAACAATGCTCTGATACCAATCTGTCACAACCCCCAAACCGGAACGGCAGAAACGTTCGGGGGCGGAGGACGTCATGTTCAGTATCACAACACATGCATCATAGTAAAACAAGCAACAACAACTATTGTATAAATATTAAAGTGTTTACAATATATTCGATTCACAAAAGATTGACACCAAAAGTAAATAACAAGACAAAGACATGAAGCTACTATGCTCCATCTTCTGAATCCCTATGCATGTACATGTCTACTAGTTTCCTGAGAATACAAGTTATTTTGAAAGAGTAGACCAGCATTTAAGCTGGTGAGTTCATATGTATATTAGTTATAAGAAGTATATTCTATGTTCTTTTTAGAAAAATTCGCCTGTTCCTCCAGAAAATCCTATATTTTCTGATGTGATAAAATGATAAGTAAAAAATTACTCTACAATTCCTTCTATGAGTACTTAATGAATACAAGTTATATAAAATCCAGATCAAACAGACAATTGATTGTGTGAATCTGCCCTAATCCCACAACGAAACAAGGAAAATGAAATGAGGCGGAAGTCACACATCCCATCGTTTGTTAGATCCTCATTGTATATAACCCTGGTGTATTCACTAGGTGCTTACGGAGTTAACTGTAATAGTTCTTTTATATTTGATGAAAACATTCCTTAAGAAAATCATATATTTCCTTTAGTAAAAATGGTAACCACGATAGTTCCTTCTATAACCACTTAGTTTATACTAGCTATATATAATCTAATATCGAACGAACAGTTAAATGTGAGAATCTGCCCTTAGCCCACAACGAAACAAGGAACAGGAAGTAAGGCGGAATGCACACATTCCACTGCCTATCAGATATTAATTATATATAACCCTGATGTATAAACTAAAGAATTATAGAATTAACCATTTAAGGTCCTTTATGTTATACTGGTTTAATAAAACGAGTTAAACCTTTTTACAGATAAGTTTTTAGAAACACCTACTTAATGTTCTATCTGAAAAGTATGTTTTTGTACTAGAAGGTGGTATGCTATATTTGTGTCTTATGACTTGACCCATACCTGTTGCCCCCTATGATTACTTGGTGTATACGGGCTATATATATAACTAAGTTCGAATAGATAGTAGACTGTGTAAATCTGCTCTAAGCCCACAACCAAACAAGGAACAGGAAATGAAGCGGAAAGTACACATCCTACTGCCTGTCGGATCCGATTAATATATAACCCTAATGTATCTGACAAGGAATCATAAAGTTAGCATTATAGGCCCCTTTCGACTGTTTTTTCATGTTACTAGGAAAGTTATGTGGCGTAGTTCTATTGTATAGGAAGACTACTAGAAGTTATGAAATTCCGTACTCTAAACGCCTCAGTCAATACTGTTGTATGTTTTATATATTGCTAACCGGTACTTTGAAGATGTACCTCTTTTAAAACACTAATTACCTTAAAACCAAAGTATTAATTAAGGTTAAAAATGTGATTAAGTTATAACCATGCTTGATTGACTAGTATAAAACACGACATTCTTAAGACGTCGAAGATGGTATGACACTTGTCACCCATAGACCTGCAGGTCCCACTGTAGCTAGCAGCAAGGTGTAGAATGGTCAATCCTGTATAGATCTATACACAAACTCACGCTCTCCCTCCAGGAGACTCTGGTTACAAAACGTGACACAACAAGTATATTGTTGTGCCATGAAGTAGTGTTTCACATTCTAGTTATTCTATTATTGTTATAGTATGTATGTTCCTTCCTGTTCTAGTTATAGTATGTATGAACTGACTAATGTATGTTTCACTGATTTAGAAGTAGTAACTATTATCCTCTAAACTAAACCTATTATAGTATAAGTATGTTTGCTTGAACTATTCCTAATTTGTAGAAAACACTCATTTAGCTACTGAGTTAAGCATGTGCTTTAAAATTGGGGTTTTATAAACAACAATCTAACATATTTTAAAAGAGTTTTTTGAAATGATTTGATAACTTATAAAAGCATAAGGTTTCCCTTAATGTGTAGGTTATCACAGGTAAATATTAACACAATTTTCTTATGTTCCACTTGTATTCCCCCCCCCCCCCCTTAAAAGCATTTAAAACCATTTAAAAAAGTAGATTATGGGGGTATGAACTCACCTTATGTGGGTGATTCAGTTGAAGATTCGAATAAGGATGATAAGTTCCACGAATGAAGTCCCAAAGCACAAACGAGTCCTACATGACATATAATGATACATATAGGCATGAAAAAGTGAATCTAACTACAAAGGTGATTAGGAAACAACCTAGGATGCAAGAAGAACTCACCACAAGAGTGTTAGAAGCAATTTGGAAGGCTGAAATGTAGTTCACGGCTAAGCTTGATGGTTCACGACCCACTGAAGGGTTCACGGCCTAAGACCACATGAGTGTTCACGTCCAAGTTTGAAGGGTTCACGGCCCTATAAAGGGTTCATGGCCGTGAACTCTTGAAGATTTTGAAGATTTTTTTTTGGTGTTTAGCAAGTGCTTTAAGGCCCTTTGTTGTATTCCAAGAAGATAAAAAAGAAAGGGGAGGTCTAAGGGAAGAAAAGGGTGTTTCTTGAGGATGATACTTGAGAGAGAATGGGTAGTTCACGACTGGAGGTTGAAGAAGTGAGGAGAAAATGAGCCAAAACTCATATATAAAGCATGAGTTCACGGCCCAAAGATGGGTTCACGGCCGTGAACCTAGTTTGCGTCCATGAATTAATTTTGATGGTGTTTTCGGCTCGAATGCAATCCATTGATCTCTTGCTAACACTTCCTACACACAATCCCTTAAGTGAACTAAGCCTAGAACTCATAAAATGACCCTTAACTCAGTAAAAGATAACAGAAACAAGTCAGAACTTGTGATTGATTTGATTAGCTTACAACAAGAACTTACGGGTTGTGACACAGTTCGAGTTATTGTGATGTTTCTTGGGTTGGTGCTATTCGTGAAAGAGCCACGGTGTGTTTATAGTGAGAAAAAGATGGGTCGTTGGAGGCCCGACGTGATGTAAGACTACAGTGGTTCTGGCAGCATTCACTTTTCGTATTAGATTTTGTGGCGACAGGTTGCCAGGCTATTATGATCGGATGCATCAGAAGGATTGATGGAGCCATGAGTGGCGGTATAGCTAGGGCAGTTATTTCTTGACGAGGTTTCCTTCGGAGGACGCGTGGGGCGAGTGTGATGTTGCTCGTTGGCTCAACAACCGGGCAGGAATTCGGTATTCCGGATGTGGGCGTTTTGCATCTGGTTATGGTAAGTGAATTCCTTCCGTTGGTAACACCGAGATAATCAGGACTGGGGTGTTTTTCAATCAGTCATTCCTGGAGGAAATTATTGGTACTATTTCAGCGCAGGCAGTCTGTCAAGGAGTCAAACTAATGTAAGAAATCGGGTACCAGGAAAGTTGAAGTAGTTTTTCTCAAGAGGTAAGGAGTTGTCTTCCATCGGGTTTGGAGAGAGTCTGATGTGGCTGGGTCTTGTTGCCTTTTGAAAGGCCATTGAATGCTCGGGGTGATGGCTGCATCCCTCGGGATGTCAGGAGTCAGTATTCGTTGGGATCAGAATGGGTTGTCGGTTATTGGGGAGAGTCGGATACTCAAGTTCTATCGCGGTTGAAGTGCTCTCAAGGCTTCACCTTAAAGGGTGACACCTGATTCGGGAAGCGGGGCTGTAGGCCAGGTATATTGACCTTTTAGGATTTGGCCCGGATTGGGCAAGGTTAAGCATCATGAAGGATTTGGCCCAAAGAGCTCAGACTGATTCATAGCGCCTACTATGCTTCAGCCACAAAAGTGTTTCGACAATGACTCCGATGTGGTTCCCTATAGTCGATATTCAGGCAAAGGAGCGCCAGAATCATGGGAGGAAGTTAGTTTTAGTTATCGAGTAGAAAATAAAGACTATGAGGAAGTAAGGTAGCACGATTAGTGAAGGTGTAGTGGGAAACATCAGTCGGGTCATAGAAGGTAATGGAAGTCGCGGGCGTGGCGCGTGAGCATCAGTCGGAGGACAAGATGAGGAAGAATTATCCAGACCTTTTGCATCAGCAAACTTAGAGGATGAAGTCTAGCTTAAGTGGGGGAGATTTGTAATGCTTGGTTCAAGTATAAAACAATTCTCATTATTTTCGAGACTTTGGAAGGGAACTAGACGAGTTGGGAAGCTCCAACTCGTCGAGTAGAGGATTTCTGGCCGCGGAGTTTAGAGAACCTACTCGACGAGTTGGGGAGCCCCAACTCGACGAGTTGACGCTGGAAATGAAAACCCTGAATTTCGGGAATTGTACCCTATTTAAGGGACTTAACTTCTAGGGTTGGCCTCCTTACCAGCCACCCTTGCCTAGAAGAAACCCTAGAACAGCCTCCCTCCTTGTTCATGGAGTTTTGTGAGCTTTAGAGTGATTTTTGAAGGATGTCTTAAAGAGAGAAGTATCAAGCTTGGAGGAGTGATCTTGGATCCAGAAACTCTACATCAAAGGCTACATCTTTGAGGTATAAAGTCACAACCTTGACATGTGGTTTAGTAGATCTCATTTCTTGTACTTTTGGCTTGGTTTTGGGACTGGGTCTTGTGTATCCAAAGAAGAGAGGTTTCCAGGGGTTGAGGATGTAGATCTAGCCCCTAAATGACCTCTAGAGGATTAAAGTTGCAAATTTAATAGCCTCCATGTCCCGTTCATGCAATATGTCCATTATGAAGCCAAAAAGGATCGTAGAGAGTGTTACAAGCATGCATGGACATAAAGTTGGAAACTTTACGTGATTAAACCACCTTAGGACCTCAGATCTGTGTTTTGGGACGTCAGAGTGAGAGTTTAAGGGCTTAATGGGTCAAAACCTTCTTTAAGGGAACTAGGGTTTGGGTTTAGAGCTTATTAGATGATCCTTGGGGGTAATGTTGGAAACTTTACCCTTCTAGAAATCTCTAAGGATAGGGATCTGAGGTCTGGAACCTTTGAATTCAAGAAGAAACACCTAATGCATTAAATGGGTTGGCAGACTAAAGAACTCGACGAGTTCATGAGTGGACTCGACGATTTGGTTTGGGATTATCCCGATTCTGTTGGAAACAGAGGAAGTCGACAAGTTGTAGGAAAACTCGACGATTTGGATCGTAATATCGCGATTCTGACTTTGGGGTGGACTCGACGAGTTGATAGGTAACTTGGCGAGTTAAGTCAACTCGGAGCGTTGACTTTGACTTTGACTTTGACCTTTGACTTTGGACAAGATAGTCCCGAAGGGTGCTTGGAGTAAACCAAATTATAATGAAGGAGATTATGGGCTTAGGATAAGGCTCGCAAGGGGTTGGGGCCCAATTTGGAAAATTGGGTCATTGATGGATCTACGGACATTACAGTGATGGGCTTTTGTTTTGGGCTTGGGCCTTAGTTTTGGATAATACTGGGCCAGGGGTAGAATGGTTATTTTACCCCATGTATGGATTAAGGATTATAGCATGGAACCCAATTGCTACTTGGGTATATTGAGTGGTATTGACAACTCGGGAAGCCGGCGGGGCGGAAGCTAAGTATTTCATTCGGGAACTTCAGCATTCGAGGTGAGTCTCCTCACCATACCAGTGGCTCGAAGGCACTAAGGCCGGCCCATTTATCTAGTTGTGATGATTATTGCAGATGTGCTATCGATACATTATGTATTTATATGAAGACCATGCGGGGGTTCCCATGGCAATTAGTTATATGTGGTATGCTAGTCGATTTTGTGGTATGTGGTATGCTAGTTGTCTTTGTGATATTTGCATGAAGACCCCGGGGGTTCCCGAGGCAATTGGATATAAGACCATGTAGGGGGTTCCCATGGCATTCCAGGCTAACACCATGTGGGGGTTCCCATGGCACCCGGTGTAAGACCTTGGAGGGTTTCCACGACTTATAGTTTTGATTATGGTTTCAGGTATCATCGGTTTAGAAAGGAAGGGCCCGGCTTGATCGCAACGCACACACCCTCGTTTTCCGCAATAAGTGATTTTGGGATGAACTCTGATAAATGTTTTAATTAGCTATGTTTTTGGAATGTTTGGATTAAATGATATCTATGTTTTGACTATTATAAAAATGAAATTTTTACCCTTGATTTTTGGTTCGTTGCAACTTGATGTGTTTAAAGTATACCAGTTTTAATCCTAACAAACTCAAATAAAAAAACACACGCATGCAGTGTACCTATCGATAACAGTTTAGTTTAAGCAAGTAGGGCATTGAACACAGGGAATGGTAAATAATTAAATTTAATACTAATATTATCTAAATAAAGCAATTAATTAAAAAAAGGGTTTTCTCTAGTTTTACAATACTAGAAACTTAAGTAACTTCTTAAACACTTAAGCAAAAAGGCAATTAACAACTAAAAGAGGAACAAAAGTCAACTAGATTCAACCAAATTAAAGAGACTTCCATTTAGATTCGATTCACTTATTCCTATGGTTGATTTCGTGGCAAGTGCAATGGATTAATATGTCATTGAATACCGATTTCTAATGTGATTAGGTTCATGTTCACTATTACTAATCCTTTAGCAAACAAGTTAATTCAAACAATGGCCAGTTGATTAAACTAACAGGTTTCCTAGTGTTTAGTTCGAATCAAGTAAGACTTGTAACATTAGTTAATGAAATTGGTTGGTTTAATTAACTGATATGAGGTTGGTCATCACATATGCTCACACATTAACTTACTTATTTTCTAGTTAACCCTAGGTTCATGTTCACTAATACTGGGCATACAATCTTGTTTTCACAAAACTATAAGATTCAAGCAATCAAGAAGATGTTCATGCAACTTAATTACTTAGTTATTAACAGAAAATAATTATCATTAACATGCAAGGATCTTTTAACAAGCTTAACAAGACAAATAACCAAATCTTTATAATCCAAGCCACTCAATCAAACCATATTCATAAGATCATTTAGTCTAAATAGAAGTATGAAGTTTTTAGCTTATAACTACAGCAAATAAATCACTAACATCAAAATCTAATGGTTCAAACATGATTCACACAAACGATTAAGAGAAAAGTAATGTTTGTTTGCCTTTGATCTCTTCAAAATTGCCTTCTAGTTGAATTCTGGTTCCTAAAGCCTCTTGGTAATGTCTCTGGTCTCCAAAAATCGCCAATAGACTCCAGAAAAAGTTAGGGTTTTGGGAATAAACTATCTATATATAGATTCAAAAAACCAGCTCCAACTCGTCGATTTTTTTACTTAAAACGCGTGTACGGCAAGGCACTAGTTTATCGGTAAATTTCTTCTCAACTCATCGAGTTTTTGGACCCAACATTTTCTCAAAACACGAAAGTCGTCCGAAATTGTGTCTAGTTTTCAGAACATTTTGAATCTCGTCAATCGGAGTTACGATTCATGAGATATGGCCAACACACTGACGAGGGGTCAAGCTTTCCAGCAACATCCTTCTTTCTTCAAAATCCAAGATCCAAGCTTCCAATCGCCAATCCTGCTTCCTTTTCTATCTGATCATGTCTTTGTTGCTGAAATGAGATTTTAAACTAATTAATTACCTTTTGTTCAATATTTGAGACAAAAACAACATAAGGTATTAAGGTAATGCATGAATTATATGATTAAATATGCACATATTAGGTACATCGAGGTTGTATTCTGGAGATATTTAGTGAGAGGTATCCGATTCATTTGGTTTGTATTCTTTTGCGCTAGAGTAATGTGATCATGGCGATGAATTAGTTGACCCCTAATGGGGCGACGATTGACTACAGGATCCAGTTAGTTCGGGTCGAACCCCAATCCGGGGAGAACTAGTTATACATGGTGAGGGTGCCCAACACGGACCAATTCTCTGTTCACCTGTGAGGGCTTGGATATATAAATATCAGGGTTGTTCCAATTTCGTGCCTTATGTATTGGATCCCAGAGAGAAAAACAAGAGGACAACTCATGATGTGCCAGTTGTTCGGGATTATGCAAATGTGTTTACGGAGGACTAGCCTGGAGTGCCTCCGGAGAGACAGGTGGAGTTTCGTATTGATCTAGTTCCAGGTTTAGCTTCGATGGCCAAGGCACCCTATCGGTTGGAACCGTCGGAGATGCAGGAGTTTTCTACACAGCTACACGAGCTGTTAGACAAGGGATTTATCAAACTGAGTAGTTCACCCTGGGTATGACCAATACTATTTGTAAAGAAGAAGAATGGCTCCCGTAGGTTGTACATTGATTATCAAGAGGTGAAGAAGTTGATGTTAAAGAACCACAATCCGCTTCCGAGGATTGATGATTTTTTCGAATAGCTTCAGGGTGCGTCTTGGTTCTCCAAGATTGATTTGCGTTAAGGCTATCATCATATGAGGGTTCGCGATGAGGATGTTCAGAAGACAACCTTGAGTACTCGTTATGGTCATTACGATTTTGTGGTGATGCCTTTTAGGCTCACCAACCAGCAGCGTTCTTGGATCTCATGAACCAGGTTTGTACACAGATGTTAGATCGGTCAGTCATCGTGTTTTTTGATGATATCTTGGTCAATTCTAAGACCAAGAAGCAGCATGAGGATCATTTGCAAGGGGTTTTGCATACTCTTGGGAGGGAGAGGTTGTATGCTAAGTTCTCCAGGTGCGAGTTCTGGTTGCGGGAGGTGCAGTTTTTGGGGCACCTTGTCAATCAGAACAGTATCCTGGTTGATCCGGCCAAGATCAAGGCCATGATGCAGTGGGAGGTTCCGAAGTCTCCATCCGAGATTCAGAGTTTCCTTGGTTTAGTTGGGTATTATTGGAGGTTTATCAAGAATTTCTCCAGAATCACTGTTTCGTTGACTAAATTGACGAGATTTTGAGTTTCCTTGGTTTAGCTGGGTATTCGGAGTTCTGTTAGGGGCCTGAGCAGCAGGCGACATTTGAGACTTTGAGGCAGAAGTTATACGAGGATCTGATCTTGACCCTGTCAGGTGGTGTGGATGATTTCGTGGTGTATTGTAATTCATCGATGTCGGTTTTGGGTGTAGTTTTGATGCAGAGGGGCCATGTGATAGCTTATGCTTCGAGGCAACTGAATTCGCATGAGACAAATTATCCCACTCATGATTTAGAGATGGGGGTAGTGGTTTTTTCCCTTATCTTTTGACAACACTACTTGTATGCGGTTCATTGTATCATTTACACGAACCACAAGAGTTTGAGGTATCTAAAGGATCATCCAAATCTGAACATGAGGCAATGCAGGTGGCTGGATGTGATGAAGGATTATGATTGTGAAATCCTTTATCACCCAGGGAAGGCCAACACTGTGACCGATGCTCTTAGCCGCAAGGTGGTCGGTACCCCTATCAGGGATGTTTTCTGAGGATTATTATGATTACCACACTCTTAGAGCAGATACGGGAGGCTCAGGTTGAGGAAATGAAAGAGGAGCACCGGAAAAGTGAGCACATTGTGGTTCAAGTGGCTTCTTTTGGTTATAATAGCCTGGGATTATTGACCCTTGCTCGGAGATTATTGGTTCCCTATTGCGGGGGTGTGCGGTAGATTTTGATGGAAGAGGAACACAAATCCAGATTTTCTATTTATCTGGGTGCTAGAAAAATGTACAGAGATCTCCGACCTGATTATTGGTGGCCCTGCATGAACTAGGATGTGGTTTTGTATGTGGAGAGGTGTTTGACTTGAAGGAAAGTCATGGCCGAGAAACAGGGATCTCAGTGAAAAATGGAGTTGTTGGGTATTCATGTTTGGAAATGGGAGGAGATCATGATAGACTTCATCACGAAAGTTCCACGGACAACGAGGGGGGTGGATTCGATTGGGTCATTATGGACCGATTGACCAATAATGCTCATGTTATTCCCATTCAGGAGAGCATCTTTGCGGTGAAGTTGGTAGACATTTATATCCGAGAGGTTGTGGCACGACATGGGGTCTCAATATCAGTGGTTTCAGACTGGGATGTTCGGTTCACTTCCAGGTTTTAGAAGAGGTTCTATGATGATTTAGGTACTCGGTTGCACTTCAATACAACTTTTCATTTGTAGACAAATTGTCAGAGCAAGCGGACTATCCACACCTTGGAGGACATGCTTCGGCATGTGTATTGGATTTTGGTGGTAGGTACTCAGTTGCACTTCAATACAGCTTTTGAGATGCTTTACGGGAGGAAGTGTCGGACCCCGATTTGTTGGGCCGAGGTCGTTCAGCGAGTCATGGGTGGCACGGAGGTGGTACTCCGGACTACCGATTTGATTTAGCATGTGTGTTGGAGATTACATACCACATAGAGCGGTCAGAAGAGTTACATGGATAGGCGTCGGTCAGATTGGGAATTTTTGGTTGGGGATATGGTACTCTTGAAGGTGTCACCTTGGAAAGGTGTCATCCAGTTCAGGAAGTGGGGCAAGCTGGGCCCCAGATATTGTTGGATATAGTGTCTAAGTCCATAACTATATTTGGTATGTACTTGACCCGACCCGACATGGTCCATTTGGGCTGCATGGCATTGCAATGCTTGGATAGAACAAAACGAGAGAAATGACACTTAAGGTTTATTAATATATTATAAGTTCTAATATATTAATAATATTATTTAATTAGTATTGAACAAAGAATTAATTTGCAATTAATTAAGTGATCAAAAAGAGACTAATTAAATATATGGGGTTGATTGTGTAAATAATCTATTCTTGTATAGTGGGCTAATGATCCATGGTTTGTATCGATTGGGTTAAAACCCATAAGGTGTGTCACACCCTCAAACCGGAATGGCGGAAACATTTGGGGGTGGATGACGTCATGTGTAGTATCACAACAATTGTATCATAGCAATCATAGTAAACACAACCATTACATTGAATACATATATGAAAAAGGTTTACATCTGTTTAATTCTTGTTTTTATACATCAAAAGTATAATCAAAATAGAAAGACGTGACTCTATACGCTCCGTCTTCTCAAAACTCCAGGAGGTACCTGTCTACTGATTTCCTGAGAATACAAGCAGTTTTGAAAGAGTATCAGCATAAAGCTGGTGAGTTCATAAGCGATGTTTTGTAATGAAAACCTGTTGATGACTTTGTAAAAATGTTCGCATGTTTCCAAGAAAATCCAATATTTTCTTTAGTAAAAGTGTGATAGTTCCAGTTCTTTCTATGATCACTTAATCCATACTGGCCAAGTATAAACAAATATCAAACAGACAGTTGACTATGTGAATCTGCCCTAAGTCCACAACCAAACAAGGAACAGGAAATGAGGCGGAAATCACACATTCCACAGTCTATCGAATATTCTTCATACATAACCCTGATGCATAAACTAAGAAATCATAGAATTAACTAAATTGTTTGTTACTGTATCTTGTTGTAGTGTATGAAACATAACAGTTTGTATGTTTGATTACTAATAGATATGTTGTATAATGAATTCTGTATGAAAATCATCGTATAGAATGTACTGTTTGAAAAACCCTGACTACCACCAGTATGTATAGCATGTTCTGTTTGAAAACCCTGGCTACAACCAGTATGTATAGTATGTTCTGTTTGAAAACCCTAGCTACCACCGGTATGTATAGTATGTTCTGTTCGAAAACCCTGGCTACCACCAGTATGTATAGTATGTTTTATTAATTAAAATAAAACTAATGAAGAATGAAATATCGTAAACATATGTTAGAGCTATGTATTGAATTCCCCAAACTAAACCCATTTTAGTTTGCTTGAAATGTTATGTACTTGGTTTGTAGATTGTTCTGAAAATTATGTAATTGTTTTTCCAAAGTAAAAGTGTCCCTTATGCTCAACATAGTACAAAAGGGATAAAATATCTAAATATTTTATAAAACGTGGAAATCGATTGACTGTATCAATTGCATAACCTTTAAACTTGTTAAAATCATTTATGTTTGGCTTGTATTCCGCCCTGAAAACATTAAAAAACCGTAAAAGCATAGGGGTATGAACTCACTGTTAGTAGTGTGCAAACGTCGAATCAACGAATTGGAATGAAGACCCTCGAGTTGTAGCGTTTGGCACTTAACGGAATCCTAATAACAATTAAATACATTTATGTATTTAAATTAGTGATTTCGCTAGATAAAGTGTAGAAAAACACTTGACTTCGGTTAAGGAATGTTACTGGGACTGGATCGAATCGAGTAAAGTGGGTTTTCAGTCTAAATCACTGCTTAGGAAGTGTGTACAGCTGTGAATGGGGTTTACGGCCGTGAATAAGGTGTACGGCCGTGAACAGGGTGTACGGCCGTGAACGTTGTACGACCTTTGAAGGTGTTCAGCCGTAGACTGGTGTGCAGTCAATGAACTTGAAGGTGTATGGCTGTACACTCAGGAACAAAGATGCTGATTTCGGCGAGAAATGTGTTCTAGATGCTCAGAAATGACCCGCAATGATGATTCTCGATGTTTTCCGAAAGGATAAGGGTGTTTTTTTGGGTGTACGGTCGATAGTCTAGAGAAAGAAGGAGAGAGTGTCCGGTCAGAAGAATGTAAATGAAGGGTAGGGTCTCATATTTATAGGGGTTGTCGTTAGTCGCTGGTGGGGTCCACCCGACGCCGGCCGTAAACGAGTGTACCGCCGTACATGGGTGTACGGCCGTGCACTCAAGTCAGGCCGTGTACTCGGACTTGTTCGAAGGAATTCCTGAAATTTCGTGTGGTTTTGATTCCGACTCGAATATAGAACTTAAAATATAGTTAAATGATTTTCCAAACCGAAGGAAGTTAACGGAACCCAATAAAATAAAATTTTATTAACGGAAATTAATTAACGAAAACTAGAAAAAAGGTTCGGGTTGTCACATCATCCCCCCGTTAGAGGGAAATTCGTCCCCAATTTCAGACACATAATACAAATCATGGACTCGGAAATAGATGAGGGTACTTCTGTTCCATAGAATCTTCGCGTTCCTAAGTGAATTCAGGTCCGGACTTGGCATTCCAGTGAACCTTCACTATCAGGATACGGTTTTGTTTTGTTCGCTTCACTTCCCAATCCATGATTTCTACGGGTTCCTCTATGAATTGTAAGTTCTCGTCTAGTTCGATCTCATCGAGGGGAATCACAAGTGTCTCATCGGACAGACACTTCATCAGGTTCGAGACGTGAAAGACAGTATGAATGTTACTAAGTTCTCGGGGTAAACGAAGTTTATATGCTACGGAACCGATCCTAGCGAGGATCTCGAATGGTCCAATGTATATCGGATTCAGCTTTCCACGCTTTCCGAAGCGTATCATGCCTTTCCAGGGTGAGACCTTCAAAAGAACACGGTCACCAACCTAGAACTCCAAGGGTTTGCGTCTCTTATCGGCGTAGCTCTTTTGTCTATCTCATGATGCTTTTAATCGTTCCCGGATTTGTACGGTCTTTTCCGTCGTCTCTCGGATGATTTCAGGGCCTGTGAGAGTAATATCGGCGACTTGACCCTTGACTAGATACGTGTCACCCACCTCAGCCCAGCACAACGGGGATCTGCACTTACGGCCATAGAGGGATTCGAACGGCGCAACCTTAATGTTGGTATGGTAGCTGTTGTTATAGGAAAATTCGACTAAGGGTAGATGGATGTCCCACGACTTACCAAAATCTATGACGCATGCTCTCAACATATCTTCCAATGTTTGAATGGTTCTCTCACTTTGCTCATCTGTATGTGGATGGTAAGCTGTGCTCATATCCAGCTTAGTTCCAAGAGCCTTCTACAGTGACTGCCAAAATCTCGAGGTAAAACTGCTATCTCGATTGGAGATAATGGACACAGGCACACCATTCAGACGAACTATCTCTTGGATGTAGATTCGTGTAAGTTTCTCCATTTTGAAGTTTTCCTTGATTGGCAGGAAGTGAGCAGATTTAGTCAGTCGGTCGACAATTACCCAGATGGCGTCGTGCCCACTCGGAGACTTGGGTAACTTTGTGATGAAATCCATTGTAATCCTTTCCCACTTCCACTCAGGTATTTCTGGTTGCTGGAGTAGACCTGAGGGCTTTTGATATTCTACCTTTACCTTGGTGCAAATCAGGCACTTGCCCACGAAGGTAGCGATCTCTGCTTTCATGTTTGGCCACCAATAGAGTTGTTTGAGATCCATATAGATCTTATCTGAACCTGGGTGAACGGAGTATCTAGTCTTGTGAGCTTCATTCATGACAACATCCCTGTAATCGTCGTACTTCGGGGTCCAGATCCGGTTCATGAAATAGTAAACTCCGTCTCCCTTGACCTCTAAGTTATTTTCCATTCCTCTTAAGGCTTCGTCCGTCACATTCTCTGGTTTTAAGGCTTCCAACTGAGCCTCTCTGATTTGAGCGGATAGAGGGGAATGGATGGTCATTGTCAATGCCTTCACTCTACGACCTGAATACTCCTTTCGGCTGAGGGCATCTGCTACCACATTGGCCTTGTCGGGATGATAGTGTATTTTGTACTCGTAATCACTGAGCAGCTCTACCCATCGCCGTTGTCTCATGTTCAACTCCTTCTGATCGACGATATGTTGTAGGCTCTTATGGTCGGTGAAGACAGTGCACTTGGTTCCGTAGAGATAATGTCTCCAAATCTTTAATGCAAAGACCACTGCTCCTAACTCTAGATCGTGAGTTGTGTAATTGACTTCGTGTCTTTTCAGCAGTCTCGAGGCATAGGCAATAACCTATCCTCGCTGCATGAGCACACAGCCTAGGCCGTGATTGGATGCATCACAGTAGGCAACGAAATCCTCCATCCCTTCGGGCAGAGACAAGATAGGTGCGCTGCATAGGGTCTGCTTCAATGTTTTAAACGCAGTGTCTTGCTTTTCTCCCCAACTAAAAGTTACGCCTTTCTGTGTCAGGGTAGTTAAAGGAATAGCAATTTTGTAAAAGTTCTGGATAAACCTGCGATAGTAGCCAGCGAGACCCAAGAATTGACGGATTTCTGTGGGCGTCTTCGGTGCTGACCAATTCTCAATCGCTTTGATCTTGGAGGGGTCCACATGTATGCCTTCCTCGCTAACCACGTGACCAAGGAAGGTTACTTTTCTGATCCAGAATTCGCACTTTGAAAACTTTGCATAGAGTTTCTCCGCCCTTAGTGTTTCTAACACCTGTCTCAAGTGCTGTCTATGATCCTCCTCACTCCGAGAGTAGACAAGTATATCATCAATGAACACGATTACAAAATTGTCTAGGAAAGGGCGGCACACCTGATTCATCAGATCCATGAATACCGTCGGTGTGTTGGTTAGACCAAAGGGCATCACCACAAACTCGTAGTGTCCATAACGAGTTCGGAATGATGTCTTGGGAACATCATTCTCATGAACTCGCAACTAATGGTACCCTGATCTTAGGTCTATTTTTGAGAAATAACTAGCTCCCTGAAGTTGATCGAAGCGTCGATTCTGGGTAAGGGATAACGGTTCTTGATGGTAAGCTTGTTCAGTTCTTGATAATCAATGCACATCCGAAAGGATCCATCTTTCTTTTTCACGAATAAGATCGGGGCTCCCCGGGGTGAGGAACTTGGTCTGATGAATCCCTTGCTGAGAAGCTCATTGAGCTGGCTGGATAACTCTTGCATTTCTGTCGGTGCTAAACGATATGGGGATTTAGCTACAGGAGTAGCTCTAGGGATTAAGTCGATACGGAACTCGACTTAGCGCTCGGGAGGGATTCGTGGAAGATCTTCGGGGAAGACATCAGGAAAGTTGCAGACTTCGGGGATGCTCTCGAGGTCCTTAACTTACTGCTTTTTGATAACGACATGGGCTAGGAATGCATGGCATTCCTTTTGCAGATATTTTTGGGCTTGAATGCAGGAAATGATACGAAGGTTTGAGCTGAGTTTATCACCGTAAACTATGAGAGCTTCGCCCGAGGGCAGATTGAGACAGATGGATTTTTCATAACAAAGGATATCGACACGATTGGGGCTCAACCAATCCACGCCAATGATGACATCGAAGCTTTTTATAGAAACTAGCATAAGATCGATGGGGAAGGAATGATCGTTTAGGGTAAGGGTACAACCTATGAATATGTCGTTAGTGCTTTCTTTCTTTCCGTTAGCCATCTCGACGGTAAATGTTTCGGTTAAAGGTTGGGATTTATGTTTGAGTAAATGTTTGAATGCATGACTAACAAAGCTCCTCTCCGCACCAGAATCAAAAAGAATGCATGCATAAGAGTTGTCAAGGAGGAACGTACCCGTAACGACGGTGGGATCAGCAACTGCCTCCTCCTGGCCCATCGTCAGTACCCTCCCTGTGTTACCACCTGTTGTTGCCTTGGGGCAGTTTCTCTTGAAGTGCCCAACCTCCCCACAACCATAACAGGCTTGACCGGCGCCCGCTCCAAGAGCATGGTTGGTTGGTTGAACTGGTGCCTTGCAGAATCGAGATGTGTGTCCCTTCTTACCACAATTGTTACACAATAACTCCCGACACCGCCCATGATGATGGAACTTGCACTTGTTGCACAGGGGTAGGTTTCCAGCATAGCGGCTGGGGGTTGTTGGAGTAGTGGGAACTACAGCAGGAGTAGTAGCAGCGTGGACTGCCACTGTTTGTTGCTTCTTGGAGGGCTTCTGTGAAGACTGGCCCTTACGCTTGTTCCAGAATTTCTTCTTCTTCCCACCACTCTCCTTTGGTGGTTCGGGAACAGTCATGGCTTCATCAAGATCAACCCCGTGATCTATTAGATTCTGCGCCAGACACTTGGCGCTGTCGAACGTGGTAGGCTTAGTGGCCAATACATTTACTTGAATTGGGGGCGTCAATCCCCAAATGTATCTCTCTATTTTCTTGCTTTCCGAGGTGACCATTCCCAGACAGAGAAGAGCCAGATCGTAGAATCTAGTTGTTTAAGCAGCAATGTCGGAACCCTTCATCTTCAGGTTCCAGAGCTCGTGCTCTAACTTCTGCATCTCGCCCCTTGGGCAGTATTCGGCGAGGATGAGTTCCTTTAAACTATCCCAACCCATTGCATTCGCTACCGGCAGGGTTAGGGATTTGACTCGACCATTCCACCAGGTCAATGCTCTATCAGTGAAGGTGTATGCGGCAAAGTTCACCTTGTTTTCCTCTGAACACGCACAAATCTTGAAAATGGATTCGATCTTTTCGTACCATCGAGTGAGGGCAATGACACCTCCATTGTCGCCAAAGGATTTGGGTTTTGCGTTCATGAAATCATTATAGGAACAGTCCTTCTGGTGTCCCTGGCCTCCACCAAGATTTTGGGGTTCTGGTCCACCTCCTGATCCACCCGAGCCACCCGAGTTAATTTGCGCCATTAATGCAGTTACAGCGGCTGAAACTGCTGCCTGGAACATGGCAGGATCGAACTGAGGAGGTGGTAGCGGCGGAGGGTCGTTGTTCTTCCTATTGGGTCTCTTTCTGGGAGGCATCTTGTTCTAAAAATAATCAGGAAGAAGAGGATGATAAGTCCCCTAGATTTTGAATCAAGAGATATGAAACAAGATATATCTCAGTCTGATAGATAAAGTGTTCTACTAAGCGAGATACAGAGAAAAGTTACCAATACAAGTAAACTATCGATAGGAAGAAATAAGTAGCAACACTTGGAATGAATCTCTACACTGTATTCGGCTCTAGCTAAAATACTCCTATAGTATTTTAAGTTGTATACTCTGTTCTATCAATATCTTGATGTATAAAGCTTGGTAAGTTTTAGGCTTGCTGCAACACCATGATCACTCCCAGACACATGTTGGTCATGTCTCAAATAAATATAGTTGATCAGGCTATATTGATCCCAGACAGGATTACATAACTATCCAGGTTTAACCGTAGTGTCCAACATCCTAATACTTTTGTTTTGTTCTACTTATGATACTGTTTTTGGTACTTATGGATACTTGTATACTCTTCATAAAATACTTATATTTTAAAAGTATACTTTTCGTTTAGAGCACTTCAGCCCCTTAGTGTTTATAGTTGTATACCATGTAAGGTTCGGTATACATAGTTCACTATGAACAATAGCTCCGATACCAATCTGTCACACCCCCAAACCGGAACGGCGGAGACGTTTGGGGTGGATGACGTCATGTGTAGTATCACAACAATTGTGTCATAGCAATCATAGTAAACACAACCATTACATTAAATACATATATGAAAAGGGTTTACATCTGTTTAATTCTTGTTTTTATACATCAAAAGTATAATCAAAATAGAAATACGTGACTCTATACGCTCCGTCTTCTCAAAACTCCAGGAGGTACCTGTCTACTGATTTCCTGAGAATACAAGCAGTTTTGAAAGAGTATCAGCATAAAGCTGGTGAGTTCATAAGCGATGTTTTGTAATGAAAACCTGTTGATGACTTTGTAAAAATGTTCGCATGTTTCCAAGAAAATCCAATATTTTCTTTAGTAAAAGTGTGATAGTTCCTGTTCTTTCTATGATCACTTAATCCATACTAGCCAAGTATAGACAAATATCGAATAGACAGTTGACTATATGAATCTACCCTAAGTCCACAACCAAATAAGGAACAGGAAATGAGGCGGAAATCACACATTCCACGGTCTATTGAATATTCTTCATACATAACCCTGATGCATAAACTAAGAAATCTTAGAATTAACTAAATTGTTTGTTACTGTATCTTGTTGTAGCGTATGAAACATATCAGTTTGTATGTTTGATTACTAATACATATGTTGTATAATGAATTCTGTATGAAAATCATCGTATAGAATGTACTATTTGAAAAACCCTGACTACCACCAGTATGTATAGTATGTTCTGTTTGAAAACCCTGGCTACCACCAGTATGTATGGTATATTCCGTTTGAAAACCCTGGCGACCACCAGTATGTATAGTATATTCTGTTTGAAAACCCTGGCTACCACCAGTATGTATAGTATGTTTGATTAATTAAAATAAAACTAATGAAGAATGAAATCTCGTAAACATATGTTAGTTTATACTTATTGTGAGTCGTATAACCATGCTTGATATGACCTAGTGACCTTTACGACGTTCTTCAAGTGTCGGTTACATGACATTTGTCACCTCAGGCATGCCTGCCTAACTGTAGCTAGTAGTTCAGGTGTAGGATTGTCAATCCCGAATAGATCTATTCACAAATCTCACGCTCTCCCTCCAGGAGACTCTGGTTATACTATGATATGATTTAATTCAGTACACCTAAGGGTACAGTTTTGAAGTAGAGTCTCACAATGTTGTATAATCTAGTTTACGTGTATTTGGATCCGTTGTATAACGTATATGGTAATAATTATATTTAAATAATTATTAAATGATGTACTCTGGTAGTGATGTATATCATAAACTAAATCTTTCATAGTTTATATGTTTACCCATGTATGTAATCTGAATCGGTAAGAGCTATGTATTGAATTCCCCAAACTAAACCCATTTTAGTTTGCTTGAAATGTTATGTACTTGGTTTGTAGATTGCTCTGAAAATTATGCAATTGTGTTTCCAAAGTAAAAGTGTCCCTTATTCCATAGTACAAAAGGGATAAAATATCTAAATATTCTATAAAACGTGGAAATCGTTTGACTGTATTAATTGCATAACTTTTAGACTTGTTAAAATCATTTATGTTTGGCTTGTATTCCCCCCCCCCCCTAAAAACATTAAAAAACCGTAAAAGCGTAGGGGTATGAACTCACTGTTAGTAGTGTGCAAACGTCGAATCAACGAATTGGAAGGAAGACCCTCGAGTTGTAGCGTGTGACACTTAACGAAATCCTAATAACAATTAAATACATTTATGTATTTAAATTAGTGATTTCGCTAGATAAAGTGTAGAAAAACACTTGAGTTCGGTTAAGGAATGTTACCGGGACTTGATCGAATCGAGTAAAGTGGGTTTTCAGTCTAAATCACTGCTTAGGAAGTGTGTACGGCCGTGAATGGGGTTTACGGCTATGAACAAGGTGCACGGCCGTGAACAGGGTGTACGGCCGTGAACGTTGTACGGCCTTTGAAGGAGTACGGCCTTTGAAGGTGTACGGCCTTTGAAGGTGTACGACCGTAGACTCGTGTGCGGTCAATGAACTTGAAGGTGTACGGCAATACACTCAAGAACAAAGATGTTGATTTCGACGAGAAACATGTTCTAGATGCTCCGAAATGACCCCCAATGGTGATTCTCGATGTTTTCCGGAAGGAGAAGCGTGTTTTTAGGGGTGTACTGTCGATAGTCGAGAGAGAGAAGGAGAGAGTGTCCGGCCAGAAGCGTGTAAATGAAGGGTAGGGTCTCATATTTATAGGGGTTGTCGTTGGTCGGTGGTGGGGTCCACCCGATGCCGGCCGTAAACGAGTGTACGGCCGTACACGGGTGTACGGCCGTGAACTCAAGTCAGGCCGTGAACTCTGTCTTGTTCGAAGAAATTCCCGAAATTTCGTGTGGTTTTGGTTCCGAGTCGAATATAGAACTTAAAATATAGTTAAATGATTTTCCAAACCGAAGGAAGTTGACGAAACCCAATAAAATAAAATATAATTAACGGAAATTAATTAACGGAAACTAGAAAAAAGGTTCGGGTTGTCACAAGGTGCTCCATGGATAGTCCATGGAGGTTACAAACCCATGGATCATGGAATATGAAAATCCATGACAATTAGGGTTTACATGGTGTAACCCTACATGTGTCACAACTATATAAAGAACCCCATGCAAGCAAAATCGGCACTACTTTTACAAGATAGAGGGCAATCCAATTTTGAGGTTTAGTGAAACTTCTATCAAAGTTATTCGAAGTGTTGTAGTGTTGTGTGAGACATTTGAGGCATCACACTTGAGGTGCTAGGCTGACAAGGTTCTCAAGGAATCCAAACTAGAAAAGGTATGTTCTTCTTCTAGCACTTATGTTTAAAAGTTCCCCATGGTATGCTATATAGCTTAAGATCATTGGAAAATCAATTTTGCATGTATCATAGTAAAACATAGATCCAAGGTTTCTAGGGTTTCATGTACACCTTAGGAGTGTTAGAATGCTCAAAACCTAACAGTGGTATCAGAGCCTAGGCTTGTTTGTTTGATACTTGATGCAAACTTGTTCAAAAAATTAGTTTTCTGCATTCTGCAGCATGAACTCGCCGAGTCCACGGGGGGACTCGACGAGTCCATGAGTTAATTCATCCTACTCGTCGAGTAGGTTCTTGCACTCGACGAGTAGGAGCCCCTGAATGCGGATTTTCGAGTTTTGCAGCTGGAAATGCACTAGAAACATTACCCTAAATTGTTTTGGTGTTTTAAAACCTTTTTTAGATGGTGTAATGCTTATGCTAATCCATTTACAATGGCTAATTTTAAAATTCCATGTTTTATATGTGTTAATTGTTGGATTAGTGTCTAAGTCCATAACTAGAATTGGTATGCACTTGACCCGATCGGCATGGTCCATTTGGGTTGCATGGCATCAGAACAATTTGGATAGACTTTTGTGAGAAAAAGGATAACTATGATTTGTTAATATATTATAAGTTCTAATATATTAATATGAAATCATATTATTTAATTAGTATTGATCAAGAATTAATTTGGAATTAATATTGTGATCAAAAGGAGACTAATTAAATATATGGGGATTGATTGTGTAAATCATTCATTCTTATATATGTAGGCTTACGATCTATAGTTCTTCATGTTGGGCTAAACCCATGGAGTAACCCATGGATACTCCATGGAGGTTTTAATCCATGGAGCATGAAGAATATGGAAAGACATGAGTTACATGCTGTAACCCTAATAGCCACCATATATAAGGACCCCATGGCTCAAGAAATTGGTACGATTGTGTGTACCCATGAGGGCTAGCCGATTTGAGCATATGAACCTTTTCTCTCAAGTTATTCCAAGATGTTGGTGATGTCGTATGAACCATTTGAGGTGTCACATTTGAGGCACTAGGCTCTTAAGCTCCATGGAATCAAGCTACAACAAAGAGGTATGTAATTCTACTAGAATTTATATTATATGTACTTCATATTATGCTAGTTAGATCAATACTTTGGAAAATTGATATTTGCATGTATAATAGAGAAAACATAGATCCAAGGTATTTAGGGTTGCATGTACACCTTAGGAGTGTTAGAATGCTCAAAACCCTTCAATGGTATCAGAGCCAAGGCTTGTTTTCAATTATACTTGATGCAAATTGCTGAAAAAGCTGAAAAAAATCGATTTTTTGGTTGTCTGGGCACTGGACTCGCCGAGTCCACTGATGGACTCGCCGAGTCCACTGATGGACTCGCCGAGTCCATGAAGAAATTCATCCTACTCGTCGAGTAGGTTCATACACTAGACGAGTAGAAGCCCCTAAGCTGTTTTTGAACTTATAAACTTGTTTTTGATGTTGTAATGTTCATGCTAATCCAATTTCAAAGATAATTGTCAAAATTCAAGATTTGTATAAGTTTTATGTTCATGCTAATTTTTTGAAGATTGATGATTTGAATTATCTTGTTCTTATGAGTTAGCTTAGATTAATAGAAAAGTTATGAGATAATGTGTTTTCAATCCATATTGATCTAAAAGTTATTCATAAAATGTGTTTTTCTAACTTGTCCTCAAGTTATATGAAAAGTCACATTTATGATTTTTAAACACTCATAAGATTTCCATAAGTTATGAAAGTGAATAGTCTCATTTTTAAATGCTTTAAAGTCTTCCATAACTTGTCCTAAAGTTATGGAACTTGAAGAGTTTTTTCATTAAAACAACTTTAAACACATAAATTATGGAATTGAAAACTTTTTGTAGTGTTCAAAACTTTCCCTCAAGTTTTGGAATTTGTAAAGTTTCCCCTCATGAATACTTTAATTCCAAGTTAAGCCCTTAGAATTTTAAAAGTTAAAATTCAACCCTTATACTTTATAGTATTATAAATTAATAATATATATATATATATATATATATATATATATATATATATATATATATATATGTGTGTGTGTGTGTGTGTGTGTATAAGAGCAAGTCACTCTTACCGTTAGTAGGCCTCATTCACGAAGCCGGTCTATAAGGGGGTATAAGGTTACCGCCTATAAAATGGCAGTTTAATGGGTGTCCACTCTCACCCACCGCTTCCTTGACTGGTGGAGGGTCGTTTTCCGAACGGGTAGGACAAGGACTAGAATGCTCCCTTCATTAAAAGTATTAATGATAAATATAAAGTAACTAAACCTTTTATAAATTCCCAATCTTAGTTACTTTAGGAAAATGTAAATTTGGTGCTAACCCATGATACTACACTTTGCACTTTGCTTAAGTAGTTAGTGGAGCGTGTTTGGTTAACCGGCACACTAACCTGGATTTAAAAAGGTAAGCAAAGGGTAACTTAATGTTTATCATAGTATCGATAGAGCGCGTGTGGTTAACCGGCACATCAAATGAGGGGTAAATATTAAGGGTACCAAGTATAGTTGCATGGTTATTCACACCTTATTTTGTGATTCTCGGCATCCCAGTCATAAAATTTGAGAGGTCACAATCCAGATTGAAACATGCCATTGAACAGCTCAATGAATCTCAAAAGATCTAGGAGTTTCAAACCCAATTAAAACCTAATAAATTATTTTGTTTTTCATGGTGGAAATTGGTGAATCGTCATTCGCCTACCTTCAAATATTCTATAGCTTGGATTACGACATCCCTCTTCCAAGTTATAAAATATTGTGTTGGGTCCTACCCTTAATATTTCATATTGGGTGTTATATTAAGGACTTTAAATCAACTATCTTTAATATCTCCCAAAAGATGTTTGGTTCAGACAATTATGATCTTCCCAAAACTCTTGGAACAAGCTTTCCTAATGAAGATGATGTCCCGGAAACCATTCTTCACTCCCTCCACCTCCTCCAATTATTCTCCCTAACCCACAAGGTCACTGAAGCCCTATTGGCAAGCAAGGTCTATGTGTGCTCACATCTTGGAGATGAAATCACATATTGACAAGCCCGGAGAGTTGGGTGTCAAAGTCTTGAGAAAGTTGGTTGTTCAATCACTTTCTAAGCCACACAGTGAGTTCCTTTGGGACTACTATGAAATAGACTATGACATGACCCTTAATGATCTTATCTATTTGCTAGGTACTGCTGAATCAACAATGATTTGGAGCACTGGTAAAGCAAATTTGATTAGGAGATCAACTTCCCAAACTTTCATGGATATTGACAATGGTAACATTGAAAATCCAGAAAAGCTTTCTCTTCCCAATGGAAAGGGATCGGCCATAGTCAACTCGGTTGACCAAATGGTAAAGAGAAAGGCTAAGTTTGAGACAGTCTCGTGTACCATTCCCAAAGAGTCCATATGCTTATATTGCCAAAGGAAGGGACATTGGTTGCAAAGCTGCCCTATTTGCCTGAAAGATCATAAGGTTGGTCAAGTCAAAAAGTTTGACCCTACTTCAGGTAAGTCCACTATCTAACTCTATTAAGTTCCTAATTGGAGATTCTTATTACATGATGTGACTGGGTCACATGTTCAAGTTTTAAGAATCAAATAAAAGAGAGGAAACTTAAAGAAGAGTAAGTTGATTCTGATCGCGAAGATGGATTTCAATCGCATGGTTCGGTGATCAGAATTTTGAGTTGTTGCTTAAGAGTTGTGATAGATTTCTTAGGAATCGATAACAACATAGTTTTCATATGTAGTTGCATTGTAAGGATAAGTTTTTTCCGCAAGTTTTACAATAAAAGGAAAATTTTTGATTTTATTTATTTTAAGTATCCTTACAATGGCATTTGTGAAAAATTGTTGTTTATATGATTCCATTGATAGCAACATTAGTAAATGGATTTGATTCTGTCGTTTGTGGTAGTGTCATAATTTACCAAATAAGGAAAGATTTTCATCACCCAAGTTTCAGTTGGATAGAAACTTGGAATCATGCAAGTTGTATTGTATGATGAATGATAATTTTCATCGTTGGAAAAAAAATTAAGACTAATTCCCTGTTCACATGTATATGTGAGTCAAGTGAAGGACTAAGGAATCGAGTACACATTCTTGTGCACTGGTCAAGTCCACCACAAAAGATCGATAATACTATTCGTCATGATTTACTAAAGTTTAGTAAATATGGTTATACTTACGAGTTTAAGTATAATTCTGAAACATTGGAAAAGTTTCGATGTATGGTAGAACAAATGTAAAGAATCAAATTAGGCAAAAAGATAAAAGTTTCTCAAATCTGAAAAGATGAGAGAGTACTTTAGTATCATGTTTTATGATCATCTTAATGATTGTGAGACCATATCACAATTCATCCTCTAAGGACATCTTAGTGCATTCTTATGGCTAAGAAGAGGAGTCATGAATTGTTGAAATGGTTAAATCAAGAAGATGAGGCATACTTGGTTCCAAAAACAATTCTTAGAGTCATACTCAAAGATTGTAACTTGAGTGACATATCTTAAAGAAGGTTTATTAACACTTGTCAAATGTAAGAGTAAAATGTGTTCTACTCTCGTACATTTGAAATTGATAAGTTGTGATGTTTTGGATAAAACAAAGACCAACTTAGGCCAATTGTGTGAAGTGTTTTTCTTGATAAGAATCCGCACTATCTCTTGAATATTTGGCAAGAGAGTCTTATATGTCAAGAGGACAGTGGGAGTCTAAAAGATCTTGAAAGAGTCTAATCAAGAATAAAACCTGTAGTTTATCACTAGCACACGACTTGAGGTTTATAACCTATCATGTTGACATATTCCTATTTATGTGTCCATTCTAGTTAAAGTTGGCTTTGCATATGAGTTATGAGATTTCTCAATTGGTTGCATAACAAATTGGAAGCAATGGTAGGCCCTTGTGCTGCCAGGTGGAAAGAAGTTAAGATTGCACAAGTTCGGTCCATATGAGTTTGGATTTGTCACTAACCTCCCCTTGTGGTTATGACAAATTCACTTGGATAGGAATACATACACCATAAAATCTAAGTGTCATAAGGCTTCTTTCCGATTCATGAAAATGATGGTGAGGAAACGCTTTCACTAAGTAGATTTTAAATAGATAGCAATTATGATATTTGCATTCTCAAAGTCGTTAGTGGAGTATGTGTGGTTAACCGGCACACTAACATGGACTTGTGAGGAATGGCAAAGGTCTAAACACATGAGACTATGATTATGGCATCCCTTTTCATAGTTTTGAAATTGTTTAGACACATATATGAGCTATCTAAGGAAGGGTGTATGATTTTGATAAAGTTTTATGAAAGCATCTCGTATCAAAAATCTGAACTTTGGTAAGAAAGTCAATAAAGTATTGATTTCTAGAAGTCCAGCTGATTTTTAAGTACATGTCAAAGCTAGTGGGAGCATAAGTGTTATGCTAATAATCATCATGTTAGTGGGAGCATGATAATTATGATAAGTGTTGCAAGTTAGCAATGTTAATTATAGAAAACAAAAGGTTTCAATTGGGAAAAAGTTGTTTTGCTATAATTAAGGGAGAGGAAATTATACTTCATTTCAAATCTAAATGCTTAGATCATGAGATTTTAATCAAATTTAGTCAAGTATATATATGAATGTTATGTTGGAATGGTTCAACATAAGGAAATTCTATATATGGGTACATTATTTACGTTCTAAAATTCGATTATGATTACGGCATTCCTTTTCATAATCTGAATTATGAGAACTTGGCAAATAGAAATAGAAATATTATAGCAAAAAGACTGGTCTAGTATCATGTCTTTATGTAAGACATCATGCATCGTGTCCCATATGCTTCAAATATATAGGATCGATTGCATGTTCTATAATATTCATCTATTCTAAATTTTTTCCAAATGCTTGGGGCATTAAGTGGGGAAAAGGTCTAGAATTGGATATGACTAAGATGATTAAGCATTTGTCGAGGACAATCTAAGGTTTAACAAAGATTGGTTGCTCAGGGACAGTTGGAATTATGGTGTAAATTTATGGAGAGGACCATATTGACATATTCTGAAAAGAGGCAACTCTTGGTCAGAAGCGATAGTAAAAATGAGAATATGGAAATATTCCCATAGGTGGAAGTTATTCATTAAATTTGTGTAAGATTAGGAAAATTAATGGAAGAAGGATGTTCAAAGCAATGTACTTTGAATTTGAGACTTCGTTTCCATGGAATGATCTCCATTGGAATACTTTGTAATATATGTTGACGAGTCTTTGTGACTTTGTGCATAATCATTAAAAGAGGATCAATACATATAAGTTTAGAATCTAACAAATTTAGGTAAATGGCGGGAATTTGGAATTCATGCATTTGCGGTAAGGATTTGGGATTGTGAAATGAGTATCGTTGGAATTACGTTCAATCGATATATTTCACAAAGTAAAAGATCATATACAAACTTAGTGTGCATACTTGGTGTATGGCATAACTAATGTTTGCAAAAACATAGTGTGCATACTTGGTGTATGGCATGACTAGTGTTTAGAAAACATAGGTACATGCTTGGAGCATAGGACAACTATTGTTTTTAATTCAAGTATAAAGTTGATAGTTTGAAACAGTATGCAATGAATGATGAGTAATCAATATGGTGATAAATAAAAGGTGTTCTATTTATATTCATAAGTTCTGAGACCACATTGGATTAGATTATTCTTGCGTTTCACTTTGCATGTTTTGACTTCCATAATGACTAGGTCGTTCTTCCTGAATGACTAAGTTATTCAAACCATCCACAGTCGGTCATATGTTGGAAGTAGATATGAATCAAGACTGTCATGAAGCTGGTTTGTAGATGTCCAATGCAGTGGACATAGCAAGAGTTGCTGCAACATTCATGAGTGCTCATAAGTTCTGAGTATTGGATTAAATCCACGCTCATTTGACTCACTTCATGGATTTTATCACGAGTGATCATGAGACGATAATATCTTATATTCTTCAAACCTAGAGATATGAGTTGTTGCCTATGAGTTGGTTATGCATTGATTTTACGAAAACGCATTGGTAACTCGATGTTATAAAACGTGCCTTTGTGTATGATTTAACAAGTAGTAGAACAAGCATATGAGTCAAATTTTATCCATTCCTTTTACCCTTAAAAGGATAAAAGTGATATCTATGGGCCCCTCGATGATTTAGTGATGACACCCCGAAGTGCTTGGCCAAGCCAGGACTGATTTGATTTGTTCAATTAGTCGGTCGTCATAAATCGGAAATCGGGAAACAACAAATGGACAGAGAGAATGATTATAATCCATGTCTCAATCCATTTGATATCTAGAATGGAGGAATATATGATCACTTATCTAATGGATGCGTCATTGATTTGTTCAGAGTTCGACAGCAGCTTTTAAGAGCAACGATTGCTTGTCGGGTTTTGAAGTCATACACAATAATAGTTTTAGACTTATCCAAGTGGGAGACTGTTGGATTAGTGTGTAAGTCCATAACTAGAATTGGTATGTACTTGACCCGATTGGCATGGTGCATTTGGGTTGCATGGCATCAGAACAATTTGGATAGACTTTTGTGAGAAAAAGGATAATTATGATTTGTTAATATATTATAAGTTCTAATATATTAATATGAAATCATATTATTTAATTAGTATTGATCAAGAATTAATTTGGAATTAATATTGTGATCAAAAGGAGACTAATTAAATATATGGGGATTGATTGTGTAAATCATTCATTCTTATATATGTGAGCTTATGATCTATAGTTCTTCATGTTCGGCTAAACCCATGGAGTAACCCATGGATACTACATGGAGGTTTTAACCCATGGAGCATGAAGAATATGGAAAGGCATGAGTTACATGGTGTAACCCTAATAGCCACCATATATAAGGACCCCATGGCTCAAGAAATTGGCACGAGTGTGTGTACACATGAGGGCTAACCGATTTGAGCATAGGAACCCTTTCTCTCAAGTTATTCCAAGATGTTGGTGATGTTGTGTGAACCATTTGAGGTGTCACATTTGAAGCACTAGGCTCTTAAGCTCCATGGAATCAAGCTACAATAAAGAGGTATGTAATTCTACTAGAATTTATATTATATGTACTTCATATTATCCTAGTTAGATCAATACTTTGGAAAATTGATATTTTCATGTATAATAGAGAAAACATAGATCCAAGGTATTTAGGGTTGCATGTACACCTTAGGAGTGTTAGAATGCTCAAAACCCTTCATTAATATAATTCTTGAAATTTTGATATGAATGTTCATGTTCTTATGAGTTTTAGAAGATCATAGGAATTATGTGTAACTTGCTTGTTAATATGAGTCTTGATCTTAATGCCTAATGATGGAGTCCATAACTTGTCCTCAAGTTATGGATAACCAAAAGTCACTTCCTTAAAAGTGTCATTAAAGAATAAGAGGTTACATAAAATGAAGAGTCTTCATTTTAATGGACCATTAAACTCATAAGTTATGAAATGAAAAGTCTTGAATAGTTTCAATACTTGCCCTCAAGTTTTGGAATTTGTAAAGTCTCACACTCTAATACTTTAATTTCCAAATTGAACCTTAGAATTTGAAAAGTTTAAAATTCAACCCTTATACTATTATTATAATAAAAGTTTAAATATATAGATATGTATTAAAAATAAGTCAATCTTACCATTAGTAGGCCTCATTCACGAAGTCGGTCTATAAGAGGGGTATAAGGTTGTTGCCTATAAAATGGCAGCTTAATGGGTGTCCACTCTCATGCACCGTTTCCTTGACTCGTAGAGGGTAGTTAGCCGAACGGGTAGGATAGGACCTTAATCCTCATTAAAAGTTTAATGAAGTTATAAAGTAACTAAACCTTTATTAATTCCCAATATTAGTTACTTTAGGAAAATGTGAAATAGGTGCTAACCCATGAAATTACACTTTGTACCTTACCAAGTCGTTAGTGGAGCATGTGTGGTTAACCGGCACACTAACAAGGACTAGTAAGAGTGGCAAAGGGTAACTTAATTTTATCATAGATCGGTGGAGCGCGTGTGGTTAACTGGCACATCGATTAGGTGATAAAAGTTGAGGGTACCAAGTCAATTTGCATGGTTATTCACACCTTGTTTGTGATCCTCGGCATCCCAGTCACAAACTTGAGACGGCACAATCGAGATTCAAACATGCCATTGAAAGTTCAATGTATCTCAAAAGATCTAGGAATTTCAAATCCAATAAAACTTAATAATCTATTTCGTTTTTGTAGTGGAAATTGGTAAATCGTCATTTACCTACCTTCAAATATTTTATAGCTTGGATTACGGCATCCCTCTTCCAACTATAAATAGTTTTTTGGGTCCTAGCTTTAATATTTCATTTTGGGTGACTTATTAAGGACTCTTTATCTAATAAAACTTGTCTTTCTTTCTTTCAGATTTCTTCCAACACTGCTACTGGCTCAAACCCTACAGGCTCCTTTCCCTAATGAACTTGTATAGGAAAGTCACTTTTGATGGTTCCAATTTCAATGAATGGATTAGGAACATCATAATGATTACTCGCTATGAGGGCAAATAGTATGTCCTCGATAAGGAGCTAAAGGCTATCGATGAGTCGACTGCTACTCCTGAGGAGATTGCTGAGTACACTACCCATGAGAAAGATACCACTAAGGTGTCTTGCATCATGTTGGCCACAATGACAGCAGAACTCCAGAGGTCATATGAAGATTTCTACCCTTTTGAGATGCACCAGGATCTGATGGATAGGTACCATCAGAGTGCTCGTCAGGAAAGGTATGAAATCATTTCCTCCATGATAACAGCTAGGATGAAGGAAGGAGAATCCCTCATCGGTCACTTGCAGAAAATGCAAAGGTTCGTGGACCGGTTATTGAAGCTTAATGTGGACTTCCCCGAGGACATGGCGATTGACATCATTCTCCATTCCTTACCTCTAAGTTATGATCAGTTTCGTATGACTTATCATATGAACAAGGAAGAAGTCACACTAAGTAAGCTTCAAGGACTTTTAAGGACCGCTGAAAGTGGTCTTAAAAGTAAATCAGCTGTTACTCTTACTCCTACTACAGCTCCTGTCCTGGCAATTGGGCAAGTAAAAGGGAAAAAGAGGAAGACCCCTTCTAAGGGTACCAATGGAAAGTCTCTTGATGGCTCCGCTTCAAGTGGAACCAAGAAAGGTTCCATTCCTCCTTCTTCAAACCCAAAGGAAGCACAGTGCTTCTACTGCCAGGAAAAGGGGCACTGGAAGCGAACCTGCCCCAAATACTTGCAGGATGTAAAGGATGGGAAAGTTAAACCCACCCATGCAGGTATTTACACTATATTGTCTAATAACTCATTGCATATTAACTCTTGGGTGCTTGATACAGGTTGTAGTATTCACATTTGTACTGATTTGCAGTGCCTAAGAAGAAGTGAGAAAGTGGAGCACGGGAAGATAAACTTAATCATGGGGAATAGGAAAGCATAACCTGTTACTAAGATAGGAGTTTATTCTTTATTGCTTAATAATGGGTTAATGTTAGATTTGAAAAAATGTTGTTACTTGTCTGAAATGCCGAGAAATATTATTTCCTTTCATGGCTTGTACAAACAAGGGTTTACTTTTTCATTTGATAATGATAATGGTGCTATTAATGTTTATTACAATGATGTATTTTACTTTAAAGCATTACCTTGTGATGGTGTATATGAAGTTGTGAATGTTGTAGATAATCTAGGAAATAATGTGTTGTGTATTGATTCTTCAAATAGTTTAGACAAAGAATACTTGTGACATGTTAATAAGAAGCGCATGGGCCAACTCCAAAAGGCTGGAGTTTTGGAATCATTTGACCTAAAGTCGGATGATAGTTGCGAGTCTTGTTTACTGGGAAATATGACAAAGTCACCCTTCACTGGTACTTGTGAGAGGGTGAAGGTTTTTTGGACCTTATACACACTGATGTGTGTGGACCCTTCAAAGCCGCCACAAGAGATGCTAATCGCTATTATGTGACTTTCACTGATGATTATAGTAGATATGGATTTACCTACTTAATCAAGCATAAGTCGGAAACCTTTGAAAAGTTCAAAGGGTTTAAGCAGGAAGTGGAGAATCAACTGGGCAGGAACATCAAGATGCTCCGATCCGATCGGCAAGGAGAGTATCTTAGTATCGAGTTCCTTGACTATCTTAAGGAATGTGGGATTGTCTCACAATTGACACCTCCTAGGACACCACAGCTGAATGGTGTGGCTGAGAGGCGCAATCGAACCTTGTTGGATATGGTTCGTTTCATGATGAGTCGAGCTTCGTTACCAATGTCATTCTGGAGGTATGCCTTAGAGACTGTCGCCCATATCCTGAATCTAGTCCCTACTAAAAAGGTTGCCAAAACACCTCATGAGATGTGGACTGGAAAAGTTCCCAATCTAGATCACATCAAGATTTGGGGTTGCGAGGCTTTCGTGAGGCGCGAGACTCACGATAAGCTCGAACCTCGAAATGAGAGGTGTATTTTCATCGGCTACCCACAGAGATCCTTTGGTTACCTCTTCTACAGACCCAGTGATAATGTGGTCTTTGTAGCTAAAAGATGAGTCTTTCGTGAGAGAGAGTTCATAATCCAAGGAAATAGTGGGAGGAAAATTGATCTTGAAGAAATTTAAGAGCCAAGTGGTGAAGGAACCTCAAACCCGAGCAATCAACCCGAGGAGGAAACTCCTGTTGATCCTACTGACGAGCCCATACCTCTGAGGCGTTCCATGAGAGTTAGGAATGCACCTGAGCATTACTATGGTTTCCATATTACTGCGGAAGGTGATACGCTTATCAGTGATAGTACACTGGTAAGTCTGGATGAACCTAACAGCTACACGGAAGCCACGGCAGGCCCTGAGGCTGCTAAATGGAAAGAGGCTATGGACAGCGAGATACATTCCATGTATGCCAATCAAGTTTGGAACGTGGTTGACAATGTGCCAGGTCACAAGATAGTTGGGTGCAAATGGATCTTCAAGAAGAAGACCGACATGGATGGAAATGTACACACTTATAAGGCGCGACTGGTTGCAAAGGGCTTTTCACAAACTCCGGGAGTTGATTATGATAAGACCTTTTCACCAGTAGCAAAGATTAAGTCTATTAGGCTTACGCTAGCCATTACTGCATTTCATGACTATGAAATATGGCAAATAGATGTCAAAACCGCTTTCCTTAATGGAAAGTTGGTTGAGGATGTTTACATGAGTTAGCCAGAGGGTTTTGTCTGTGTAGAGTACCCTAATAGAGTGTGTAAGCTTGAGAAATCCATCTATGGATTAAAGAAAGCACCTCGCAGATGGAATCTTTGCTTCGATGAGAAAGTCAAAGAGTTTGGATTTTCAAGGAGCGAGGATGAGTCATGTGTATATGTTAGGGCTAGTGGGAGTATAGTTAGCTTTTTGATGTTGTATGTGGATGACATACTACTCATAGGAAATGACATCCCAACCTTGCAGGAGGTTAAGTCCTGGCTTGGGAAGTGTTTCGCTATGAAGGACCTTGGGGAAGCTGCCTATATCCTAGGGATAAGGATTTTGAGAGACATGAGTAAGAGACTAATTGGACTTAGTCAGGGTACCTACTTGGATAAGGTGTTGAATAGGTTCAGCATGCAGAATTCCAAGAAAGGAGAATTACCGATCCAGAGTAACGCCAAACTGAGTAAGACTCAGAGTCCGAGTACAGAGGCTGAGATAGCTGAGATGAGTCATGTACCATATGCTTCCCCTGTGGGCTCGATCATGTAAGCTATGACTTGTACTCGCCCTGATGTGGCCTTTCCCTTGAGCATGGTCAGTAGATATCAAGGGAACCCTGGCAAGGCTCACTGGACTGCGTTAAAGAACATTCTCAAGTATCTGCTAAGGACTAAGGACTGGGTCCTTACCCTTAGTGGCAGTGATGACTTGAGAGTGGTAGGGTATAGCGATGCTAGCTTTCATACTGATAGGGATAATTTCCGCTCTCAGTCAGGCTGGGTCTTTATCCTAAATGGAGGAGCAATTACTTGGAAAAGTTCCAAGCAGGAGATGGTAGCTGATTCAACTTGCGAATCAGAGTATATAGCAGCAAGCAAGGCAGAAAAAGAGGCGATAGGGCTAAACAACTTCAATCGAGACCTTGGAGTTGTACCAGAGCCAATGGAAATTTTCTGTGACAGCGAAAGTGCGGTTGCTTTAGCTAAGGAACCAAGGGATCACGGGAGAGCCAGACACATTGACAGAAAATGGCATTTCATTAGACATCGAATAGAAGAAGGACTCCTCGTGGCAAAGAGGGTATCATCAGATGAGAACCCATCAGATCCCCTCACAAAGGGACTTAGTAGGGTTAAGCATTTACAGCATGCGAGGCCCATTGGGCTGAAGGATGACATTAGTTTTAATAATTAGATAGTTCTGAAACTTGTAAAATGTAATTGACATTTGATGATTAAATAAAAGTTGTTATTTATTTATGAGTGAAGTGTTACTATCTTATGTTAATCGTTTACTATTGTTTCAACTTTGCATGTTTTGACTTCCAGAATAATTATATTATTCAAACTCTCCACAGTCAGTCATACTTTGGAAGTAGGTATTGAATTAAGACTGTCATGAATTGGGTTTGTAAATTGTCTAAGGTGTATTAGACATAGCTATGGTTGCTGCAACATTCATGAGTGCTCATAAGGCCTGGGTATTGGACTCAACCCACGCTCACTTGTATCACTTCATGAAATTTATCTCGAGTGATTGTGAGACGGTAATATCATATAAATCTTCAAACCTAGATATATGAGTTGTTGACTATGAGTTGGGTAGACATTGATTGTACGAAAACGCATTGGTAACTCGATGTTATAAAACGTGCTTTTGTGCATAATTCAATAAGTAGTCAGTACAAGCATATGAGTCAAATTTTATCTGTTCCTTCTAGGATTAGAAGCAATATCTGGGCCCCTCGATGATTCTGTTTTGACTTATGTACCGAGCCCGGTTAGAACCTAATTGATGTGTTCAATTTAGTTCTATGTCAAACAGATCAGAGATCGAGAAACAAATGTTGGACAATAAGTAAGACCATGTTCCATGTATTTGTCCGGCTGATATCTTGAGAGCAGAGGATTATATGATCACTTATCTTAAATGGCGTATCATCATTATCTCAGTTTCGCGAGACCTTAAAAGAGCTACGATTGCTAGTCGGGTTCTGAAGTCATATCTGCAACTATAGTTATTAGACTTATCCAAGTGGGAGACTATTGGATATAGTGTCTAAGTCCATAACTATATTTGGTATGTACTTGACCCGACCCGGCATGGTCCATTTAGGTTGCATGGCATTGCAATGCTTGGATAGACCAAAATGAGAGAAAGGACACTTAAGGTTTATTAATATATTATAAGTTCTAATATATTAATATTATTATTTAATTAGTATTGATCAAAGAATTAATTTGGAATTAATTAACTGATCAAAAAGAGACTAATTAAATATATGGGGTTGATTGTGTAAATAATCTATTCTTGTATAGTGGGCTAATGATCCATGGTTTGAATGGATTGGGTTAAAACCCATAAGGTGCTCCATGGATAGTCCATGGAAGTTACAAACCCATGGATCATGGCATATGAAAAGCCATGACAATTAGGGTTTACATGGTGTAACCCTACTTTTGTCACAACTATATAAAGAACCCCATGCAAGCAAAATCGGCACTACTTGTACAAGATACAGGGCAATCCGATTTTGAGGTTTAGTGAAACTTCTCTCAAAGTTATTCCAAGTGTTGTAGTGTTGTGTGAGACATTTGAGGTATCACACTTGAGGTGCTAGGCTCACAAGGTTCTCAAGGAATCCAAAATAGAAAAGGTATGTTCTTCTTCTAGCACTTATGTTTAAAAGTTCCCCATGGTATGCTAGATAGGTTAAGAACCTTGGAAAATCAATTTTGCATGTATCATAGTAAAACATAGATCCAAGGTTTCTAGGGTTCCATGTACACCTTAGGAGTGTTAGAATCTCAAAACCCAACAAATATATCGGTCCTTCAGGCTTGTTGCCTAGGTGGGCATGGTTGCTTATCGTTTGGAGCTACTTGAGCAAATCAGTTCGATTCATAGCACTTTCTACGTCTCTAAGCTACGAAAGTCTTTGGTTGATGATTCCGCAATCAGATTCACAACACTTCGTGAGGTGTTTTAGAAGGAACCATCTCTAACAAGGTCTGATTACGCCTCTCAGCCACACCATTACGTTGTGGTTTCCTAGGAGGAGTCAATTATGAAACTTTTCCACATTCCTTGAGATAGTCGTGGAACTCTATACTAAGATACTCTCCACCTTTTTCTAATCGGAGCATCTTTATCTTTCTGTCTAATTGATTCTCGACTTCATGTTTGAACTCTTTGAAATTTTCAAAGGATTATGATTTATGGTTGATTAAGTAGATATAACCATATATACTATAATCATTTGTAAATGTCACATAAAATCGCTTAGCGTCTCTTCCTGTCTAATAGTGGAAATACCTGCTCACGATGGCTTCACTTTTCCATCCTTGATGTCCAACAAGTACTTGGGGCAGCTTCGTTTCCAATGGTCCTTATCATTGCAATAGAAGAAAATGGCCTCTTTGGGATCACTAACAGAAGGAATATCAAAACTAGGCTTTGCTTTTGGTCCATTGCTAGATGACCCAACATGGGCATTCCCTTCCAGTTTTACGTAGAAACAGCTTTCCTTTTCTTTCCTTTGTTTTGCCCAATGGAAAGGACAGGAGAATTAGTAGAGTTGGGAGCTTGATTCTTCTTCAGTCCAGACTCAGTTGTTCGCAACACGTTATGGAGTTGGGCTGATGTCGTCTCTGTGTTGTTCAAATTAAAAGCCACAATGAACTGATCATAACGAGGAGGTAAGGAGTTAAGCACCATGTCAATCGCCAACTCCTCATCAAAATTCACATTAAGCCTTTCAAGGCGCTCCATGTAATTACACTTTACACTTTGTTTAAGTCGTTAGTGGAGCTCGTGTGGTTAACCGGCACATCGATTGAGTAATAAATATTGAGTGTACCAAGTGATTTGCATGGTTACTTCACACCTCGTTTTGTGATCCTCGGTATCCCAGTCACAAAACTTGGAGGGCACACTCGAGATTGAAACATGCCTTTGAAAAGTTCATTGAATCTCAAAAGAATCTAGGAATTTCTAAGAACCAATTAAAAACCTAATATTTATATTTCGTTTTTCATGGTGGAAATTGGTGAATCGTCATTCACCTACCTTTCAAATATGTTATAGCTTAGATTACGGCATACCACTTCTAAGTTATAATATATTCTGATTGGATCCTAGCCTTAATATTACATTTGGGTGTTTTATTAAGGACTCTCTTAATATCTAAACTAATCTTGTTCTCTTCTTTCAGATGTCTTCAAACAATGCTGCTTCTGGCTCTAATCCTAATGGCTCCTTTACCCTTATGAACTTGTGTGGGAAAGTCACTTTTGATGGATCCAACTTCAATGAATGCTTTTATTAAATTCCCAATCTTAGTTACTTTAGGAAAATGTGAATAAGGTGCTAATCCATGAAATTACACTTTACACTTTGTTTAAGTCGTTAGTGGAGCTCGTGTGGTTAACCGGCACATCGATTGAGTAATAAACATTGAGTGTACCAAGTGATTTGCATGGTTACTTCACACCTCGTTTTGTGATCCTCGGTATCCCAGTCACAAAACTTGGAGGGCACACTCGAGATTGAAACATGCCTTTGAAAAGTTCATTGAATCTCAAAAGAATCTAGGAATTTCTAAGAACCAATTAAAAACCTAATATTTATATTTCGTTTTTCATGGTGGAAATTGGTGAATCGTCATTCACCTACCTTTCAAATATGTTATAGCTTAGATTACGGCATACCACTTCTAAGTTATAATATATTGTGATTGGATCCTAGCCTTAATATTACATTTGGGTGTTTTATTAAGGACTCTCTTAATATCTAAACTAATCTTGTTCTCTTCTTTCAGATGTCTTCAAACAATGCTGCTTCTGGCTCTAATCCTAATGGCTCCTTTACCCTTATGAACTTGTGTGGGAAAGTCACTTTTGATGGATCCAACTTCAATGAATGGATCAGAAACATCAGGATGATTACCCGCTACAAGGACAAAGAATATGTCCTTGACAAGGAGCTTAAGGAGATTGATGAGACCACTACAACTCCCCAGGAGATCGCTGACTTCCGGGCACATGAAAGGGATGCTACAAAAGTGGCATGCATCATGTTGGCCACCATGACAGCGGAACTCCAAAAGTCCTATGAGGACTTCTACCCTTTTGAAATGCACCAAGATCTGATGGAAAGATACCATCAAAGTGCACGACAAGAGAGGTATGAAATCATATGCTCTATCATAACAACCATGATGAAGGACGGGGAATCCGTCACGAGCCACATGCAGAAAATGCAAAGGTATGTGGATCGGTTGCTGAAGCTTAATGTGAAATTCCCTAAGGAGCTTGCAATAGATATCATTTTGCACTCCTTACCATCGTGCTATGATCAATTCCGCATGACATATCACATGAATAAGGAAGAGGTCACACTCAGCAAACTTCAGGGACTCCTCAAGACCGCAGAAACAGGTCTTAAGGGTAAGTCGGTTGTTAACACTCCTACTCCAAACTCCGCCCCGGTTTTGGCAATCGGGAAAGGTAGAGGGAAGAAGAGGAAGAGCTCTTCGAAGGGTACCAAGGCTAGGACCCTTGATGGCTCTTCTTCAAGTGGAACCAAGAAAGGTTTTGTCACTCCTTCTTCTGACCCTAAAGAGGCTGAATGCTTCTATTTCCATGAAAAGTCACATTGGAAGTGGAACTGCCCAAAGTACCAGCAAGATGTGAAGGATGGGAAAGTTAAACCCAACCATGCAGGTATTTACACTATCTTATCTGTTCTGATTTGCAGGGACTAAGAAGAAGTGAGAATGTGGAGCATGGAAGAATAAACTTAATCATGGGGAATAGGAAAGCTTTACCTGTCTCCAAGATTGGAGTTTATACTTTATCGCTAAGTAGTGGGTTTAGTTTAGATTTGAATAAATGTTGTTATTCGCCAGAAATGGCAAGAAATATTATTTCCTTTCATGCATTGTATAAACAAGGTTTCACCTTTTCATTTGATAATGAAGTTGGTTTGATTAATGCTTTCTTTAATAATGTTCTTTATTTTAAAGCATTACCTTGTGATGGTGTGTATGAAACTGTATATGTGGTTGATAACTTAGGAAATAATGTATTGTGTATTGATTCTGTTAATGATAATAACTTGGATAAAGCATCATTATGGCATTGTCGTCTTGGACATATAAGCAAGAAACGCATAGGCCAACTCCAAAAGGATGGAGTATTGGAGTCATTTGACCTAAAGTCAGATGATAGTTACGAATCATGCTTACTTGGAAAAATGACAAAGTCACCCTTCACAAGTTCTTGTGAGAGGGGTGAAGGTTTGTTGGATCTTATACAAACGGATGTGTGTGGGCCCTTCAAACATGCCACAAGGGATGCTAATCGTTATTATTTGACTTTTACTGATGATTACAGTTGATATGGATATGTCTACTTAATCAAGCATAAGTCAGAGACTTTTGAGAGGTTTAAAGAGTTTAAACAGGATGTCGAGAATCAATTGGGCAGGAACATTAAGATGCTTCGATTCAATCGAGGTGGTGAGTATCTTAGTTCAGAGTTCCTCGACTATCTTAGGGAATGTGGGATTGTCTCACAATTGACACCTCCCAGGACACCGCAGTTGAATGGTGTAGCTGATAGGCGTAATCGAACCTTGTTGGATATGGTTCGTTCCATGATGAGTCGAGGTTCGCTACCAATCTCATTTTGGGGGTATGCCTTAGAGACTGCCGCCCATATCCTTAATCTAGTTCCCACAAAGAAAGTTGCCAAAACTCCTCATGAGATGTGGACTGGTAAAGTACCCAAACTAGACCACATTAAGATTTGGGGTTGCGAGGCTTTCGTGAGACACGAGACTCATGATAAGCTCGAACCTCGAAGTGAGAGGTGTATTTTCATCGGCTACCCACAGAAATCCTTTGGTTACCTCTTCTACAGACCTAGTGAGAATGTGGTATTTGTAGCTAGGAGGGCTTTCTTTCGAGAGAGAGAGTTCATAAGCCAAGGAGACAGTGAGAGGCAAGTTGACCTTGAAGAAATTCAAGAGTCAAGTGGTGAAGGAACTTCAAACCCTAGCACTCAACTTGAGGAGGAAACTCCTGTTGAGCCAATTGACAAGTCTGTACCTCTGAGGCGTTCCACAAGGGTTAGGAATGCACCTGAGCATTACTATGGATTCCATATTACTGCGGAAGGTGATACACTTATCAGTGATGAGACATTGATAGGTCTAGATGAACCTAACAGTTACGCGGAAGCCATGGCAGGCCCTGAGTCAGCCAAGTGGAAAGAGGCAATGGACAGCGAGATACAGTCCATGTATGACAATCAAGTTTGGAACTTGGTTGAGAATGTACCAGGTCGTAAGACTGTAGGGTGCAAATGGATCTTCAAGAAGAAGACCGACATGGATGGTAATGTACACACTTATAAGGCACGACTGGTTGCAAAGGGTTTCTCACAAACTCCGGGAGTTGATTATGATGAGACATTTTCTCCAGTGGCCAAGATTAAGTCTATTAGGGTTCTGTTAGCCATAGCTGCATTTCATGACTATGAAATATGGCAAATGGATGTCAAAACTGCTTTCCTTAATGGAAAGTTGGCTGAGGATGTTTACATGAGTCAGCCAGAGGGTTTTGTCAATACAGAGTACCCTAATAGAGTGTGTAAGCTTGAGAAATCCATTTATGGGTTAAAGCAAGCACCTCGCAGATGGAATCTTTGCTTTGATGAGAAAGTCAAAGAATTTGGCTTTTCTAGGAGTGAAGATGAATCTTGTGTATATGTCAAGGCTAGTGGGAGTATAGTTAGCTTTTTGGTATTGTATGTGGATGACATACTACTCATAGGAAATGACATCCCAACTCTGCAGAAAGTTAAGTCCTGGCTTGGGAAGTGTTTCTCTATGAAGGACCTAGGAGAAGCTGCCTATATTCTAGGGATAAGGATCTTGAGAGACCGGAGTAAAAGACTAATTGGACTTAGTCAGAGTACCTACTTGGATAAGGTGCTGAAGAGATTCGGCATGCAGGACTCCAAGAAAGGAGAGTTACCCATCCAGAGTAACGCCAGATTGAGTAAGACACAAAGCCCTAGTACTGAGGCTGAGATAGTAGAAATGAGTCGAATACCTTATGCTTCGGCTGTAGGATCGATCATGTATGCTATGACGTGTACTCGACCTGATGTAGCCTTTGCTTTGAGCATGGTTAGCAGGTATCAGGGGAACCCTGGCAAGGCACACTGGACTGCGGTAAAGAATATCCTCAAGTACCTACGGAGGACTAAGGACTGGGTCCTTACCCTCGGTGGGAGTGAAGACTTGAGAGTTGTAGGGTATAGTGATGCTAGCTTTCAGACTGATAGGGATAATTTCCGCTCTCAGTCAGGCTGGGTCTTTACCTTAAACGGAGGAGCAATTTCTTGGAAGAGTTCCAAGCAAGAGACAGTGGCTGATTCAACTTGCGAATCAGAGTATATAGCAGCTAGCGAGGCAGCAAAGGAGGCGATATGGCTGAAGAACTTCATTGGAGACCTTGGAGTTGTACCAGCTATTAAAGAGCCAATGGAAATTTTCTGTGATAGTGAAAGTGCAGTTGCCTTAGCCAAGGAACCAAGGGATCACGGGAGATCCAGACACATCGACAGAAAATACCATTTCATCAGACATCGAATACAAGAAGGACTCCTCATGGAAAAGAGGGTATCATCGGATGAGAATCCAGCAGATCCCCTCACGAAGGGACTGGCTCGGGTTAAGCATCTCCAGCATGCTCGGAGCATAGGGCTGAAGGATGATATTAGATTTAGTAGTTAGATAACCTTGAAATTTGTAAAGTGTAATTGACATTAGATGATGAATAAAAGGTGTTTTATTTATGAGTAAAGTGTTGCTATCTCTTGTCGATCGTTTACTATATTTCTTTTGCATGTTTTGACTTCCAGAATAATTATGTTTGGTATATCATATTATTCGAACCTCCACAGTCGGTCATATGTCGGAAGTAGGTATGAATCAAGACTGTCATGATTGGTTGCAGACTTCTAAGTTGTTGGACATGGCTACAACACTCATGAGTGCTCATAAGTTCTAAGCATTGGACTCAACCCACGCTCACTGGAATCATTTCATGGAATTTATCTCGAGTGATCGTGAGACGGTAATATCATATAAGTCTTCAAACCTAGATATATGATTTGTTACTTATGAGTTGGTTATGCATTGATTGTACGAAAACGCATTGGTAACTCGATGTTATAAAACGTGCTCTTGTGTATAATTCAATGAGTAGTAGAACAAACATATGAGTCGAAGTTTATCTGTTCCTTCTTGGATTAGAAGCTGATATCTGGGCCCTCGATGATTTTGTTTTGACCTATGTACCGGGCCCGGTCAGAACTAAGTTGATGTGTTCAATTAAGTTCTTTGTCAAACAAATCGGAAATCGGGAAACAAACTGCTGGACAATAAGTAAGACATTGTTCCATGTATTTGTCCGGCTGATATCTAGAACAGAGGATTATATGATCACTTATCTTAAATGGCGTATCATCATCTTCTCAGTTCCGAGAGACCTTGAAAGAGCTACGATTGCCGATCGGTTCCTGAAGTATTGCAGTTATAGTTATTAGACTTATCCAAGTGGGAGACTGATGGATAAGGTGTCTAAGTCCATAACTATTTCTGGTATGTACTTGACCCGACACGACATGGTCCATTTGGGTTGCATGGCACCATGCAATTGGATAAACTAAAATGAGAGAAATAACACTTATGGTTTATTAATATATTATAAGTTCTAATATATTAATAATATTATTTAATTAGTTTGATCAAGAATTAATTTAGAATTAATTAAGTGATCAAAAGATAACTAATTAAATATATGGGTAGATTATGTAAATCTTCCATATCTTATATAGTGGGCTAAGAGGCTCCATGGATTATCAAGTTGGGTTCCACCCATAGGATGCTCCATGGATGCTCCATGGAGTTAACCCATGGATCATGAAATGAAGAGTCATGTTACATTAGGGTTTACCTAATGCAACACACTATATAAACAAAGGTGTTCTCCCCAAAATCGGCGACACTAAGAAACAAGAGGGCTAGATCCGATTTTGCAAGTGTAAGATTCTCTCAAAGTTTACTCCTTTGCATTTGGTGTTGTGTGAAGCATTTGAGGCATCACACTTGGGGTGCTAGGCTCACAAGGTTTCAAGGATCATAATCAACAACAAGGTAAGTTATTCTATCTTTCATTCAAGTTAAAAATGTTCCCCATGTATGCTAGATAGGAATATAACCTTGGAATTCAACTTTGCATGATAATTAGACAAACATAGATCCAAGGTTATTAGGGTTGCATGTACACTTAGGAAGTGTTAGAATGCTCAAAAGCCATCAAGATGATCATTGTCACCTCCCAAGGTTTTGTGTTGGAGATCCTAACAAGGATCATGGGCTTTCCTTGTAAACCACTTGTGCGATTTTGTTCTCAATTTAATACTTACTTCAACTACAACATCACAGCCTCTCATCACTTTGGTTGATATTCATTTGATATATTTTTGACCAAAACAATTTGTCGCCCACCATGAGGACGTGGTGTTCATAATCTTTGAAAATCATGTCTACACATCTGACCCTTTCTTATTCCTTTGTTCCCTCTATTCCTTCGAAAAATCTTACACCTCCTCCAAGCGGACTCCATGGTCAAAGGAAAACTTCTGATGTACCAAAGAAGAACACTCCTCCGGTCGTTCCAGGATCCATGGGATCCAAAGATCCTACTGCCTCGGTCTCTAATAATAAACTCTTCTCCATGATGAAGATGTTGACGCAGCAGGTGGCTCAGCATCAGGAAGACAATAAAACACTGCTTAAGGAAGTGGAAATGTTAAGGGCGTAGATCCGTAAAGACCAGGAGGCGACACCTTCGATCTTGCAACCAAGGATCCAGAATTTTGACAGAACAAGATCCCTAGGGAAATGTACCAATTCGAAAGCTCCAACATCCGCTGCTACCCCAACTAGGGGAGCAACCCCAAACATCCAAACTCATATGACCTCGGATCTTGATGAAACCTTCAATACCCCTAATAACAAAAATACTTGAAACTTATTTAATAGTAACACTATTTATACTAAATCGTTGGATCATGATGCATGAATAAGTCCAGTCATAGCCAAAAAAAACTCCAACAACTAAGACAGATGATCTCAAGCGTGCCAGGGGTGGACCAACCTATACCAAAAGCATCCCCCACCAGTCACAAGATATCAAGATTTATCGCCTCGATAGCCGACACCGAAGTTCCAAAGCGCTTCCAAACTCCTAGCATGAAGCCTTACAATGGAACCACGGATCCTAAAGAACATATTTCACAATATAGAGAGAGAGAGAGAGAATGGAGATCATTCCCGTTCTGCCACACTTCAAGGAAGCCTGTTTATGCAAAGGATTTGGATTGAATCTTACAGGACCAACCCTAAAATGGCTTCTTAATGTTTCTCACTACTTTATTACCTCTTTTTCTCACTTAGTTAATCTTTTTCAATAATCACTTTTCTTCTAGCAGAATATTCGAAAGGATCATTAGCGATCTCTATTGGGTGGTTCAGGATCCCTAAGAATCCTTAAAGGACTTTGTAAGCAGGTTTGGCAGGGAAGCTCTAAACATACCAAACATCGACATGACCACTACCTTGGAGGCCTTTAAGATGGGCCTAAAGAAGGATTCTCCATTCTACAAAGACCTTGTAATGACCCCATGCAAATGAATGGATGAAGTCAAAAGCAGACCACTAAGATTCATCAGATTAAAAGAGGACAAAGAAATGTAGAAGAGAACCAGCGCAGCAAGTCCCTACGACAACCCTAACAGGAAGGGGAATCCTCGGCCCAAAGATCCTACAAGTCTAAACCATATTCTAAACCTAATCCCATAGAGTCAATGCTCTTGATGATGAAGGGGAAGAAGACGAATTCCCCAAGATTACTGATTATTGCTTTTCTGTGGTTGTTTCAGGTCTAATATTCTCTATGCAGGTGACAAAGTGAGATGGCCAAGAAAATAAGAGAAGTTAAATGGCTGGAAAGACAAATCCAAGTGGTGTGCATACCCTGAGCATTTCGGTCACAACACCGAGGACTGCATAGCCATCAGGATGGAGATTAGTTATCTCCTGAGTATGGGATATCACAAACAGATCCTAAGGAGGAGAAAAGAAAGATCCAGGGAAAAATAACAAGAACCTACGAAGATCCTGGAAAAGCTTGGATCCCCTCCCTTGAACACCAAGGTAATCAATGTAATTTTCGGAGGGTCTAACATCTGTGGAACTTCTTATTCTCCAACTAAAAGGCATGCGAAAGTGTCCAAGATGAAAATGGGATAAAGACCCCGAAAGAACACTTCGATAGCAAACATCAAGGAGATCACCATTGACGAATAGGATAGGGAAAACATCCAGGAACCTCCCCATGATGGATTGGTGATTACTCTATATATCGCCAATTACTTCGTCAGAAGGATCGTGGTAGACGGAGGATCCTCAGTGAACATCATGCATTCATATTTTAGATGCTCTAACCCGGATGAACATCCTAGAATCCGAAATAATCAAAAGATCCTCTGTTCCAATAGGATTCAACTGTTAAACAAAGCACACCATTGGAGAAATCAAGCTACCCATCTACATTGAGGGGGTAAATTCCACGAAACACTTTTATGTTATCGATGCTTTGTCTTCCTATAATGTTATATTAGGTAGACTTTGGATCCATGACATGAAAGCAGTCCGATAGATGTAGGGATGTTCAAAATATCCAAAAACATAAAAAAAGAACCTAAAAACCTAAAAACCTAAAAACCGTACCAATTTTCAGGTTAACCAAACCGATATTTTTGACATTTTCGGTTTGGTTAACTAAACCGGTAAAATCTTTGGTTTTTCGGTTCGGTTACAGCTTGTTGAGAGAAAAACTTGAGACACTTGAACAAACGTTAGAACAAGTATAGTTGCAGAATAGTTTATCTCAAAGGATCTAAAAGCTCAACAATAATAAGTTAACGAGTTAGATAGTTAGAGAGTTAGTTGCGGAAATGTAAGGAAATGAAAATGACAGCAGGTGATATATCAAGTATACACATAAGTTGATTCATAACATGGAATGCATTCAGACCAAGTTAGTAAGTGAGATCGAACATAGTGATTAAGTCACGAATGACTTGCTCCGAAGAGAGATAGTATTCAGTTGTATTCAAGTGAACTTTGAGAGAGAGTGAAGATATAAGATAAAGAATTTTAGATGCGTAATCAGATTGTTATTGAATAAGAAAGGTTGAGCTCTATTTATAGAGTCTCAAGGATTACACTGGATCACATCTCTAAGAGTAGCCATGCAAGGCATACTAGACAATAGAGAGTATTACAATAAAAGTAGATAAAATAAAGTAATCTAGTAAGTAAGGGTGACTGCGGTTGATGATGACTGCGGGTGCGGTTGCTGAAGGAGATCTGACTGCGGTTTCTTGAGGGCTGCGGTAGCTGAAGTTCAAGAGGGTCACTTTTATGATTCAACAATTTCCCCCTAAGTGACCTCTTTAACTTTTCTTCAGTTATCAAGTTTTAGAAACTTGATTAGTATCCACCAAAATTTCCTGACATTTTCTAACCAAGTGATCCTTCTCAAAATTTTGAACTTGACTTTGGCAGTTGTGTGTTTTGACTTTTCAACTGCGGTTCGACAAACTTCAATCTGCTTTCTTGTGAGGCGGTTCATGGCAGTCATCGGAATGAAATATTTTGTATCATTGAGTTTCCATTTGAAGATGACTCCAAGATCTGGGAAGTTTGTTGCACCTAGAGATCTTTCTTGGAATCCTTCAGTAATCATGGGTGCGGGGTCAAGTGGTGGAAGATCAAACTTTGTGGCTAGAACAGGGTGAATGTCTGCATCAATTTTGGCAAAGACACATATAGTTTCTTTCAAGAAAATGCTTGCCCTCTCAAGTGCTATCTTCATCTTCGGATGCTTTTCTGATTTGTTCTGGAACACCTTGGCTATCAGAAAGACTTCTTCAGGGTTCATGCATGGGAAGTCAGCCTGGGTGCGGACATAGTCCTAATTCCTTGTTGTGAGAGTGTATTGGATGAAGTCAGCTTTCATGAACTTCCGGGGCTTGTAGTGCTTGACTGCGGATGGTCTATCATTAGGCCAGATTTTCTCTATGGAGGAAGCATGTTTGGCATAGAATTGATTAAGTCTCTCAAATTCCATGGGCAGTCTTTTGTGGTCAGGAAGGTTACGGTCAAATGGCTCAAATACGGTGAAGTATTTGGCATTTGGGAAGATTGGAACATCCCAGTAACCATCCGAAGGGGGTTCAGCATAGGTAAGGTAAGGTTTGTAGTCATCATCTAGGAGTCTGCGGTGGGGATTGATCCAGGAATTTACTAAGGATTCATCCATAGTAATGTCGAATCTGTTTTCTCTCCAAATGAGCTCCGCGAACTTGGCTGCTTTCCAGTCTTTTTTCTTTTGTTACGTTGCGGGGGAGTCATTTGAGTGTTCGGATGACATGTTTGAAGCAAGATTTTTGAAGTGGGGAGGGGTCACTGGTCGTTCAGGAGAGGGATCTTTTTGAGTGATCTCCTTTTGCGGTGGAGACTGATGCGGTGGAGACTGATGAAGAGATGGTTGCGGTGAGGGAATTTTTTTAGTTATGATGGGGGGACTTTGATGATGGGAAATGTTGTTGGAATGATGGTCTTCTTCATCACTTCCCTCTCTTGAGGAATGCAACACCGGAGCATCCTCAAGCCATTGTTTGAGACCATAGACTTTGGCACACACTTCCTGGAATTGAGCATTAAGAACATCAGCCAGTTGTTGATTGTCTGGGATAGCACTGTTGAAGAGCAATCGGTGAATCTCCTTTGTGAGGTGAAGAATTTCGGGGCCATGAAAGTATGAAGAAAGAGAGCGTTGGAGTCTATTGATGGTGGATTGAAGGACTAAAATAGTGGACTCGTAAGCAGTGTGAGTCTTAGCTATCAGCTTTTGAGAGTGAGTGGACTGGTCCGCAATGGCTGTTTGTAAATCTGCCTTGATTGTGGATACCTCAGAGATGAGGCGCTCCACAGCAGCCATGAATTGCTTGTGATCAGCTTGACGACTTGTGTCCAGGGATCTGATTCCCATTTCAACTTTGAGAGAAATGCGCTCAGCAGCCAGCGTTTCTCGAGTTTCCAGTCTCTCAATTCTTTTGATTAATGATTGCGGGCCTGGAATGTCTTCTGGTTGCGGTTGAGTGGGCTTTACCGGAGCGAGAATTTGGTCGATTTTAGCTTGCAGACTGAGGAATTTGTAAGGTCCTGAAACGGATCTTTAGCAATGATCAAGAAACAAACAATGAATAGCAATCACAATAGAAGTAGAAGAAGAAAAGAAATCAAGCTTGCACACGTTTATTGCATAAAACGCCTGGTACAACTCGACAGTAAACCGTAAACTCTCTGGCATCAACAACTAGACAAAGACCTACAACTCCTCTATTTATACTTGACTTGGGCCGCAAACTGGGTTTACGGCCGTAAACTCACTCTTGGGCCGTTAACAGCTAAACAACACCAAAAACACACTAAAGACTCATAATGAACTATTACAATGAAAGCCTAGACCAAACCATTAACTGGACCCTTCAATCTCCCCCTTGGTTTGGTGCTAGCTTGGACTCAGTCTTTGTCAATCACCAGCACATCAGATTTTCCCATAGCTCCGTTCCACATCTCCTTCTGAATAATTTCAGCAACCATCGAAGTGTACTCCTTAGCAGCGGTCTCAAAAAGATCTTCAGCCACCTTGATCTGTTGAAGAGAGAGCTGATGTATATCCCACCTACCAAACTGAAGCAGATCCCTCTTCTCACACAAGCGGATACAATCCTCTTTAAGCTTGATGACAACAGAAGTTGTAGTTTCATCAAACACCCAGTATTCCATGGATTTGAGAGATCCATCTGGATGATTTTGATGGACGGGAATCTGCTTTACTTGAGCAGTAGCGGGGCCACATCACTGATCGAAGTGGCTGATTTGTTTTGGGATCAATGGGTAAATCTTGATGGTAGACTCTGCAGTCTTCATTGAGGGAAAGCCCTTAGCCACTTGATCTTCCAAAAATGTCTTGAACTGAGTCGCCTTGGGGTTATTTGATGGATTTGAGAAAGGAGCATTAAACAACTCCGTAAGATCAATCCTAGTCAAAGATTGAAAATCATGAGCATCTTTGTACATTTCATTATTGCCACTCTTTCTTCTCACGATCCACATGTTCATAGTGTCATGGAATCCCCACGAAATGATCCCTGACCTATCACCATAAATGTCTCTGAAACGATTTTCTCCCAGATCCGTAAAGGTAATCTTTGACTGATCCCAGGGAGCATTTTGATCTGAGCTCCTTTTGAATAAAAATTGACCCTTTTCAGCTGACTTGGCCAATTTAGCACGTTTCAATGCCACTACATTCGGGGCCTGCGCCGGTTCCTTGTCAAAACGATCAACGATGGTGGTTGTTCTTGTAGGTTGTGGAACTATGGGAGCATCTTGATTAGGAAGATAGATCTTTGGCTCGTCGACAGATGACTTTAATTTTTCGCCAAAATCTTCTTCCAGCTTCTTCTTTAGATCGTAGTAGCTGGCGGTCAATAAGCCAAAATGCGTCTGAAGATCAGTAATCTGCTTCGTCTTCAGAGCTTTATCTTCAATAAGTTCGGCAACTTGAATATTGAGCTTTGCATTTTCAGTCTGAAGGTCTGCAACCTTGATATCCAGCTCAATATTTTTCTAATCTAAATCAATATTTTTCTGATTCAGTGCATCGACCTCCTTCTGAAGTCCAAGTATTGAAGGATTCTCTTCTCCTGAGCTGCCACCCCCAATAGAAATTCCTTTGCCACGTGAGGGAGGCGTTGTGAATTGTTCTTCAGCCAAAAACCTGGCTAGCTTCACAGAAGCAGCATCATGGTCTGGCCTGGGAGGAGAGAAACCTGTGGGGAAGGAAGAGCCACCAGCTTCAGTTGTAAAGCTTTGAAATGCACCCGAATCAGGAATTGCCTGTCTAGGGTCAAGTCTTCGTCTCTTTATTGGAGGTTGAGAGGCCTGTGTAGTTGTACGATCACTTTCCAATGGCTCAGATGTAGGTGGAACAACATCAGGGGGAGGAATCCCTGACACTGTCACCATAGGAATTGCTATTTCCGCCATTGGATTGGTAAGAGGAGGCATGGCTTCGAGAACGTCTTCATTTTCCCTTATCTCTGTTGCTGGATGAGCAACTTCATCGATATTGTCAAGTAGCGTGTTGAGGTTTTCACCGGTCATGAAGTCTTCATTACTACCAAAATTTAAAGGAATTTCATCGTTATCAAACCCAGTGAGATCGAGGTCTTCATACAAATCAGTCTCCGTTCTGCTTTTTGAAGACCCCTCACTATAATCACTTTGGACCTGAACAGATGTCAGTTCATGTTCCTCAGCTACTTGAGCATTAGGAGCTGGAGTTTCTTCTTCTTCAGCACGATCCGACACTGTAATAACATCATCTTCCGAATTGACTTTCTCAGAAGAAGTAGGCTCAGATGACATTTTGTCTGACGTTCCATGAGATTCGGAGGATTCATTTATCTCAGCAAATTTTCCGAATTTCACAAGAGGATATAATCCTTAGAAGACGACCTTGCCCTTGCGATTCTGCTTAATAAGACCAACAGTGTGGGGGCCTAACGACTTCATATCTAGTGTGTCTCCCTCTTTGACCTTCTCCGGAAATTGGGTGTCAATGAACAGCTGAATAAACCTAGGATACATCAAGAAAGAATCTCTGGTCTCCCTGTTTATAGCATTGATGTTTACTATGAACTCATCCACTATGAACTTTGAGAAGTTGAAGTTGATTCCTGCAGCCAGTGAAACAATTGCCCCTGTGTTCCTTAGCGAGATTTCATCAGCACCTGATCTTCTGCCCGAGATACAGCTCACAAATACATGAGCCAAGAATCTCCAGTAGGGTGGCAGAAGCTTTTTCACAGTGGGAGGATAGATGCCTTCATACCCCATCTTCTTTAGAATCTTTTGCACATCTTCAATCCTGATTTCAGTAGGAAAATCAGGTTGATCGTTGATCAGCAATGTTTCTCTGATGTACTGCTCAGTGATCATAATCTTGCATCCTTTCACAACAACTTCAACGGTAACTGCTCCTTTGTCTCTTGTCATCTTAGCAGTCTGCCAGAACTCCCTGACAATCTTCTGATAAATAACTGGGTTCACAGTAATGGCAAAGGCTAGGCAGCATTCTCTCAGCCTGTAGATCATCGACCTGAAATCTCCATGAGCAGCAGGAGGATCATCCAGTACAATAGCCAAGTTATGCATGTCAGCAAACTTCAAACTTACCATTGATCTATACTAAACCAGGCCAAGTAAGAAAACAAAAGATTTGAGCAGTTAAAGCATTAAGTTTTCTTAATTAATCAGTTTCATTTTGGCCTTAAAAAGAAATATGTTGATCAAAAATTTTGAGTTTATGGTCAAACATAGTCAAAATTGGGTTTACGGTCAAGAATGGTCAAAATAGGGTTTACGGTCTAAATTGGGTTTACGGCCGTAAACCCATTGCAGTAATCTCCTGACCGTAAACGGAGTTTACGGTCGTAAGCTCCAAAAGGAGTTTACGGTCGTAAGCTCAGACCGTTTACAGTCGTAAGCCCTCCCTAAACCGTAAACGCCGACGAACTGAAAAACCTCGATTAAACCCCCAGTATCAGTCGAATCGATGAACAAACACCATTTCCTCAGTCGGTTTTAGCATACCTTTGATGTGGACTAAACGATTTTGCAAAAACACACGAAAATTTTTCGAGATGAGAGAGAGTGGAGAAGGTTTGCGGCCGAAAAGATGAACAATAGGGTGGAAAGGGTTTCCAACAGGAAACTCCACCTTTTATACCCCTTTTGAACTTTACCTGTCTCCCACACAGTATAAGGCACAGTCCAAATCCAATTAATTTTTCAAAAATAAAGCTTTTTGAGGATTTTGAAATTAAAGTAAAATTAAAATTAAACTAAAAATAAAATAAAATAATTTTTAAAATTTAAGAATTAAAAATTAAATTTTGACAATTATAAAAATGAAATAAAATTAAAATAAAAATAAAAATAAAAATAAAAATAAAAATAAAAATGAGATAAACTAAATACAGACAAAAATTTATCTCAAAAGTCACTGAAAATAATTTTGTGATACTGGGATCAAAGTTGTTAGACAGCCTTAATCCACTTGTCGGTACCTTTATCTTCACGTCTTTGTCTGGTCGATCGCCGGTATTGTGGTCCACTTAAACACGAAAAATTGTGATAGAATTAGGACATACCATTAGTTACAAGACAAAATGATCCTAAGTTCCTAGATAATATTTTTTAAGGACCATTCAGCTGACGACGACCAGGGATATTGTTGTCCACCTAAATTGAGCAGCGAGATCTATAGACAATCTGTAAGTGTTCAATTTTAATTGTACTAGAACATGTTTCCCGCTTCCTGATATGCTCCAGTAATCAAGGACTTCCAGAATACTCCTTACATCGGGTGACCAGACAATTATTAAGAGAGAAGATAGATTTAGAATGCATATGTTATACACCCAGGTCGGATCTCTTCCAATCACGCAGAGGGTGAAACATATGACTAACTGAAGTTTTATAGGGATTGAGAAAAAGAATGATGCATATACTGTGTACCAGGTTGGATTGTGAGTCACGCAAAGGAGATAATATATGGCTAACAGATAGAAAGAATTGCATAGATAGAGGATGCAGAGAAATAGAGTTGCATATGTTACAGTCCAGGTCGGATCTCTCGATCACGCAAAGGAAGCAACATATGACTAACCGACAGATAGAGAGAAAACAATTTTCTACAGACCTAGTTTATCAGAATTCACCAATCACCCCATCAATACCGGAATTAAGGACAGAATCCGCACATCGAGGAAAAGTTAATCCACGGTTCCAGATACAGGTTCTTTTAATGTGACCAGTAGATTCCCATATGTATCTCCCTGCTCAACCTATCCAAGCGTCATATTGTCAGGCTAAACGGATCTAACTAGGTCAAGATTTGTCAAGTCTATGAATTCCTTAAGTTCAACTCTGCCTAGTCAAGTCCATTTAGAATCTTTCGTGCCTACCAGCGCATCAAACACAGAGCATAGACAATTTAATTTTGGGTACGTTACGCAGACTCAGATTGCCTGTTATCACTTGATAATATCACTTCCCAGTACCACATCTACAAGCAAAACTGCTAGCGACAAGAATTTCGATTTTTTCTGAATTTTTAATGTTTTTGGATTTTTGAATGTTTTCTGAAAAGAATAAAACAGAAAGAAAAACTTAGCACACAATATTTTTGGATTTTTCATATTTTTTGAAAAAGAAACAACACTATTTTTGGATTTTTTAATCTTTCAGATTTTTGTTTGGTTTTTGTTTTTCTCCCCCTAAATTTGTGCATGGGTGAGAATGAAATCACTAAAATGCGCAAATTTAAACTAACCTAACCAATAACAAAAATTTAATCCTCAAAACGAATCATTTTCAAAAATCCCACAAGCACATCGAATCGAGCTTTGTTAAAAGGCTTGGTGAACAGATCCGCCACATTATTAGCAGTGGGAACCTGTTCCAGCCGAATGAGCGAGCGCTCATAACAATCTCTGATAAAATGAATTTTGATATCAATGTGCTTGGTTTTGGAATGTTGGACAAGATTTTTAGTAATTTGAATCGCGGCCTCATTATCACAGTGAATGGGGGTTTCTAGATAATTCAAACCGTAGTCCAATAGCTGATGTTGGATCCAGATAACTTGAGAGCAACAAGCAGATGCAACAACATATTCCGCTGCTGCTGTTGAGGTGGAGACGGTATGCTGTTTCTTGTACTGCCACGACACCAGCCTATCTCCAAGGAATTGGCACCCTCCTGATGTAGATTTCCTGTCAAGCTCACATCCTCCATAATTACTGTCAGCAAAAGCATATAAATCAAATTCAGAATTCTTCGGATACCAAAGACCCAATTTTGGGCTGCCTTTGATATACCGAAAAAACCTTTTGACAGCAATAAGATGTGAAAGTTTAGGATTAGCCTGATAGCGAGCGCATTGATAAACTACAAACATAATGTCGGGATGACTTGCAGTAAGATACATCAACGATCCGATCATCGATCTATAGTGTGTCTGATCTACGGATTCACCATCAATATCTGGATTCAGCAGGGGTCTTTTAGCCATTGGTGTCGATGCAGGTTTTGCGTCTTAAAACCCGAACTTCTCAAGAATATCCTCCACATACTTAGCTTGATGTAGCAGGATTCCGGTTGAATTTTGTTTGACCCGAAGCCCCAGAAACATGGTCATTTCGCCCAGTGAACTCATCTCAAACCGCTTTTTCATCACGCCTTCAAACTCTCTGCATAGCTGTGGACTGGTAGACCCGAAGATAATGTCGTCAACGTAGATCTGTACTAGAATCTGTTCATTACCAACGTGCTGGGTGAATAAGGTTTGATCAATGGTGCCGCGAGAGTATCCATGCTCGAGCAAGTGTTTTGTTAGTGTCGCATACCATGCTCGGGGAACTTGATGCAACCCATACAACGCCTTGTCCAACTTGTAGACATGATTAGGAAACTTTGAGTTGACGAACCCAGGGGTTGATCAACGTAGATTTCTTCCTTCACCTTGCCATACAAGAAGGCTGTCTTGACATCCATTTGGTAGACCGTGAAGTTCATATAGGAAGCATATGCGAGAAAGATACGAATAGCCTCCAATCGAGCAACTGGTGCGTAAACCTCAATATAATCAAGACCCTCAACTTGTCGAAACCCGCGAACCACCAACCTTGCTTTATTGCACACTATTACACCAGAATCGTCCTGCTTGTTACGATAGACCCAACGCGTGTCAAGAGACCTTTTGCCCTTTGGTAACTCAACCAATTTCCAAACCCCGAGCTTTTCACATTGATTTAGCTCTTCATGCATCGCATCTACCCAGCTGGGCTCATTCAAAGCCATTTCAACGTTCTTGGGCTCTATTTAAGATATAAAGAAAGAGTAGAGACATGCATTGACATCTCCACTCTGACTTCTAGTTTTAACTCCATCACCCAGCTGACCAATGACGTTATCAATAGGATGATCATGTTGAATTCTCGAAGGTATGTCTTGGCTGATATCATTGAGTGAAACAGGAAGAGTATGAATGTTGAAACCTCCATCATTTGCTGATTGATCCACATTAGATGAATCTGCCACAAACTCATTAGCAATTTCTTCAGGAAAGAGTAGTTCCATAAAAGTTGGAGTGACAGCGGAAGCATCTCTAGACATGAACTCTCTTTCAATAGGGGTAAGAGGTGTAGCATCAGCATCAGGAGTTCCATTTTGAACTTTAGACTCTGGACTATCAAGTCGATCAGATGACTCCCCCTCAGGTGGAGCAGAGGACTCCCCTTCAGATGGAGCAGAGGACTCCCCCTCAAATGGAGCAGAGGACTCCCCCTCAACCGTTGGAGGTCTGTAAACAACTTCTTCGTCTTCGTCTTCAGAAACAATCTTCGAACCAGAAGAGGATCCATTTGAACCATTTGAAGACACATTTAAGGATTTGAAAAGCGATGTGTAATCAAATAACCAGTCAGGACCCACTCGGGCGTCTGTTTCATTCTCCTCCAACCAGCGCACGTCATATGATTCGACAATCTGCTTAGTCTTCTTGTTGTAAACCCTATACGCGGTGCGCGCAACATACCATACAAAATAACAATCATCAGCTTTGGCATTGAATTTAGGGTTAGATTCCAAGTGAAGAAGGGTGCAAGGGAAGCCAAATACACGGAAATGGCTGACTGAAGGCTTGTGTCCATAGATAATCTCGTACGGTGTCTTCATTTGAGCTTTGTTGATTAGAACACGATTTTGCACGTAGCAAGCAGTATTAATCGCCTCGGCCCAAAAGAAAACAGGTAATTTAGAATCACAAAGCATTGTCCTTGCGGTGTCTTTTAAAGTTCTATTTCTCCTTTCAGCAACACCGTTTTGTTGAGGCGTGTGAGCAGAGCTGTATTGACGCACGATCCCTTTTCTACGCAAAAATGGTCAAGAACCGCATTCTTGAACTCAGTGCCATTGTCAGTACGAAGCGCCTTCACCTGGTTGTTGGTTTGATTCTCAATCATCACAATGAACTTCTTTATCAGATCAGCAACCCCAGCTTTGTTGGATAAGATGAAGACCCACGTAAAACGAGAGAAATCATCGATCACAACTAGACAATACGAACTTCTGTTCATGCTCAGGACGTTGACCGGACCAAATAAGTCCATATGCAATAATTGGAGCACCTGACTGATTGAGTTGACTTGCTTTGGCAGGTGTGGTTTTCTATGATGTTTTCCTTGGGCACATGACACACACTTCTCAAATGTAATAAAGTCTCTGACAGGTAAGCCTCGGACCATCTCATTCTTAGCAAGGCGATTTAGGTTTTTCGCGTTAGCATGACCGAGTCGTCGGTGCCACATCATTGCGTTTTGTTCGGAGACTTTTGAAAATAGGCAAGTGACTTGTTCAGGTATGTTACTGGTAATGTCAATAATGTAAGAATTCCCATCCCGCTTAGATTTGACGAGAATCCACTCTTCCGGGATGACAATGTCTGGCTTGAGAATCATGCATTCTTTATCGGTAAAATGGGTAGAATAGTTTTTGTCGCAAATTTGGGAAACACTCAACAATCTATGCTTTAACTCGGGAGCAAAGTTGACATTTTCAAAGCTTAGCACTCCATTTGTAACAGTTCCTCTCTGTGTGATCTTGCCACCATCTCCGCCCGCGAAGGAAACATACCCCCCATTAAAAGATTGAATGTCGCTCAATTGGGAGATGTCTCCTGTCATATGGCGGGAGCAGCCGCTGTCGACGTACCAAGGACGGACGACATCCCTCCGCAACTGTCCCTGCAAATGAGCGGGATCATTTAGATTTGGGAACCCAGGTCATCACTGTCCTGGGTTTCCTTTTCGCTTTCTCTAATTTATCTTTTAATGTTTTCAATTCAGGATCCTCATTTCTAATCACTTCAGAGGATGATGATGATGGATTGGAAATTGATTTGGGCATCCAATGATATTTAGGTTTTATAACATTCTCAGGTGGTTTTGAAATAGGTTTCTTATTAGTTTGCACTGAGCCTCTGGATGTTCTACTAGAAGTGGTTGAAGATCCAGAACTGCTCTTTGACGAAACCGGTCTTAGCGGAGCCTTGTTCAGTTTTGGCAAACTATTTGGAGCTTTGTTATGAAAAACCTTTTTATTCTTTGAAAGACAGCCCTTTTTCTGCTTCGATCATCTTTCCAATCGTCATTTCGAGAACGAGTTCTTGAGGATTTTCTAATTAAAGACCTTCCTCGAGATTCGTTCTCTCCTCTTGGTGACATATAGTTCACAAAGATCCTATTTTGACAATTCCTAGCTATATGACCACCAACACCACAATTAAAACAAATCTGTTTATTATTTGAACTTGTACTGCATTTCTCAGATTTATTTTCTTGACAGACACTCTTACTCTTCTCAGAAGAACATGCATGAGAAATAGGTTGTGAGATAAGTGAGGGTGCCTCAGATGGTGTAACTTGTGGAATTGATGGGTTTTCATGAGAATCACAAGCATCAGAATTACCAAATAGTTCATCAAACATATCAAAGAAATCAAATTCAACAGTAGCAGATGTGGAAGCATCACACGAAAGAGTCTCAGTTTTAATATCAAAAACAAAAACTTTTTCATTTGAAACAAAAATATCAGAATCAGAAACAGAAACAGAAACAGATTCTCCAACTTCACGCTTTGCCTGTTCTGCAGGGGAAGTAGAAACGTTAGTACTTTCAACATTAATAAATCCTCCTGAAATGAAACCAGATGGCTTGTCATAAACCATGAATGGTTCGTTGGCAATCTCATCTTTGGATAGGGGTTGATACTGATATGTATGATTATAAGGAGGAGGTACACTATCGTATCCTAAATCCTTTTGTTGGTTTCGTTTGAACTGCATGCAGTGATCAATCATGTTGGCAACTACCTCGCTTGATCCATCAAATTTTCTAAAATCAAAATTTGCAGTTTCAAATTGTCTCTTTAATGTATCAAGCTCAGTAATTAACTCATCATTTTGTCTCTTAACATAATCATAAAGTTCACATTTTTCACTGTATTCTGTCTGAATTCTTTTAAAATCTTTTATTTTTGTTTCTAACTGGGCCTTAAGGGGTTTTTGTCCTTTCCTGAGTTGATAGCCCTCATATCTAAGGTCCTCTACTTCTCTACGTAATAATTGAATTTCATCATGAAGAAGTTTAACATATTCATTACATGCCTGAGAGCAAGAAGGTAGATTTACCTCATTCTTCCTGGGCTCGGAAGTAGAAGACACCATCATAGCAAACTGCAGCTCCATCATTTCTGCTTCAGGATCAGCTGCATCATTCTTCAGGGGAGCATCATCAATTTGAGCTAGGTGAGCGTTTTCTAGCCCTGAAATATTCAAAGCCTGAATCTGGTCCTCCCAGTCAAAGGATTCAGCGACCATAGCAGTCTCACCATTAACCGCAACACCTGCACGATTGTTTCCCACTGCAACCATTGTCCTGTTCTTGTTCGTCCTACGATCTAGTTTTGGACATTCACTAGCAAAGTGACCCGGCTCGTGGCAGTTGAAACATCACAACATGCCCTTATTGAATCCCACCTTCTTGTCAGCATTCATGCCCCAGTTGTTCTTCCCTGTCTTTTTAGCAAACTGCTTGGCCCTGAAAACAGCCATAGCAATCTGCCATGTAATGTCCATTTCTTCCAAGTCTTCTGGATGAATCTGATCCAGGTCAGCAAATGACAGCTGAGGTGGAAGCTCTCCAGCTACAAAAGCATTGTAGCAGTTAACAAGCCCAGTGGCTAGAGCCAGATTTTCATCAGTGTCTTTCGAGTTTGAGGAAGAGACTACAACTGGCACATTTGGAGGGGGAACAACTTATAGAGTGACAAATAGCTGGCTTTGAGAATAAGGAATGGATGATGCAGCAGCGAAGGTCTGAATCTGAGGTTTTTGAGCAGCAAAAGCTTGACCTGAGGAAGACATGATTGATGAAAGAGCATTGTTGGATGAGATTCCAAGATTTGCAGTTGTGTACGAGTTCACATGGTTAATCTCTCTCTGTTTGTCATCAATATCACAAGCTTTGATGATCGCCATGATTTCAGTAAGAGTGAGGCGATTCAGATCCTTGGTCTTCTTAATCACAACAACATTCATGTCCCATGACCTAGGAAGAGCATTCAGAAGCTTCTTGTTAATCTATGACTTGGTCAAGAAAATCCCAGATATATTCATGTTAGTGGTGAGAGTTGTGAACCGCTACAGCTGTGCCTCAAGAGTCTCTCCTGGAATGTAGTTGAACATATTGAACTTTTGTCGCAACATGTCCTGGCGAGTCTCCTTTATATCTTCATTGCCTTCATATACCTCAATTAGGGCTTCCCACAAATCTTTAGCTGAAGTATACTCTCGGAAACCTTGAGCAATATCAGGAGATAATGCCATGGTTAGAGTGGCTAAAGCCCTTTCCTGTTCTTCCACCTTTTCAAACTCTTCATCTGTGTAGTTTTCAACAGCTTTGTCAATCACTTGACCTCCAACTGTCATAGTGATTCTAACTGGGCCTCTAAGAATGCTTCTCCAGACTTTAAAGTCCTTCATTTTAATGTACTTTTCAATCCTGTATTTCCACTCAGGAAAACCATCTGCAGACATTAATCTTGGAATACGCGTAGTAGTGCCCATGACAGTATCAAGTTCGTGAAAATGAGTTTGACTTTGAGATTCCATCAAAAATTAAAGCAAATTAATGTCAAAAAGAAGTTTACGGTTGATGTGATTACGGCCGTAAACTGCGTTTACGGTTTAATGTGTTTACGACCGTAAATTGCGTTTACGGTTAATGAGTTTACGGCCGTAAACTGCGTTTACGGTCGGATGATTACGGTTTGGATGTTTACGGTTTAAGTGTTTACGGTTATTGAAGCTTAGGTTACGGTTAATGAAGATTCCCAGTTTACGGTTGATTAATTTCTTGAGTTTACAGCCATAAACAGAGTTTACGGTCGGCAGTAAACTCCCAGAAGTTCTTCGAAAACGCGATTTTGGAGTAGATTCAATCCCTTTAACCACGAAAACACTAAAACCAATCTCGAACAATAAAGAATGTCAGTTTAAATAGCCCAAAACTCGATTGAATGAAGCTTTGACACCGGTTCTTGCCCAAAACTCGATTGAATGAAGCTTTGGGCCGTAAACAGCTAAACAACACTAAAAACACACTAAAGACTCATAATGAACTATTACAATGAAAGCCTAGACCAAACCATTAACTGGACCCTTCAGAATTCCTTTCTGGTCACCGCATTCTTCTTCTTCTTCTTCTTTGCTTTTGGCTTGGAGGTTGAGTGTTGAGAACCACTCGATTCTTCATCTTCATCAAAAATCATCAGATCATCATCAGAAGGGTTAGGTTGATTTACCTCATTAAGATCAAAATCGTCGAAGCCGAATGTGGGAGCTGAGCTAACTTCGACTGCGGTTCCTTCTTCTTGAGAATCTCGAACAGATGGAGTTGGAGTTTGAACTGGAGGGAATTTGGATGTACCTTCACCACCATGAGTGGACTGAGCCTTGTGGATCGTCTCAGCCATTTCAGTCATCCACTCTTGTACTTTCAGAATGGTGGTTACGGTATTGGCGTTGTTGATTGCGTCCGCCCAGTACTTGGCTACGGATTGTATCTCATGTTGTTTTTGTTGAAGTTGCTTGACTTGCTGATCCTTCCTTGCTTGAAATGCCCTACGGAAAGCGGCATATTTCTTGATGTCGGATTCAGACACTGGAGTGTAGTGTAACCAGGAATCATTCGATTCTTCTCCGTCAAATTCTTGGAATCGCACCGAGGTGTCCCTCAGGTTCACGGATCCTTGCACATTAGTGCTCATCGTGCCTAAACCACCTGTAATAGATGTAAGCAGAGTAGGATTTCCTGAGCTTCCTCGGTCTCCTTGACCTGTGGTCAAGTCTGGCCTCGGCTCAGTTCTGGCAAGGGCTGAAGAATTGCCCTGCCGTTGGGAAGGTGTTTGCAATGTTTGGGTTACAAACAAAAGTATGGAGTTCAAATCCTCAGGGGAAAAGAAGTGAAGACGGGAAGCCCTGGAGACCTTAGGACGAGAGCCAGTTCCATCCCCTTGGGAGTGAACTGGGGGGTGTCTCCACGTTTAGATGAAACAGACTCACTTTCTGAGTGTGAGTGGTATTCGATTGTGATGTTGAATAGGTCTGCGGCCACCCCAAGGACTACCGGAGCCTTTTGAGAGGCTGAGGTATCAGTCCGGTCACACATTTGGCCAGTGGGATCGATTTTCCTTTTCTTTAGGATAACGATGGGTTGTGCATCCTCATCAGAATCACTTTCAGAGGATTCGTCATCTGAGGGCACAGTTTGAATGATCTTTCTTTTCTTTGAGGGATCTGCTTGTTTTGGGGTATCTTTCTTCTTGGGAGTTCTTTGTTTCTTGGAGACGTTGCGGGGGCCTTGATGGGCTGAGGCTAACTTCTTTCGTCTTTGAGAAAGATTAGAGACAGTGGTGGAAGATGGGACTGTGCTACTACCAGGAGTAGTGAGTGCGGTTGTGGCTTGTAGAGGCGTGGTAGAAAGATATGGGCTAATACCTTCCGTAGCCTCGATATGGTCTGTGACTTCATGGGTTTCAAGACCAAGGGTAGATAGAATATGGACTGGTAGTCGTCAGATGGGTCCAAAAATAGATTGATCAGTAGAGGGATTGTACCTTTTCAGATCTTTGGTGATGAAGAGATTGGTGTCATTGCCCATCCTAAGTCCCGCATCCGCATGGAGATCTGAGATGCAAAGGGACCAGAACCTAGCGAAAGTGAGTTCAGTAAGGTTCTCTCTTGGACTTTCTTTGGGAATGTACTGCAAGAAGTCATCCCATAGAATCTGACCGTAGTTGACATCATGGCCAGTGAAGATACTCCACACCAACTCCAGTAGTTTGAGACCCATATTATCAGTGCCTCCGGTTCGGCCTGATAGACTGCGGATGACAAAGTGGCAGACGAATTGCCACACCGTAGGCAGTTGGTTCTTCTTGAATTCGCCGATGGCTTTGATCTTTTTCTGATAACCCATCTGGTAGAGGGCAGAAAGGATGTCCGCCATGCTTGGAGTAAAAACCTTGGTTGAAGGATGAACGAGCAAGTTGATGGCAATGAGGAATTTCTCTTTGTTCAGGATGACCAACGAATCGTTCACAAGATTAAGATGCACCTCTTGAAGATTTTCGAGGGGTCTGTAAGAAGAAAAAGCACATTTGAACAAGGTTGAAAAAGGAACAACGTCGGTGAATGAATCAAAGGGGCCAAATAGGGGGTGATTGGTCAAGAACTTGATCATTAGCTTGATTGGATCATTGTAGGAGGAATGCTCTTCGAACACAGCCCTAAAATTGCTTAAGCAATCGAAGGCATTTGATTTCTTGTTGCAGAATCAGAACCAGTTGGGTTTGCAGAGGCAGAGGCCTTGGAGAGTTTCTTAGAAACGTTTGATTTCACCATTGTTGCGAGATTGAGGAAAGTTGCAGAAACAGAGTGTAAGAGAGATGGAGAGTAAGTTTGATGTTCAGAAAGTGTAACCTTTTCTTGGGGAAGAAGATGGGGTTTTATAGTGAGGGTTTTGGAACGGTAAATGATTTTACCCTAAGAGAAATAAGGTAAAAACTTTTGGGTATTTTTCTTTGATTAGAAGGGGTAATCTCAGCCACAAATTAAGAAAAAGGTTTAAATTATTTTTCGAATTTTACCAAAAAAGGTTGGCACTTAATGAAGTGTCCGACGGAAACATCACGTCTGATGAACGTGTGGTGAGGGTGGATTTAATCCGTCGTGTAAAGAGGAAGTTGTAACGGATTGGACGTGTTGGGGAAATATGAAGGGACAGGTTAAAAAGGATTTGATTATGGGAAAACATTCTTTTTGTCATCATACCTAAAATAGGTCTGACACAAGGTTTATTCAAAAAGGGAAAAGGGACAGTTACTCAAGAATGTTTTTATTTAATGATTTACTTATTTAATGAAGGATCATTAAATAGCACACCATGATTCAAGAGTTAATAAAACAATTGAGAAAACTATCAATGTGGTTGCGGATTGAGACTTCATTGCGGATGGATCAATTGTCACTGCGGATGAATCAGATGTATGACTTCAGTGGAAGAACTGAGGAGAACACTTGAACAAAAATTAGTAACAACAAACAATAAGGACCACCTGGAGATAAATATGATATATGGTTGCGGTACATAGACTGCGGTACACAGGATATACCAAAACTATCTATCATAAGTAACTTCAGTTAGGACCGCAACAGAGACCAAGGATGGTCTGCGGTACCTATCAATTCAAAAAGAATTGTGGGTCCGGATTCATCATTCCTAACATTTGTAAGAAACTGTTGAGTTTTGTAGAGTCAAGTGCCTTTGTGAATACATCAGCAATCTCTTCATGAGTATGAACAAAGATTAGTTCAATGTTACCTTTCAGGATGTGGTCTTTGATGAAGTGATACCGTAGTTCAATATGCTTTGTCTTGGAGTGCTGAATTGGATTGTGAGAAATTGCTATAGCACTTTCAGAGTCACAGTAAATTGGTATCCACAACATTCTGTATCCGTAGTCCATGAGTTGTGTTTTCATCCATAAGACTTGTGAACAACAGCTGGCTGCGGCCACATATTCAGCTTCTGCGGTAGACAGTGATACACAACTTTGTTTCCTTGATGACCAGCTGACGAGTCTTCCACCCATAAATTGATATCCACCGGAGGTGCTTTTTCGATCTAGTCTGCATCCGGCATGATCCACATCTGTGAATGCGTGCAGGCTGAAGTCATTGCCTGCGGGGTACCATAAACCAAGAGTCTTGTTTCCTTTCAGGTATCTTAGAATCTGTTTGGCTGCGGTCATGTGTGACACTTTTGGATCAGCTTGGTACCTTGCGCATACACCTGTTCCAAAAACAATGTCTGGTCGGCTTGCGGTGAGGTACATCAATGAGCCAATGATACCTCTATAAGTCTTGTGATCCACTGATTCGCCATAGGGATCAGCAGATATCTCATATCCGAAGCCATGGGGACCTTAGCCGAAGAACAGTTGTCCATTGAATATTTCTTTAACAGTTCAGTGGTGTATTTCTCCCGATGAATGAATATCCCTTCAGGAACTTGTTTCACTTGAAGTCCTAGAAAGAAGTTAATCTCTCTATTCATGCTCACTTGGAACTTGTTGGTCATGAGCTTAGCAAATTCATTCACCATCTTTTGATCAGTTGATCCGAAGATGATATCATCCACATATATTTGTACAAGCATAAGGTGATTACCATTTTCTTTTCTAAATAAAGTGGGATCAATCACTCCTCTTTTGTATCCGGACGAGACAAGAAATTTAAAGAGAGTCTCGTACCATGCTCTTGGGGCTTGCTTTAGACCGTAGACTGCTTTTTCAAGCTTGTAGCAGTGATCTTGGAATTCAAGACTTTCAAAGCCCGGAGGTTGCTGAAGATAAACCTCCTCTTTTAATTCTCCATTGAGAAAAGCACTTTTCACATCCATTTGATGAACCTTGATGTTCTTGTGAGCTGCGTATGCTAAGAAGATTCGGATGGCTTCCATTCGTGCTACCGGAGCATACGTTTCATCATAGTCAATAGCTTCAAGTTGACTATATCCCTTGGCAACTAGCTTTGCCTTGTTTCTGACGACCGCACCGGATTCATCAAACTTATTCTTGTACACCCATCTAGTGCCAACAATGGTGTGACCTTGCGGCTTCGGAACGAGCAGCCAGACTTTGTTTCTTTTGAATTCTTCGAGCTCTTCTTATATTGCAGATATCCAGTCTGGTTCTAGTAATGCTTCTTCGATCGTTCGGGGCTCGACCGAGGACATAAATGCTGCGTAGTGACAATGATCAGATAAAGCCTTGGAAGATCGAGTCTGGATACCTGCGGATGGGTTGCCGATGATTTGACCTGGTGGGTAGTCCTTCGTCCATACGTGTAGACGGGGTTGCAAATAATCAGCAGCTGCGGTAGAGGGAACATCTTCAATATCTGAGATTCTGCAGTTGGAGATGGCAGTTCCCCCTGGATTTGAGAACATCCTGCTGAATTGTCTTGAACTGGGAAGGTGGGTTCAGAGTTTTCTTGGGCAGATGGAGAAGGTTCCCCCTGGATTGCAGACGGGAGTTCCTTTTGAACCTGAGAAGGTTCCCCCTGGATTGCGGATGGGAGTGTGATAATCCTTGAATCTGTTCTTGTGTGAATGTTCTCTATGATTTCATCATCCGAGTCCGAAGAAACGTTTGATGGTTGAACGTCTCTGCGAATAGGGATTGGAGCTGCATCTTCTAGTACTGGAACCTCGATGGTTGTTGTATGGTCCGGAATTGAGTTTTCCCCCTCAACCGGCGAGGTGGAAGTATTTAGTGATACTTCAGCGAACGGTGTAGGACCAGATACGTCAGCTTGCTGCTGTTGAGCTTCCGGGGACACAAGAACTTCGGATAACTTGGCTGTTTCTACAGGGTCAAAGAGATCATCATGGTTTACTTCAACTAGATTGAGTGGACCCGAAGAGGTAGGAGTATCACTTTCTAGGATTGTTGTGGTTTCAGTTGATGGACCAGTGTTGCGGATGTGATAGTCATCGAATTTCACATCGAAGCTTTCGATTATCAGCCTTGTGCGTCTAATGAGAATCCTATAAGCAACTTTGTTCGTGGAGTAGCCAAGGAAGATGCCTTCATCAGACTTCGGTTCGAATTTGTTGAGGTGATCTCTGTTGTTGATTACGAAACATCTACACCCGAATATATGAAAGAATCGGACATTTGGCTTGCGGTTGTTAAGGCCCTCATATGGTGTTTTGCTGAGACGTTTGCACACAATGCTTCGGTTTTATACAAAACAAGCTGTGCCCACTGTTTCGGCCCAGAAGTAGAGAGGAAGGTGTGCGAAGTTGAGCATAGATCTGGCAGCTTCTACGAGAGTGCGGTTCCATTGCTCTACTACCCCATTTTGTTGCGGTGTGTAAGGAGCAGAGAAGTTGTGAGTGATGCCTTTTGAAACCAAGAAACTATTTAGGAGATGATTAGTAAACTCGGTTCCATTATCACTTCGGATACGTCGTACTGGTAACTTGATTTGAAGTTCAATTTCCTTGATGAAATTGATCAAGATCTTCGGAGTTTCTGATTTGAGTCTTAAGAAGAAGACCCAGGTGAACCGTGTGAAGTCATCAACTATAACCAGTATGTATTTATTGTGATGAAGACTAGCTACGGTAGATGGACCACAGAGATCAATGTGCAATAGTTCTAATGGGTCAGAAATTGAGGAGTCAATCACCATGGGGTGACTTGCTTTGGATTGCTTTCCACATTCACATGCAGGACAGAGAGTATCATTGCTGAACTTGAGGATTGGAAGGCCTCTGACTAGTTCTCCGGTGACCAAATTGTTGATGTATCTGAAGTTGAGATGAGCTAGCTTGCGGTGCCATAGCCAGCTAAATTCGGATACTGCTTTGGATAGGAAGCATAAATGCGGTTTGCCTATGATCAGAGATACGTCCAGAGGATACATAGTACCTTCGGATCGCGACTTGATAAGACACGTGCTCCTATCACTTGTCATTACATAGCAAAATCGATCATCAAATTCAACTCGATGGCCTGCCTTACATAGTTGACCAACACTGATGAGATTGTGTTTAAGGCCTTCTACATAAGCAACCTTTTGAATAGAGAAGTTTCCCGTAGTAAGAACACCATAACCTCGGATTATCCCATTCACATTGTTGCCGAATGTGACATTTCCACCGTTGCAAATTGGCCTGAAATCCCGAAGGTATTCTAACCTTTCGGTCATGTGCAAGGAGCAGACACTGTCGATTAACCATTCTTCTTCTTGTTCCTCCTTGCACAAGGCCTGAGAATTACACGGTTAGTTTAGGAATCCAAACTAGTTTGGAGCCTGGGACAAAAGGTAAGTTTCTGAATGATGCATGAACCGAGGTTGCAAGGACTGGTTTCGTGTCAACTTTTAATCCTAGTCCTGGGTGTTTGTGAGTTTTTGGAGTGTTACGATTTGTGGAAAAGCTACGAGGTTTCTGACACCTATACTGACATTGACATGCTGAAATTTTGTATTTTGTTCTGACACTTGGTTTGGTCAGCGGTCTAAAAGACGAAGTAGACTTGTGACTGGTCCGAGGTTGGTAATTTCTGACATTGGTGTTGTTGGATTTTGAAAAAGTTTGTTTCGAAAAAGATTTAGCACGTGTAGAGTCTTTGGTCCTTTTTGTTGGATTTGGTAAAATGCCCTTCCACTTGTTAAAATTTTGATGTGACTTTAAAAGTGTTGGAGTGGGTAAGATACCCTTCCATTTCGGATCATCTGAGGAATAGATTTGAAAACCATTGCTTCGAAAAGACCTTACACTCTTTTGGGTTGTGTCAGATGAATTAGGAATGACTGTTGAAACTGTACATTCCTTTTTGCATGTTTTCTTGATGTGAGAATTTTTTGAAAAATAGTGAGAGAAAACAAACTTTTCTGGACTCTTAGATTTTGGAAATCTAATATATATTTTGGTTTTAGGAAAATTTTGTCGAATTGTGCCTCGGGATCGAATTTCCTCTTTGAAAGCCTTTTTTGCTAAAGTTTTTAGAGAACCGCTGTCATTAGTGTTCACATGCGGTTTCCTGGAATCCTTTGAAATTTTTTGAAAACGAGGGCTTGATTCATCCGAACTTGAAGATTCAGGGATTTGAGAGCATTGACCCACTTCAAAGTTTTCTATGGGTAATTCATGATGAATTGGCTGAAGAGTCACAGAGCCTTTAATTGATGACCGTGGTAAGAATGATTTGACTACCGCAGAGTAAGTCTGAGTTGGGACTATAGTGGGACTTTTGTGGGACTTTTGTGGCTCATGACTACAGTGAGAGACACTGCGGTCTGAGGGCAGAGATGGGAAGTCCTGTGAGACTTCGGGACCCTCTATGACAATTTCTTCATCAACAACTGATGAGGTCTGAGAATTTGGATATATTGTGCCACAGATAGGGATTTGATCACATGTGTGACTCGAAACCTCATGCACAATTTCCTCTATGACACAGTTATTACTTAGATTATGAAGTCTACCGAAGTGTGTTCTGATATCTTCAGGAAAGGTTTTGTCATTGACTGGAAAATGAAATTCTCGGTCCGGAGGGACATACAGTCGATCTTTGTTAAACCGGGGTGAGGAATCCTTTGCGGTAGGATATCCATTGGACCAACCCCAATTGTATGTATTGTCTACGGTTCCATTATTTACCAAATTTTCAATAGCTTCACTTTCATTGAACAATTTTTCTATTAAAAGATTTAAGCGTACAATCTCACTCTGAGCTAAATCTCTTTGGTTCAAAGCTATCTCTAGTTGTGTTTCACTTAACATTCTTGCATATTTTTCTAACTCTAAGTCCTTTTCTAACATAGCCATTTTGAGTCTTTTGTTGTCCAGTCGTCCTCTTACATGAAACATCTCCTGGGACGCTATGTTCTTCTCATCTAAGGCTTTGTTATAGTCTGTAAGGACGGCATCACATGTTTCATTAAGATTGTCTATGAAGGGTTGACAGTCATGCATGTTATAGTTTAGAGTTTGGATCATAAGTTTTACCTATTCGACGATGCTTAGAGTTCCATCCTTTGCCATGTAGCAGTAGTTCTTTTCCAACTTTGTAGAGTCATCGTCATCCGCAGTTGCCAGCATGCAGATTTTGCCTTTTCCTTTGACACTGTTGATGGCTTCCTCTTCATCTCCGGATGACCAAACTTGATGGTCTCTTTTGACATGGGCTACGTATGCCCTAGCCTTTTGCTTTTCTTCCAATTCTTGAGCCATTCTTGATGGGTTTTGAGCATTCTAACACTTCCTAAGTGTACATTCAACCCTAATAACCTTGGATCTATGTTTGTCTAATAATCATGCAAAGTTGAATTCCAAGGTTATATTCCTATCTAGCATACATGGGGAACATTTTTAACTTGAATGAAAGATAGAATAACTGACCTTGTTGTTGATTATGATCCTTGAAACCTTGTGAGCCTAGCACCCCAAGTGTGATGCCTCAAATGCTTCACACAACACCAAATGCAAAGGAGTAAACTTTGAGAGAATCTTACACTTGCAAAATCGGCTCTAGCCCTCTTGTTTCTTATGTGTGTCCGATTTTGGTGGAGAATGGGTTTCTTATATAGTGTTAACACATCTAGGGTTACACCATGTAAACCCTAATGTGTCATGACTCTTCATTTCCATGACCCATGGGTTTGTAACTCCCATGGAGCATCCATGGAGCATCCTATGGGTGGAACCCAACTTGATAATCCATGGAGCCTCTTAGCCCACTATATAAGATATGGAAGATTTACATAATCTACCCATATATTTAATTAGTTATCTTTTGATCACTTAATTAATTCTAAATTAATTCTTGATCAAACTAATTAAATAATATTATTAATATATTAGAACTTATAATATATTAATAAACCATAAGTGTTATTTCTATCATTTTAGTTTATCCAATTGCATGGTGCCATGCAACCCAAATGGACCATGCCGGGTCGGGTCAAGTACATACCAGAAATAGTTATGGACTTAGACACCTTATCCAACAGTCTCCCACTTGGATAAGTCTAATAACTATAACTGCAATACTTCAGGAACCGATCGGCAATCGTAGCTCTTTCAAGGTCTCTCGGAACTGATAAGATGATGATACGCCATTTAAGATAAGTGATCATATAATCCTCTATTCTAGATATTAGTCGGACAAATACATGGAACAATGTCTTACTTATTGTCCAGCAGTTTGTTTCCCGATTTCCGATTTGTTTGACAAAGAACTTAATTGACCACATCAACTTAGTTCTGACCGGGCCCGGTACATAGGTCAAAACAAAATCATCGAGGGGCCCAGATATCAGCTTCTAATCCAAGAAGGAACAGATAAACTTCGACTCATATGTTTGTTCTACCACTCATTGAATTATACACAAAAGCACGTTGTATAACATCGAGTTACCAATGCGTTAACGTACAATCAATGCATAACCAACTCATAAGTAACAAATCATATCTCTAGGTTTGAAGACTTATATGATATTACCGTCTCACGATCACTCGAGATAAATTCCATGAAGTGATTCCAGTGAGCGTGGGTTGAGTCCAATGCTCAGAACTTATGAGCACTCATGAGTGTTGTAGCCATGTCCAACAACTTAGACCTCTGCAACCAATCATGACAGTCTTGATTCATACCTACTTCCGACATATGACTGACTGTGGAAGTTCGAATAATATGATATACCAAACATAATTATTCTGGAAGTCAAAACATGCAAAAGAAATATAGTAAATGATCGACAAGAGATAGCAACACTTTACTCATAAATAAAACACCTTTTATTCATCATCTAATGTCAATTACACTTTACAAATTCCAAGGTTATCTAACTACTAAATCTAATATCATCCTTCAGCCCTATGCTCCGAGCATGCTGGCGATGCTTAACCCGAGTCAGTCCCTTCGTGAGGGGATCTGCTGGATTCTCATTCGATGATACCCTCTTTGCCACGAGGAGTCCTTCTTCTATTCGATGTCTGATGAAATGGTATTTTCTGTCGATGTGTCTCGATCTCCCGTGATCCCTTGGTTCCTTGGCTAAGGCAACTGCACTTTCACTATCATAGAAAATTTCCATTGGCTCTTTAATAGCTGGTACAACTCCAAGGTCTCCAATGAAGTTCTTCAGCCATATTGCCTCCTTTGCTGCCTCGCTAGCTGCTATATACTCTGATTCGCAAGTTGAATCAACCACTGTCTCTTGCTTGGAACTCTTCCAAGAAATTGCTCCTCCATTTAAGGTAAAAACCCAGCCTGACTGAGAGCGGAAATTATCCCTATCAGTCTGAAAGCTAGCATCACTATACCCTACAACTCTCAAGTCTTCACTCCCACCGAGGGTAAGGACCCAGTCCTTAGTCCTCCGTAGGTACTTGAGGATATTCTTTACCGCAGTCCAGTGTGCCTTGCCAGGGTTCCCTTAATACCTGCTAACCATGCTCAAAGCAAAGGCTACATCAAGTCGAGTACACGTCATAGCATACATGATCGATCCTACAGCCGAAGCATAAGGTATTCGACTCATTTCTGCTATCTCAGCCTCAGTACTAGGGCTTTGTGTCTTACTCAATCTGGCGTTACTCTGGATGGGTAACTCTCCTTTCTTGGAGTCCTGCATGCCGAATCTCTTCAACACCTTATCCAAGTAAGTACTCTGACTAAGTCCAATTAGTCTTTTACTCCGGTCTCTCAAGATCCTTATCCCTAGAATATAGGCAGCTTCTCCTAGGTCCTTCATAGACAAACACTTCCCAAGCCAGGACTTAACTTCCTGCAGAGTTGGGATGTCATTTCCTATGAGTAGTATGTCATCCACATACAATACCAAAAAGCTAACTATACTCCCACTAGCCTTGACATATACACAAGATTCATTTTCACTCCTAGAAAAGCCAAATTCCTTGACTTTCTCATCAAAGCAAAGATTCCATCTGCGAGGTGCTTGCTTTAACCCATAAATGGATTTCTCAAGCTTACACACTCTATTAGGGTACTCTGTGTTGACAAAACCCTCTGGCTGACTCATGTAAACATCCTCAGCCAACTCTCCATTAAGGAAAGCGGTTTTGACATCTATTTGCCATATTTCATAGTCATGAAATGCAGCTATGGCTAACAGAACCCTAATAGACTTAATCTTGGCCACTGGAGAAAAGGTCTCATCATAATCAACTCCCGGAGTTTGTGAGAAACCCATTGCAACCACTCGTGCCTTATAAGTGTGTACATTACCATCCATGTCGGTCTTCTTCTTGAAGATCCATTTGCACCCTACAGTCTTACGACATGGTACATTCTCAACCAAGTTCCAAACTTGATTGTCATACATGGACTGTATCTCGCTGTCCATTGCCTCTTTCCACTTGGCTGACTCAGGGCCTGCCATGGCTTCCGCGTAACTGTTAGGTTCATCCAGACCTATCAGTGTCTCATCACTGATAAGTGTATCACCTTCCGCAGTAATATGGAATCCATAGTAATGCTCAGGTGCATTCCTAACCCTTGTGGAATGCCTCAGAGGTACAGACTTGTCAATTGGCTCAACAGAAGTTTCCTCCTCAAGTTGAGTGCTAGGGTTTGAAGTTCCTTCACCACTTGACTCTTGAATTTCTTCAAGGTCAACTTGCCTCCCACTGTCTCCTTGGCTTATGAACTCTCTCTCTCGAAAGAAAGCCCTCCTAGCTACAAAGACCACATTCTCACTAGGTCTGTAGAAGAGGTAACCAAAGGATTTCTGTGGGTAGCCGATGAAAATACACCTCTCACTTCGAGGTTCGATCTTATCATGAGTCTCGCGTCTCACGAAAGCCTCGCAACCCCAAATCTTAATGTGGTCTAGTTTGGGTACTTTACTAGTCCACATCTCATGAGGAGTTTTGGCAACTTTCTTTGTGGGAACTAGATTAAGGATATGGGCGGCAGTCTCTAAGGCATACCCCCAAAATGAGATTGGTAGCGAAGCTCGACTCATCATGGAACGAACCATATCCAACAAGGTTCGATTACGCCTCTCAGCCTCACCATTCAACTGCGGTCTCCTGGGAGGTGTCAATTGTGAGACAATCCCACATTCCCTAAGATAGTCGAGGAACTCTGAACTAAGATACTCACCACCTCGATCGGATCGAAGCATCTTAATGTTCCTGCCCAATTGATTCTCGACATCCTGTTTAAACTCTTTAAACCTCTCAAAAGTCTCTGACTTATGCTTGATTAAGTAGACATATCCATATCTACTGTAATCATCAGTAAAAGTCAAATAATAACGATTAGCATCCCTTGTGGCATGTTTGAAGGGCGCACACACATCCGTGTGTATAAGATCCAACAAACCTTCACCCCTCTCACAAGAACCTGTGAAGGGTGACTTTGTCATTTTTCCAAGTAAGCATGATTCGCAACTATCATCTGACTTTAGGTCAAATGACTCCAATACTCCATCCTTTTGGAGTTGGCCTACACGTTTCTTGCTTATATGTCCAAGACGACAATGCCATAATGATGCTTTATCCAAGTTATTATCATTAACAGAATCAATACACAATACATTACTTCCTAAGTTATCAACCACAGATACAGTTTCATACACACCATCACAAGGTAATGCTTTAAAATAAAGAACATTATTAAAGAAAGCATTAATCGAACCAACTTCATTATCAAATGAAAAGGTGAAACCTTGTTTATACAATGCATGAAAGGAAATAATATTTCTTTCCATTTCTGGCGAATTACAACATTTATTCAAATCTAAACTAAACCCACTACTTAGCGATAAAGTATAAACTCCAATCTTGGTGACAGGTATAGCTTTCCTATTCCCTATGATTAAGTTTATTCTTCCATGCTCCACATTCTCACTTCTTCTTAGTCCCTGCAAATCAGAACAGATATGAATACCATAACCGGTATCAAGGACCCAAGAGTTAGAATGGGGTGAGTTATTAGATAAGATAGTGTAAATACCTGCATGGTTGGGTTTAACTTTCCCATCCTTCACATCTTGCTGGTACTTTGGGAAGTTCCGCTTCCAATGTGACTTTTCATGGCAATAGAAGCATTCAGCCTTTTTAGGGTCAGAAGAAGGAGTGACAAAACCTTTCTTGGTTCCACTTGAAGAAGAGCCATCAAGGGTCCTAGCCTTGGTACCCTTCGAAGAGCTCTTCCTCTTCTTCCCTCTACCTTTCCCGATTGCCAAAACCGGGGCGGAGTTTGGTGTAGGAGTGTTAACAACCGACTTACCCTTAAGACTTGTTTCTGCGGTCTTGAGGAGTCCCTGAAGTTTGCTGAGTGTGACCTCTTCCTTATTCATGTAATATGTCATGCGGAATTGATCATAGCACGATGGTAAGGAGTGCAAAATGATATCTATTGCAAGCTCCTCAGGGAAGTTCACATTAAGCTTCAGCAACCGATCCACATACCTTTGCATTTTCTGCATGTGGCTCATGACGGATTCCCCGTCCTTCATCATGGTTGTTATGATAGAGGATATGATTTCATACCTCTCTTGTCGTGCACTTTGATGGTATCTTTCCATCAGATCTTGGTGCATTTCAAAAGGGTAGAAGTCCTCATAGGACTTTTGGAGTTCCGCTGTCATGGTGGCCAACATGATGCATGCCACTTTTGTAGCATCCCTTTCATGTGCCCGGAATTCAGCGATCTCCTGGGGAGTTGCAGTGGTCTCATCAATCTCCTTAAGCTCCTTGTCAAGGACATATTCTTTGTCCTCATAGCGGGTAATCATCCTGATGTTTTTGATCCATTCACTGAAGTTGGATCCATCAAAAGTGACTTTCCCACACAAGTTCATAAGGGTAAAGGAGCCATTAGGATTAGAGCCAGAAGCAGCATTGTTTGAAGACATCTGAAAGAAGAGAACAAGATTAGTTTAGATATTAAGAGAGTCCTTAATAAAACACCCAAATGTAATATTAAGGCTAGGATCCAATCAAAATATATTATAACTTAGAAGAGGTATGCTGTAATCCAAGCTATAACATATTTGAAAGGTAGGTGAATGACGATTCACCAATTTCCACCATCAAACGAAATATAAATATTAGGTTTTTAATTGGTTCTTAGAAATTCCTATATTCTTTTGAGATTCAATGAACTTTTCAAAGGCATGTTTCAATCTCGAGTGTGCCCTCCAAGTTTTGTGACTGGGATACCGAGGATCACAAAACGAGGTGTGAAGTAACCATGCAAATCACTTGGTACCCTCAAGGTTTATAACTCAATCGATGTGCCGGTAAACCACACACGCTCCACCGATGCTATGGTAAACCTTAAGTCACCCTTTCCCTACCTTGTTAAGTCCAAGTTAGTGTGCCGGTTAACCACACACGCTCCACCAACGACTTAAACAAAGTGTAAAGTGTAATTTCATGGATTAGCACCTTATTCACATTTTCCTAAAGTAACTAAGATTGGGAATTTAATAAAAGCATTTAGTTACTTTATAATATTCATCATACTTTTAATGAGAATTTATAAGTCCTTGTCTTACCCGTTCGGCTAACGACCCTCCACCGATCAAGGAAGCGGTGGGTGAGAGTGGACACCCATTAAGTTGCCATTTTATAGGCAACAACCTTATACCCCCCTTATAGACCGGCTTCGTGAATGAGGCGTACTAGCGGTAAGACGACTTGACGTTATACATATATATATTAGTAACTTATAATATTATAAAGTATAAGGGTTGAATTTTAACATACCACTGATGGGTTTTGAGCATTCTAACACTTCCTAAGTGTACATGCAACCCTAATAACCTTGGATCTATGTTTGTCTAATAATCATGCAAAGTTGAATTCCTAGGTTATATTCCTATCTAGCATACATGGGGAACATTTTTAACTTGAATGAAAGATAGAATAACTTACCTTGTTGTTGATTATGATCCTTGAAACCTTGTGAGCCTAGCACCCCAAGTGTGATGCCTCAAATGCTTCACACAACACCAAATGCAAAGGAGTAAACTTTGAGAGAATCTTACACTTGCAAAATCGGCTCTAGCCCTCTTGTTTCTTATGTGTGTCCGATTTTGGTGGAGAATGGGTTTCTTATATAGTGTTGACACATCTAGGGTTACACCATGTAAACCCTAATGTGTCATGACTCTTCATTTCCATGACCCATGGGTTTGTAACTCCCATGGAGCATCCATGGAGCATCCTATGGGTGGAACCCAACTTGATAATCCATGGAGCCTCTTAGCCCACTATATAAGATATGGAAGATTTACATAATCTACCCATATATTTAATTAGTTATCTTTTGATCACTTAATTAATTATAAATTAATTCTTGATCAAACTAATTAAATGATATTATTAATATATTAGAACTTATAATATATTAATAAACCATAAGTGTTATTTCTCTCATTTTAGTTTATCCAATTGCATGGTGCCATGCAACCCAAATGGACCATGCCGGGTCGGGTCAAGTACATACCAGAAATAGTTATGGACTTAGACACCTTATCCAACAATTCTAAGATAGAATGCTCTGTCTTTTACTACATTGGCCTTGCAATATCTTGCAAAGTGATTCACTTTGTTGCACTTGTCACAAATCACAACACCAGTTTTGTCTTCTGAGGGAGTACCGGAGTCAGTGGTTTGAGTGGACTGCGGTGCCTCCTTTGGTTGAGTATTTTGAGATTGCGGTGGTGGATGAGAACTTTTGGAATAATGAGAATGGTTATTCTGCGGGTTGAAGTTACGGTTGAATGGAGGTTTGTTGAACTGTTGATTTTTACGAAAAGAAGAAGGTGGTAGTCGGTTGAACTGTTGACTAACAAGAGCAATAGCCTTCTGAAATTCTTCTTCATCATCATACTCTGAGTCAGCTTCGTATGACTGCGGTGTAGTGTCATACGAGGTAGAGTAGGATTGATTATGTGGAGCTTGTGCTATAAGAGCAAGTGGTCCTCCGAAGTCAGCACAATCTTTGAGTACGATTGATTCTTGTGCTTGCAGTTCCCCGTAGAGCTTGTAGAGAGACAAAGAATGAATCTTTCTATCTCCTTGAACTATCATCTTAGCAGTAGTCCAATGTCTTCCCAAACCATTGAGAAACTGAAGGTTTGTTTCATGGTTACTGCGGATGGTGCCAGCATTTGATAATTTGGTGACTATCAGGTTGAACCTCTTGAAGGAATCTTCTAAACTTTCGCCAGTATGAGCTTTGAAATTGTTGAACTCATTGAGTGCAGTTGTAAGCTTCTTGTCTTGAGCTTGTTCTGAGCCTTCGTACAAATTCTTGAGAACTTCCCAGATCTCTTTTGCTGATTTGGAGTTTATGATAATGGCGAAGTTGTCAGGAGCAACTCCACAAGAGATTTCATAAAAAGCAACAACATCATTTTCCATTTTATCGTGATCATCTTTGGTGGGAAGGTTCATGATTGGTTGTCCTCCTCCTAGTTTGGTTGTGGCGTCATCGGTTTGAACTGGTGTAAGAACAGGGACATGTGGTCCTTCTTCTACGGACCGCCATACATCTCTACCAAGTCTTCTTAAGTACCTTTCCATTCTCTGGGACTAGTGATGGTATTCATTTGCCACCAATATTGGGGCTCGATTCGAACCACCAACACTGTTGGAAACATTCAGAGACAGTGCTTGTGCCATTTTCCCTTTTTTTTAAGTTTTTTTTTGAGAAATGAGCTTCAGTGGTATAGAAGGCCCTTTGAAAATCAGAGTTTTGTTTTCAAAAAGCAACCACTATGGCTCTGATACCAATTGTTGAGAGAAAAACTTGAGACACTTGAACAAACATTAGAACAAGTATAGTTACGGAATAGTTTATCTCAAAGGATCTAAAAGCTCAACAATAATAAGTTAACGAGTTAGATAGTTAGAGAGTTAGTTGCGGAAATGTAAGAAAATGAAAATGACAGTAGGTGATATATCAAGTATACACACAAGTTGATTTATAACATGGAATGCATTCAGACCAAGTTAGTAAGTGAGATCGAACTTAGTGATTAAGTCACGAATGACTTGCTCCGAAGAGAGATAGTATTCAGTTGTATTCAAGTGAACTTTGAGAGAGAGAGTGAAGATATAAGATAGAGAATTTTAGATGCGTAATCAGATTGTTATTGAATAAGAAAGGTTGAGCTCTATTTATAGAGTCTCAAGGATTACACTGGATCACATCTCTAAGAGTAGTCATGCAAGGCATACTGGACAATAGAGAGTATTACAATAAAAGTAGATAAAGTAAAGTAATCTAGTAAGTAAGGGTGACTGTGGTTGATGATGACTGCGGGTGCGGTTGCTGAGGGAGATCTGACTGCGGTTTCTTGAGGGCTGCGGTAGCTGAAGTTCAAGAGGGTCACTTTTATGATTTAACACAGCTCATGATTTTCTTTACAAACGGTTAATCGAATAACCAAAAATATATTTTCTATATTTTTAAATATTATTTATGTTTAGACATTTAACTTAATATCAAATTATTCCTTAGAAATTTCCAATTACAATTAGTAATTGTCATATTCTTTACATTTTCCATTTTAAACCAATAATTGTCATCATTAACATTTGTTATAAATATAAATAGGTTGATATAGATTAGAATTTTCATTTGTATTTCATCACTATTCGCATAAATAACTAAATATTTGACTATCGTTTATCAATTAATTAAAAAATACATTTTTGTATTAGACAATATTATTTTCCATATTCCATGAATATTTGATAATTCATCCAAATTTCATTATTAACATAAAGAACAATATAGTTAAACAAATTATATGGATTATTCATTTCAATTCATTATTTTTTAGGAAATTTCTTATGGGTTTCCGTAATCTGAACATATTTTTATTAATTACTAATTGTTAATTGGTTAACCAGATAACCGAACTGAAAAAATTGCTTAACCAAACATTGGTTAACATGATCTTTTTGGTTTAGGTTTAGGTTCAACAAATGAAGAAACTGATACTCTCGATTAACCTTCTAAAATATGTTTTCGGTTCGGCAAACCATCCATGAACACCCCTACATAGACGTATCACCAGTGCATCAAGATGCCTACCCCATAGGGAACAGTGAAGATCGTCGGGGATCTGTAAGAATCTAAAGAGTGCTATAAGACCTCGATGAAGTCTTCAAGGGCAACATGACAAGCATAATAAATAGATAAGAGCGAACAGTACGTGCTAGAAGCAAGAAAGCAAGATGTAAAGGAAGTGCCTCTAAACCTTGAGGATCCTGAAGCCAAAGTCCTCATAGGATCCTCAATACCAAAATAAATTGAGCAAGAACTATTAAAGTTCTTAAAGGACAGAAATAAAACCCCCGCTTAGAAACATGAGGATATGACAGGTATAGATAAATAAATTATAAGTCATAAACTCAACATAGATCCCTCTTTCAGGCCTATACGTCAAAAAAGAAGGAAATTCGCACCCGAGAGGAACCAAATCATTGAAGAAGAAGTTGAAAAACTTCTCAAGACGGGGATGATTAAAGAGGTAAAGTTGCCAAGATGGCTTGCCAACGTGATAGTGGTCAAAAAGAAGAATGGAAAATGGAGAGTATGTGTGGATTACACGGATCGAAACAAGGCTTGCCCTAAGGGTCCTTTCCCTTTACCACACATTGACTCAATGATAGATGTCACAACAGGAAATGAGCTACTAACATTCATGAACACTTCACCTATATTCCAACAGATATAGATGGAACCATCCGAGCAAGAGGATATTGCCTTCATAACCTCTACAAGTATATATTACTATAATGTTATGCCTTTTGGTCTTAAAAAATGCAGGAGCAACATACCAACGATTGGTGAATCGAATGTTCAAGGAAAAAATAGGGGACACCATGGAATTCTACGTCGACGACATGCTAGTCAAGTCTAAAAGAGTTGAAGATCACCTCAGGGATCTTCAAGAGGCCTTTGACATATTAGACAAATACAACATGAAACTGAATCCGTCAAAATGTCACTTTTGAAAGAAGGAAGGAAAATTCCTCGGCTATATGGTCACTAAGAGGGGGATAGAAGCGAGTCCTGAATAGATCAAAGCCATAATTGATCTAAGATCCCCAACTTCGACCAAAGATATCCATATGTTGAATGGAAGAGTAGTAGCTCTAAACAGGTTCATTTCAAGATCCTCAGAAAGGTGCAAACCTTTCTATGACATCCTAAAGAAAAAAAGAAATTCGAATGGACCAAGGAGCATGAAATGCCTTCCAAGAACTTAAAAAGTACTTAAGTTCAACACCTCTATTAGTAAAACTGTTGGATGGAGAGTGACAATTCTGATACCTTTTAGTATCCTCAAATGCGATAAGTGTAGTTCTGGCCAAGGATCTCGACGGGGACCAACATCCAATTTACTACGTAAGTCAAAGTCTGCTAGATCCTAAGACCATGTATTCTCATCTCGAAAAACTAATACTTGCACTAGTTACAGATTCTACTAAGTTAAGACATTATTTTGAGACTCACACCATACATGTAAAAAATTACTATCAAATTAAGAATGTTATGAGAAAACCATAGATACCAGGACGAATGGCTAAATGGTCAGTGAAGTTCAGTACATAAGAAATCGTATATGAACCAAGATCTGCGATAAAATCACAAACCTTGGCAGACTTTGTGGCTGACTTTAGTGATGATCTACAAGTCAAAGTGGAAATAGAAACTCGACAGCTTCTAGAAGAAGAAAGCATGGGAAGATGGACACTCTTTATAGAGAGAGCATCCAACCAAAGAGCAACTGGACTTGGGATCATACTAAAATCTCCATAGGGGGACATCATACCCCAAACATTTATTTGGGAATTCAATGCAACCAACAATGAAGCGGAGTATTAAGCACTTATCACGGGACTGCTGCTAAGGAAGAAAGATTCTTATGGTTTCAAGACGGGCATCTGGAGCAAAGGTCTCGTCATAATCAAGTCCTTCAATCTGTGTGAATCCTTTCGCCACCAATATTGCTTTGTTTCGAATGATAACTCCTGCATCGTCTAGCTTGTTTTGGAACACCCATTTCGTACCTACAATGGGATGATCCTGAGGAGGAGGAACAAGAGTCCACACTTTATTTCGATCAAATTCTGCCAACTCTTCTTGCATGGTTGTAATCCAATCAGCATGTTCAAGTGCTTCCTTGATGGATTTTGGTTCAACCATTGAGATAAATGCCGAGAAATGACATTCATTTTGGATGTTAGTGGCATAGCGATTTTGAATACCGGCGTTTAGATTTCCAATAACTTGGTTGGGAGGATGATCCTTGGTCTAGATGTGTAATCTCGGAAGCTCTTATGCAACAGATGACCTAACATCAACGATGGGGTTGTGTTGCTCCCCCTGAACAACTTAAATTGGAGGATGATGCTCCACCTGAACTTATGAACCGGAGATATCAGCATCATTTTCATTTTCGTCCGGAAAGCCAAAGAAGTTGACGTTGCCATTGTTGTTGTCCGAAATAGGATCGAATTCAGCAAATTAATCCGCTGCATCATGGAATCCTTCAACATTTGATTGAAGAGAGGGAAAACCGTCCTCCCCCTCAATGTGAGAAGGTTGAATTGGTTCGGAATCAAATAGAGGAAATGTGAGAGTCGGACCAGAAACTTTTTGTGAGGTTGGAGCTATAATGGATGAGGATTGTCTTGATCGAGATTTTGAATCAAGAGCTATTTCTGACGGTCCGAACATGGTTTCAAAATCGACTTCATGAATTATTTGAGGATTTGGACATCCTAGCGATGGAGCATCGGACTCCATGATGTGGGTTGTAACATGGGTTGGGCCAGAATTCCGAACATAGCTGTCATCAAAGCTTTCTTCAAGAATACGATTTCGTCGATTCAGAACCCGGTAAGCTTTTTCTTTTGCTGAGTATCCAAGAAAGATTGCTTCATCGGATTTGGGCTGAAATTTCGTGAACTGATCACGATTGTTCTTGATAAATCACTGACAGCCAAATACATGCAGAAAAGATATACTCGGCTTACGACTATTCATGGATTCGTATGGTGTCATATTGAGACGTTGACTGATGATGCTATGATTCTAAGTAAAGAAAGCAGTGGACACTGCTTCAGCCCAGAGATAGAGAGGAAGGTTTGCAAAAATTGAGCATCGATCGAGCAGCTTCAACTAAGGTGCTGTTACGTCTTTTGACCACACCGTTTTGCTGAGGGGTGTATGGAGCTAAGAAATTATGGTCAATACCCTTCCCGGATAGGAATTTCTCAATGGTGACATTGGTAAACTCTGAACCATTATCACTTCGGATTCGACGAACAGGCAGTTTCACTAGAACTTCAACACCTTTAATGAAGGTAATAAGTTCGAGGCAGTTTCTGACTTGATCCTGAGGAAGAAAACCCAGATGAACCTTGTAAAAGCATCCACAATCACAAGAATTTATTTCTTGTGATGTAGACTTTCTACAGTCGAGGGTCCACACAGATCTATATGAAGCAGTTCTAACGGTTCTGAGATTGATTTTCGATGATGATTGGATGACCTTTCTTTGATTGCTTCCCACATTCACAGGAAGCACAGAGATGATCGTTTTCGAACTTGAGGAGAGGAAAACCTCTGACCATTTCACCGGAAAATGATCATTCATATATCGAATATTCTTTGAGAGTAGAAAGAGTTGAGGCTTGACAACGATCTTATAGATGTCAAGAGGATACATGTTCTTGTTGCGATTTGACTTGATCAGACATTCTTTCCGGTCTTCGGACATGACATAGCTGTGTTTCTTGCAGAAATCAACTCGACGATTTGCATCAGTAAGTTGAGCCACACTGATTAGGGTATGCTTTAGGTCATCTACATATTCCATGTTTGATACAGAGAAGTATCCATTGGTGAGGATGCCATAACCTCGGATTTGAGAGTTGGAGTTGTTGCCATACATCACATAGCCAGCATTTGGTGAAAGTTTGAGATCACGCATAAAATATTTCTACCCCGTCATGTGCATGGAACAAGCACTATCAATATACCATATTGTATCTTGTTCCGAAGCACAAAGTGCCTACAAAAATTAGTGACGTTTGGAGTTTTTAGGCTCCGAGTTAGGTTTTGGGACTTGGGCACGGGCTTTGGACTTTGGTAGTGACTTTTGAGCAACAGGTGTCTCAGAAGGCTTGTTCTGAGATACTTTGGGAAAGAAGAAAAATTCCAAGGTCTTTTCGTTGATCCATATCTCATATTCAACGGCAGGTTGTTTTGAAACAACTTTTCTCAGACCAACTATTTTTGAAGCTGTAGGAATCACAGTGTTACTTGAAGTTGCAAAATCTTTTTCAACACTCTCAGCTCACCACTCAAATTTTTGTTTTGAATTGTTTGAAAATGTTTGAATGAAAGTGTTTTTAACAAAATGTTTTTGTTTACTGTTTTTGATGGTGCATTTGGTTTCAAAAGCGGTTGAAGTTAAAAGATCGTTCCATCATATTTAGCAATGAAAAGAGAGGAAACAGTCCGAGGAGAGTTATTTCTTGTGGGACAAGTATCAACAGTCTTTTTCGGAATGGGACTGACAACTTTGTTTGGAACTACTGAACTAGGAGGAATGGATGGCCTTTTAAGAATCTTAACAGGCGGAAATGTTTTACGGTTCCTAGCGGTCGGGCTTACGGTCAGATATACTTTCTTTTGGAATTCTCAATGAACCTGGAATTTTGTCTAGACCTATTTTCCTTTTTGAGTGCATTTTTGGCTTCTATCTTAAAATCGATGACTTCTTTTCTATTCAATGAAGGTTTCTTCCTGCAGTCAGATGTTGAATTGGAAGTTTGGCCAACTGATGGGTTGTTAAACTTGGGTTTGATTGGCACTAAGGTGGTTTTTGAAATCACTTCAGAGTCCGAGACACACAAATCGGATGAATTATCACATATGGGTTCTACATCAACGTCATTATCTAAGGATGCCCAAACAAAATTTGATCTTTTAGTGTCAGGTCCAGTTTTCTCCGGAATAATTTCCTCAACAAGGCAATTGTTAGGAGGATTGTGGTTCGGAATTTGAACTACAGTGTTCGGAATGCTAGGAGAAAATTATGAGGTCTGATTCAGGTCCAGGGGTATCAGAGGCGGAAGAGGCGTCGAATCAGGACACTTGACAACTATTGGTTGAAACTCAGGAATCAAAGAAGAAAAATTGTTAGAGGTCTCATGAAGGGGTGACAAAGGTGAGAAAGGGGTATCCAAATGTTTGTGGTTCAGAATGTCTCCTATAAAAGTTAGATTATGTAACTCCTTCAAGGGACGAGCAATTGGTTTCAGAAACTCGCTTCTGAGACCAGGTGCTTTGGACCAAGGATGACGAAAACCGTAAGTCATCCTTTCATTTGCTTCAACATAGCACAGAAGTCCCCAAGTCATGGTATGAGATAGAAACACATTTTCTGATTAGACCACCTCATCGTGGATGAGAACCTACCCCGCCGTGGTGATAGAACAGGTTCATGAATCACCGATTTTCAAGTAGTTCGGTTTTTAAAACAGTTAAAAACATTTAACATTCAAAAACTAGATCAGATCTAAGCATGCAAACTCAACAAAAACAGAAAACCTAAAGTGCAAAAGACGTGTTCAGACCTCTCTGATACCACTGATGGGTTTTGAGGATCCTTGGAACACCTTACAGGGACAATAGAAGCAACAATTTTTGATCCTCAGTAGGCCCAAAAACTGGATCTGCAAACAACCTATCTAATGCAACTTTAGTATATGAGAAATTATAGATTCTAGGGTTTGTAAAAACCCTCGTAGATCCTTAATTTTTGGATGAGAGCTAAGAGTCCAACGTAGATCTTATCTTTCATAGTCGCAGCCAAGACACTCAGATCAACAACATCCAATAATAACCCATGCAACGAACACCATGAATGAAGCTCCAAAAATCCAAAACTGTTGGAGCTACAGGTACCATGTCGTGGCAATGAAGCCACGATGACGTGGCGTTGTGGTTTTGAGGGTTTCGGGAATGAATAGATAGGACTGAATTTTTCCTAGGGTTTTGAGTAAAACTCATCAACTAAATTCATCAATTGGCTTCTCTATTTATTGGGAATGACAGAAACCCTAAAAGATAGTTATCTACTCAACTAATAGTTATCGATATACATGGTAACTATGTGACTACTTAAATTATCTTATTTTATCCTCTAGAGCATTCCATAACTTCTATATTTCATTTAACTAAGTAAAGACTATTAATTAATTAACAAATCAAGTCTCTATAATTTTTCCATCTAATTTATTTCTTATTTATGTCCTTGCGTGTAACCCGAAAGGACCCTACTATTAATAGTTATATTGCAAAAGGTTGTAATTGTGGTGTAACGATGGGCACCATTCTCCGTCACTATTTGTTACGCAACTCATCGAGACTCGTAATACAACTGCTAAATGGCTTAACCCCATAAACCATTCGTTTGATTACTCACTTTTGGTCATCTTGTAACTGAGGGTTTGTAATCCTCATTAGTGGGGTTAAAAATTCCCACCATGGAATTCAACTGTCCAACATGTAATTGAGTCTATAATAGCACCGTATTATAAACCCGACTACCTGACTTGGGTTTTAACGTCCTAACTAAAATTATGTGATTATAATATAATAACTAATCGAAACTTATTATACCTTACTGAATGATAGACCCATGTTTACATGCACACACGTACTCTATGTGTTGTTTCCCAACTGTCTGAAACCTCTGCCGATAGCATACACGAGAAATGATTGAAATTGGGATTTATGGAGTTGAAATGTCAACGTCACGCCACAATATTCCAAGGCACGCATTGTGGTATTTGCTACGTGTCACTCAGATACTGCCATGTGTCCTGATCCGTCACCACGTGTCCTAGCCATTTTCTCTTCCACGTGTCACAGACATGGCCCACGCACCGTGTAGCCTCCATATTATACTCCTTATCAAAATAGCATTCTACTTTTGGATTAGCCATAACTTCCTTATACAAACTTCATTTTCGACGATCTTTATATCCATAGAATCCTCTCAAGGAGCACTACAACTTTATTTTAATAATCATCTGCTTATTACTCGTATATTTCCAACTTAATTCGTTAATTAATGAGAAATGAGTTTTCAGTCGCTACAATTCTCACCCCCTTAAAAGGATTTTGTCCTAGAAATCTCTATAATTATTTCTTAGATTCACAATCTATCTTATAATTGATTTCAACTTAACTGCTTGCCTCATAATCTATTTTACCACCTTTCCCTGCATTTATACACAAATGCTTAGTCCTTTTCTTAAACTTCTACACAATTAGTATGTGGGTATCTCTACTTCAGCTGTTACTTTATCAAGCTTATCAAATAGTTATTCCACTCACATTCATAGTCTCTTTAGACTTTATCTCCAAATCTTACTCTATTAATTATATTCTTATCTTACGAATCACTAAGGCTTCAACCCCTTCACGGTGCATTATAGGCCTTCACGTTCCTCCTACCATTCCTTATGATGGGTTTTAGAAAACTAAAAACGACCTTTTTTTATAAGACAATTATAAATGAAAAACTGAAGACTTTACAATAACTAGTTGATTTTTAGAACATTTGTACAAAACCACCAACAAGATCCAATTACATAAACTAGAAATATTATGACAACCATAGGTTGTTAATAATACAACCTTTGAAGACTTTGATCACACTTGGTTTTGAAGATTTGATGAAGATGCATGGGAAAATCTCAAGAAAGAGTTTTTATATAATGTATCCACCAACAACAATATGTCACCAAGAATTCTAGTTCTCATCTTGTAAGATTTACTTATTAAGCCTTTAAGTGATTAACATAATTAATCACTAAAGGAGAAGAACTTCCAAGCATCTATTACTCTAAACTAACTTAAAAAGAGAGTTAGATAGGAGGGGGATGGAGAAAATTTGGTTATGGCTAGAAAGGGAAGCAAAGGTATAGCAACTAAGAGGCTTTTCATGTGTCAGAGAAGCCAAGAAAGCAAGCACACCCATGCCTTGCATGGGTGTGGCCATTGGTACACAAGAGAGTGGGGGAAAGATGAATTTATCTCCATCTTTAGTCCATGCATGTACAAGTTTTGGCTAGTGGACTTCTAAGTGTCCAAAAATATGTACACAACATATTTAATCATACCATGTGACTAAATAGATAGCTATACTCTCTAAAATACTATTTTCATAAAATAATAATTTCCTAAAATTATTTTCACAAAATAATAATTTCACTAAATTAAAATAAAATAGTAGAATATATGTATATACAATCGAATTACTTAAAATAAATAAATAAGTGATCATATAGATCCAACAATCTCTCACTTGTACAAGATTCATTGTAGATTGACATAACATTGGTTGACGTCTAGAAACAGACCAATTCCCCCCCCCCCCCAACAACACAAGAACAAGTGTCATTTAAGAACTTACCAAATTCCAAATTCTCCAAAGTGACAATTGGTTATAAGGTGTGGTATCAATTATTTATTTGTCATAGACATCATGTTGAACATGTGTCACACCCCGGCCAGTAGCGGAAGCGTCGGGCTGTATGACATAGGGATATTCGATCACAGTGACATGTATATTGAATAATACACATAAATATAATACAAACATTACTTTTATTTACTATAAATTTATTACAGGATTACATTGTTCGGTATTCAAGCATACTTCCTATTCACAACTAAACATAAACCAAACATAAATGACTTCCAGCAACTTCCTTGATGACTTCTTTCCTTTCATAGCTACCCTCCACACTTATCTTCCTGAGAATACATGTATTTAGGAAATGTCAACTTAAAGTTGGTGAGTTCAAAGGTTTTATAGTTTTTTTATCCTTTTATTTGATCGAAAGCTATTTCTGTTTTTGAAACCTTACTTTACTTTAGGATATATTATCTATTCTAAATTTTTATAACCTTTATTGAATCATACAACTACTTGAAGGCGTCCCTCTAGGAAGTTTAAATTAAGGTTTATGGATAGTATTACAATGAGCCCCTATAATCGACACTATGGACCAATATATACCCCGCATGATGCTTCATCGGACGTCGATTAATACTTGTATACTTTTATATCATAAGAAATTTATTTTTCCAGGATTGTAGCTAGCAATCGCAGGTGGGGGTGTCAGCCCCGTATAGATCTATATAGATCTTTCTTCTCTCGCAAGATTAACAATCATACGATCGGGCTATCCAAATTTAATCACGCTAAAGGATGAATAATAACTGCTCATTTAATATTGTTTTTTTTTACCTTAAGTACGATTATCTTTTTATCTTTTCCTTATTTAGTCTTTCTTTGATACCAATTTATTTTCCATAATTATCACTATATATACGATTAACTATAGTATAAATAAGTTAATTATAATTAGTGAATATTCCATAATTATTCTTATATATATATATATATATATATATATATATATATATATATATATATATATATATATATTCTTCAACCATATATATACAATAATTACAATTATCTGGATAACAGGATATTTGGGCAAAGTAACAACTAAGTACCGTGTATATCCTTAAACTTTTCCAACATTACTTTTAGATACTATGTTATCCTACGAAAACGGCCAGCATAACATCAAGGTATAATCCTTTCATAGTATATCGGGCAGTATAACGATTAGGCATAATATCATTGCTTAAACTAGGCATAGTATCTATCAGCATATTATCCTAACGTTTCATGCTTTGCATAAACTATTTATATAAAATAAATATATTTTTGTAAGTTTGACTAAGCAGTTTAGAAGCATGTATCCCCCCCCCATTCAAACATTTGAAAATAGTAAAAGTGGGGCCATGAACTCTCCCTCGATGCGTGATACCGCTGATGTAGGGTAGAATCAGGTATCGGGACTCCGGAAGTCGCTTCGGGATTGCAGTGGCTTCAAATAGAGGGACATAGTTGCTCTGAGTGATGCAGAAATGGGACTGTAGACCCTGCTACTAAGAGTTTAGATTTTGGGGTACGCGCAACGCATCTAGTTGTCCGTGTCTCGTAACAGTATTCCCAAGAGAAACAATCTGTTCAATTGTCTCGTAATAGTATTGCTTGGTTGGATCTCCTTTATCAAGACCTGGTGGATCACCTTGTCTTTGTCTCAGGATGCTGTTGATCTGTCTTTGTTTTTCTATCTCTTTCTCCAAAGCTTTCTTCTTCTCTTCTTCCAAACGATTGACCATAATACACTTCCCTTTATTCTCTATTTCTTCCTTTGATGGTGGTGGCTTCGAACTCGGACCCCCAGCTAAAGAACCAATGACTATGCCTTTCGTTAATGGCTTCAAAGTCATTGTAGTTGAGGTTGTTGACATAGAAGTAAGAAGTGATGTTAGAATTTGAGTGCTCATCAGCTTGCCAACAACCTTTCCTTGATCAGGATCCTTCGATGAGCCAACCCCCTTTTCTCCCCTTGCAACCCTGTTTTAACAGGTGGGGCATCGGATGGCATCAAATTCACAAGCTTTAGAATAGGACCAAGTTCGGCTTTTATATTGGACTCCAAAGAAGAAAACATTTGGGACAAAGACTCCTGGGACACAGAAGATGTTGTAGAAGAGTCAATCTTCAAAATAGACTCCTTCAATATTGTCAGAAATTCTTCCATATTTGTGAACACTTGCAAATCCTTGGTTAAGAAATCAGTGAAATTTTGAACAAGCTTTCGGATTGCTTCAGAAACAACATCAAGTTTTGTATGAAGAGACAGATGACTCTGTTCAAGCTTAGTCACCTCCTTCAACATTTCTGACTTGAGAGACTCTACCTTCAAATTCACAGATTCATGAACTTTCTTGACCTCTTCGACAAAAAGAATATGTCGTTCTTTGGCTACTTCACGAAGTTCTTTAACCTCATACTGGAAATTCTCAACATGACACTTTAAATGCTCATCATGTTTCGATTCGATCTGCTCCATGGCAACCTTCAATCGATGCTCTTAAGATTTCAATAACACATCAACCTCAATCCCAGACACCGTATTGTGACTCCCTGTACCAGCCTGAATCTATAACAAAGAATTCAGTTTCTGATTCAAGATTTTCAGCTACTTTCCTGATATCAGCATGTGATCAGGAATGTTCTCCTCCTCAAGATCGAACTGAATATCAGCAAACGAGACCATTATATCATCTTCATCTTGATCAACATCTGGAATGGATTTTTCACCTTCGGTTGATTGAGAAGGGAAAAGAGAAGTAATAGGTTGATTCATGATATTGTTGTGAGTGGGTGAAATAGTGGAAGCAGGTAACGAAATGGGGGTGGGTATGAAATGGAGGTAATGAAGTAGAAGTGTTGATGAGGGTAATTTTGATGGTGGATGATAAGATAATAGAAATTGGAGCAGATGATGTTACAACAATAGCGTTACCTTCAGCCATCGAAACTTCGGGTGGTATAACTGCGGTCTGCTTACGGATAGAAATCGTGGAAGAATCACCCAAAGTAATGGTTGTGTTTGTATTAGATACTTTAACAAAGCCACCTAGACTTCCAATCGCCTCGAAAGTCGACTTGACTGGAGAGTCCTGCTGAGGTGATGATGTGATGCCAATATCTTCATTGCGAATAGGAGATTGAATACCATCATCTTCGAAATCATTCTCCTGAACAACCTCATCCAAAGGATCTTCTAATTGCTTCGCCTTCTTCTTTATCTTTTTCACCATTCCCCGGGCTTTGCGTTTCTTTGAGGCAGGTGAAACAGAGGATGGAACTTCTCCAACCGACACACCCTTTCGATTGAGCTGAGGTTTGCGGATTTCCTTGAATTTTGAACAAAACTCTCCGTTGGTGGAGAAACAGTCTTCTCAGGAACGTCTTCCATAATTTGCCTTTCTGGTGAATGACGAGGTCTGTGTGTTGGCTTCTTCATTCTTTTAAGAACTCATGTTTTTGAAGGAACCACTTCCGTTTCAAGACTTTTATCAGGTTTGGAAACAGGATCTTGAAAAATCTTCGTCACCTCTTTCTCAACTGCCTCAGGAACTTACTTAGGTTGGATAACCTTTGTGGATTTCTTTGACCCTTTTCTACATTTCGAAATTCCTTCAATTCCTTTGGGTAACAAAACCACTACTTCCACATCAGTTTTGATCTTTGAAAGATAAGCAACAAGAACCGGGTTACTCGGATCCATCTTTCGAATCATGGCATCCGGAATTCGTGCAATCCAAGGAAAAATCTATTAGTCATCTTCAACAGTCTTCAGGTGTTGATAGATAGTGAACTCTGCTTTTAGGACATCAAATGGAACAAGTATTCCTTCTTTTTCATATACGTCTTGAAGAATTAAACTCCAGTATCTAGCACACGAAACACCATTCACAACATTGGTGTGTGAGATGCCAGTTCCGAACTCCTCCCATAACTGTGAAACATAGTCCACATTTAAGTCATAGTATAACCCAACAATCAGGGCATATATCTCCAACTTGGTTTTGTCAAGACCAACACTTCTACCTGTGAGACATCGAAGAAAAATTCCATAGAGAACAATCCAGATACAAGGCAAAAATGACTTCTTGAACTGACTAATTCCTGTGAGTAGAGGTTGATGAGCCATCTCAACATATGGACCACCTGGTCGTTTGTCACTTCATAAAACGGACCATTGTTGGGAACTTTAATGATTTGTGCAAAGTGTTTCTTGATGAGCTTGTACTTTTTCTCATTCGTAAGTTGAAACATTATGACTTTGGAGGTTTTGTTGAACACATCAGTAGAACCAGCCAAAGATAACCAGCTCATTGGAACTGAAAAAGAAGAAGTCATGACCGTTGAGAGCACAGACTGATTAAGAGTGACGATCAGCATTTGTAACTCTTGTGGGTACTTGGAAACTTCTGGTTGAACTTGATAATTGGAACTCTGAATCTTCAACAGAGGTTGAGAAGTGGTTTCATCAGTAGTTTGGGATGGATCAACATGAGCAGTTGTTTCTGCCATTGTTATGGTTTTGGAGATTGGTTTGTAGAGATAAGTATAAGGAAAGAAGATTTTGGGGAAATTATGCAACCAATATGCGTAAAGTGTTGATTTGAAACCCCCAAATTCCTTTTATACGTAGTACACAATTTGAATTTGAACCAGCCACCAATGAATATCTGTCACGTGTAGCCTGGGAAAGTGGGCCAGTTGTCGTAAAAGTCGCCACGTCTGAAACGTAATAAGCACTTTTTCCTGGAAAACCATGCAGTAACCAAACCGCCACATCAATCAAACTTTTTGGTTTCCCCACAAGGATAAGAACCGTCAGCGGACCTTAGTTTTGAGGCAAGGCTCATTTTCTTTTGTGATGAAAAATGAAATCATAGCCACACTTGCAAAATCTAGGTTTGAGTTGGTAGTACCCAACACCTCAAGGATTTCTCATGCAAATGTGTGCCAAAGAAAGAGGGGGAACCAAGGTAAAAAAATGTGTGTATAGTGACATCAAATAAACATTCGATGTAAAAGCAGATGGATCCCAAGCAAAGATCACTTCATTCGACATCAAGAGAGATATCGAACTGCTTGTGTGGTATCCCGTGAAATACAACCAGATACTCGTAAAGGAGTATCGAAGGGCTTCTTTTATGTAGGCTTCGAAGGTAGGCTCAATTTTGTTCATAATCACAACTTAACATAAGTGTGAATTCAATGACCAAACTTACCTGTATGACCAGTGTAGTCAGGGACAAGCAAAGGTGAGACAAAAGTGAAAAGTGACGAAGGATCAAGAGATATTCAGACTGAAATCATATTCCATTGAAAAGTGAAAGACTGGACCTTGTTGGGTAAAAATGTCCTAGGTAAAGAACATTTTGTCAAGATCACACATAACAAGTGGAATACGATTTTGAATATCGAATGAAGGTGCAGAAACAAAGATTTCGTTGAAATCTTGAAGAAAGTTCACCGTTAATTCCTTAAAGAGTTGGAAATGTTGTGTTTCACCATCATCACGAACTCATGAATCAGGATCATCAACACAGATTTGTGCAATATCTACATTCTGGTTGGTGTTTACCAAAGATGTCGAGGATATGCAAATGAAGTGTGTGAATCGTGAAGAATGAATTTGGTGAAAAAGATTGGTTAAGAAACATAATGTACCTCATTGAATGATATGAACATAGCAGAAATCTCTTAACTCAAAATGAGAAGAGAAAGGTAGCTCGTCGACTAATGCAAATATAGCCTAATTGGGAAGGAACCCTCTTAGGAGTGATCCAGTAAGGCTTCGAAACACATTGAGTCTATGGGGCTTAGGTCAACAAAAAGAAGCATGCTTCTAGGGACACCTAACTAGTGCAAAGATTCGAGATCATACCTGTCCCATAGTCACGAAGCAGTATCCACCATAATATGTCGATTGAAAGCTACACAGAAAATTGTTAAACACATAAACAACACAAAAAAATATTTTTGGATTTTTGTTTTAGAAATGAAAAAGACACAAAGAAGAAAATCTTTTTGGAATTTTTGTTTTTGAAATTTAAAAAAAAAAAATTTTTGAAGTTTTGACATTTTTGAAAAGTAAAGACAAAAGATATAAAATCTTTTTGGTATTTTTGATTTATAAAAACAATATGAAAAATAATAAAATGTTACCAGACTTTCGAAATGAAAAGTATCGACGTCCAGACATAGTAGTTCGAAACAACAAGTCTTCTCATACAACGAAGTAGGATCTGAATCATTATGAGATATGTCGAAGACGAAGCATGTTGAACGTTGAATAGTGAACAATAAATTCTGAACCATTCAGCGATGTTTCGACTCCTTGTTATTTCACGACGAAGATAAGCTTGGAATGGCAGTGGCATCAAGCATTCCTAATCCAAACAAGATCCTTAGAAAAGATTTCTCATCCAAAGGCTTTGTAAAAATGTCAGCAAGTTGATCCGTCGTTTTCACAAATTGAACCTCTATATTTCCATCCTCGACATGATCCTTGATGAAATGATAGCGAAGTGCTATATGTTTGGTCTTCGAATGTTGCACCGAATTATGGCAGATGCGTATTGCACTTTGTGAATCGCAATACAATGGTATCTTTTTTATGTTGATTGCATAATCATGAAGTTGAATTTGTATCCATATGACTTGAGAAGTGCAAGTTGCAACAGCAACATATTCTGCTTCTGCTGTAGAAATCGAAACACATGTTTGTTTCTTCGATTGTCAACTAACAAGCTTCACGTCTAATAATTGACATCCACCACTTGTGTTTTTTCTGTCGAGTTGACACCCACCAAGATCTGCATCGGAAAACGCCTGAATGAAGAAACATGTCTTCAAAGGGTACCATAAACCCAACGACAATGTCCCTTTGAGATATCGAAAGATATTCTTTACGGTTGTTAGATGGGGTTCCCTGGGATTCGACTGATACCTGGCACAATTACAAAAAGAGAACATAATATCAGGTCCACCGGCAGTTAAGTATAGTAACGAACCGATCATGCTCCTGTATAACGTAATATCGATAGCATGCTTATCCAACGAAGGACCTAAGCGCGTGCTGACTGCCATTGGTACTCTTAATTTCGAACTATTCGTCATTCCAAACATCTCAAGTAGATTACGTGAGTACTTCTCTTCATTGACGAATATTCAGACCCATAAAATTATTGATCTCACCCATCATGATCATATCGAACTGGCTTTTCATCATAATCTCAAACTCATTAGACAACAAAGGATCAGTAGAGCCAAAAATAGTATCATCTACATAAATTTGAACAAGCATGAGATGATCCCAACTTCTTTCGAAAGAGAGTGGGATCAACTGATCCTTGTTTAAAGTTTGAGATTTTTAAAAAATTGGTAAGAGTTGCATACCAGGCTCATGGTGCTTGTTTTATTCCATAAACAACTTTATCGAGAATATAACAATGAGTAGGGAATTTATCATTTACAAAACCTGGTGGTCGCTCAACATACACAGTCTCTTCCAATACGCCATTTAGAAAAGCACACTTGACATCCATTTGATGGACATCTAAGTCCTTGTGTGCCACATAAGCAAGAAATATTCGAACAGCCTCAAGTCTCGCGACAGGGGCAAAGGTTTCATCATATTCATTACCTTCTTGTTGCGAATATCCCATAACAACCAACCTTGATTTGTTTCAAACAATATTACCCTCTTTGTCTGTTTTATTCTTAAAAATCCATTTTAATCCGATTACTAACACATCATCAGGTTTTGGAACCAGATGCCAAACCTTATTTCTTTCGAATTCAGCTAATTCGAATTGTATTGCAACAATCCAGTCAGGATCATCCAATGCAACCTTAATTGTTTTCGGTTCCATCTTCAATATAAAGACATTAAACATACCAAATTCTTGGTGTGCATTAAGTATTGCAACAATCCAGTCAGGATCACCAATGCAACCTTAATTGTATTGAAACAATCCAGTCAGGATCACCAAGAACTTGTTCTTTAGGCTGATTTCTTGTCCATCTGTCCAGTGGTGGATATACAGGATCAAAATCCAAAGGTGCATCTTCAAACATTTCATCCGTTTCAGAACCTTCTCCTGCATTTGAAACATTATCAAACATATCATGAAAAACACCAGATTGTGCATTTAAAACATTAGGGATTAATACATTTTGCTCCCCCTCAATAATTGGATTAGTATGGTGATGCTCCCCCTTGACTGTTGGATTCGAATTATGATGCTCCCCCTCCCCCTCGACATCAGTATTTGAATTATCATGATCCCCCTCAACATTAGAGTCATTAGCATGATTTGTGGATATCAAATTCAAATTCTCCCCCTCCACTTGGTCACCTTGCAACACCTGGTGACTTTCGACATGTATTGGAGAGTTTTTTGTTGAATTTAAATCAGCATCATCTTGAGTTAATGTCGAACCATCAGAATGTTTCGATGCTTCAGGAATCTGATTGTCATCAGCATGAACTTCAGCATTTATTTCCCTGTTAGGAATACCAAAAATTAATCCATAATCTAGATCGAAAGAATTAGGAATGGTAGACTCATCATTAGTTTCTGTGATGAGGCCTCTGTTCAAAAGTCTTTTCGACACGTTTGACATAGTGATCATCGAAAGTGATATTGAAGGTTTCTTCAATCTTCATGTTCACTTATTCAACACCCTATATGCAACTGAGTTGATCGAATATCCCAAAAATATCCCTTCATCAGCTTTGGACTGAAATTTCGAAATGTTATCTTTGAGATTCATAATAAAGCATCTACAACCAAAAACATGAAAAAATTTCACATTTGGTTTTCGATTGTTAATGATTTCATACGGGGTGATATTAAAACGACGATGACTAAATGATCGGTTTTGAGTAAAACATGATGTTGAAACTGCTTCGACCCATAAATATTATGGTAAATTCACATAGGTGATTATAGTCCTCCCTGCTTCGCATAGACACATGTTTCTCCTTTCGACAATACCATTTTGTTGAGGTGTGTAAGAAGATGGAAAATTATGTGTAATCCCTAGATCAGCCAAAAATGAATCAAGAACATGATTCTTGAATTCTGAGCCATTATCACTTTTGATCTTTCCGAATTTCTTTCTCAAACTGAGTTCAATGTGCTTAATGAAATCGATCAATACTTAAGCAGTTTTTGACTTCTGACGAAGAAAGTAAACCCAAGTAAATCGTGAAAAATCATCGACAATGACCAATATGTACCTCTTCTTGTTGAGTGTCTCAACAGTCGAAGGTCCATAAAGATCAATGTGAAGAAGTTCCAGAGGTTCAATGATCTTCAAATCGATGGCTATTGGATGATCTTGACAATGTTGCTTCCCATGTTCGCATGTTGCACATAACGAATCATTATCAAATTTTAAAACGGGTAAGCCTCAAACAAGATTATTTACCACCAATTTGTTCATATATTTGAAATTAAGATGAGACAGTCTTTGATGCCACAGCCAGCTCAAATCAGATGAAGCCTTCAAAAGTAAGCAAACAGATGGTACTCCAATGATTGGCTAGATGTCGAGAGTAAACATATCACCTTTCCTCTTAGACTTGAGCAAAACCTCTTTGGTTTCTTTGTTCGAAATGGCACTTCCTTCCTCATCGAAGACTACTTGATTACCAGTTCCCACAACAAGTTATGAAACACTAACCAAGTTGTGTTTAAGACCTTCGACGTATGCCACTCGATTTACTGTGAACTTACCATTAGTGACTTTCCTATATCCTTTAACCTTTTATTTCTGATTATTTCCAAATTTCACAACTCCAGCATTTTCCAAACTTCGATAATCTCGCAAATTTTCCTTTCGACGTGTCATGTGACGAGAGGAACCACTGTCGATGTACCAATGTTCATCATATTGTTCGTCACTTAATACCTGTGATCAATTAAAAAAATTTAGGTCCCCAAGGCTTTTTGGGTCCTTGGTGATTAGAATGAAATGCATTGTGAAACGAAGATCCTAATACCCAACATCGAACTTTGGATTTCAGACTACCGATTTAGTTAACTTCTACAGACTTAGGTATCAAAATGAAATCATTCATTGGTTTTGGTGTGACACTGACTTTCCCTTTTTCATCAGCAGTTCGTTTGGCCACAACTTTTGCGTTAGGAACTTCTTTCCATTTTCGAACTGAAGGAATCGAATCCTTTGATGAAGAACTTCCAGTTTCTGACTCATTCAGGTAGCTTTCGTAGGCATACCTGATTTCCTCTTGTGAAAACTTTCCTTATTGGTATGATTTTCCTTTTCCTTCAAGCCAATGATTGATATTCTTCGAGTCAGTTTTCCCTTTTACAAATGAAGCTTTGACTTGTTGCTTCGAATCAAGATTGGGAAAGTGAGGTGGTTTAGGTTTAAATGGTTCGTTTCTCTTGTCTTTGACATCCAGCTTTACGAAATCTCTTTTTGAAAATGATGGTTTTGTATGGGTTTTAAACGGTTTTGAAAAATATTTTTATGACTGACAGATGTTCGATTATAAATTTGTTGTCCATTCGAAAATCGTCTTTGAGTTTGAAAGTGATGATAATGTCTTTGTTCATTTTGTTGAAAACCATTTCTATAAAAATTATTTTGTGAAAACCTTGCAGTTTGACGATTAGGAACAAAATTCCTTTGTTGTTGGTTTTGAACAAAATTCTCATTTCTTGGTTTTTGAACATTCAGTTTTTTAATTGGTTTTGAAACTTTTGTATGAATTTTTGAAAAAACATTTTGTTTTTGAGCAGGTTGGTTATGAGTAAAAGATTTATTTTGTGAAAAAGTCTGAACTTGTTCAGTCGTTTTCTGATCAGACGATTTTTGTGCCAAATCTTTTGGTTTCTTAAAGGAATTTTTATTTTTCCAATATACCTTGTTTCGAGCTTTTGACATCAAAATTCCTTCTTCTTTTGAAACCTTTTAAATTTGTTCATTGAAATTTTGTGTTTTTGTCTTTTGATTTTGAGAAACTGGTTCATTTGATTGTTTGTCTTCATTTTCTTTTTCTTTCTTAACTTCGTAAGTTCTTTTTGGTTTTTGCCCTTGAAAAGTAGATGAGTTTTTGTTAAGAGTATTTTCAACCGTGCTGTGGTTAGAGAAAAACCCTTCTTTCGAAACTTCTTTGTTATCTTCCACAACAATTTTGGCGATTTCACGATTCACATTGTCTCCATTTCCATTAGTGACAAACACTTGATTGGGAAACACCACATCATCTGTGCATTTGAAATTTGGATAAACAACTGATTGATTCGAGATAATGAGGACCTTTTTCCTTCATCACTTTTTCGAATTTCTCTATTTCCTCATAAACTTGATCGACAACAACTCTAGGAATAGTTGTTTCTATTGGAACATCTTCTTTAACATTATCACTATCAGTTTGACTATCTTTGATAATCACATGGTGTCACACCCCTAGCCGTCGGCAGAAACACCGGGTGGTGTAACGTCATTCTTCGTATCACAGTTATATAACATACACTGAACAGTACTAAAGAAAATACATACCTTTACTGATGATTGAAAGTTACATTATTGTTTTCCTAGTACTTATTACATAATATCCGACTATTGCATACTTCTTAATGAACAGAAAGGTAATAGTAAAACTTCTCATGTTCGAATACATACCAGCTTTTCAAGTTCCTGAAAACACATGCATTTTAAAATACGTCAACATAAAGTTGGTGAGTTCACAGGTTTTGACTCCATTTGAAAATAATACTTTTTTTTAAGTTCAAAAGTTTAGTTTTTGAAAGTATCATTTTGATGCTCCGACATTTAGTATATATATTACGTATAATAGTCTACTTATCAAATAAGTGTTATACCTAAACGTTCCTTGAACCTAGGGTATAAGTATGGGGAAACATATACTTAACATTTATACTTGTATAACGACAAAGTATAATGTTTCTAACAATTTGCTACCATGAGTCTGTAACCGCTGCTATGACATACAATGCCTCTGATAGATCCCACTCATGTTTTACATGAGGACAACCCACTCATGATTTCCATGAGGATTTCCACAACATATACTTAATACCGCACACTTCGTTGACGTCGGAACAACAAATAAAAGGACACTTCATCACTCGCTTAAGTTGGGTTGTAGCTAGCAACCACGAGTGGGGTTGTCAACCCGTATATTATTCATACACGACTTCCTCGCTCACACGGGATTAACGGTTACATGTCAGGGGACTTTCACTAAGATCCCCAATCTTAGATGATGAACACAATAACTCATGTAGACTTTATCGGCTTCCTATAGCTCTAACAACAAAATCATTTTCGTGTCTAAGACCCTAAGTTACTAGACTATGCTTTTAAACTTTACACCTAAATTCATAATAATTTAGGCAGTACAACAGTTATAACTTGAGGAAAAACCAGGTTTTATCTTAACATAAAACCAATAATAACAACATATAACGTTCCTAGTTTTATCTTGACATAAAACTAATAACAACAACATATAACGTTCCTAGTTTTATCTTGACATAAAACCAACAATAACAACGTACATATCAATTAACATATAGAACTTCCGAGTATAACTCTGGAACTATATCGCTTACAACATATATATAGAATCCTAAGTATAACTCAAGATCTACATTAGTATACCACTATAACAATAGCATGTTAACAAGTTTACGATAGTTGTATAGATACAAAACATTTATATCTCGATTACCGAACATACTATCATATAAATATAGTATTAACTTGTATTCAATATTTAGCATGTGTTTCCCCCAAAAACATTAAAAAGTGGGGCCGTGAAACTCACCCTAGTAGCGTGATTTTATGTAATCTAAGCAGAAACCGTCAGCGGTACGAGGTCGTCGGGCTCGAGATGCAAGAGTGTTTCAGCAAATGAGAAAAAGGGAAGAAGTTCAGGTGTAGGAATAGCTGAAGTCGGACCTGCTATTTATAGGAAGGTTTTTCACCTCTCACGTCGTAAATTTATAAAATTCACGTCGTGAGCCAAGCCTGCTCACCACGTAGACTTGCCATTTGCGTCCCTAGCTTCGGAAGGTGGCCATATGACTCCTCACTTCGTGAAATATCATTGTTCACGTCGTGAAATATCATTGTTCACGTCGTGAGCTTAGATCTTATCCCTTCGTAGCCTCATCACGCACCTTCAAGGTCCGAAATGTGGCAAATTGACTCCTCACGTCGTGAGTTTCTATGCTCACGTCGTGAGTTCAGTCGGATTAGGGTTTCTGGCAGATGTATCTTCGGAAGGTCGTAACTTTCGCATACGAACTCCGTTTTGACGTTCTTTATATCCATACGTAGGTATTTACGAGTACTACAACTCTCTTTTAGACTCCAATAGCTAATTCTATGTATATTTTAAATTCCTCTTATTATAGAGATTTATAGTGTTCGGTTTATCATAACTTCTTCATGTGAAGTCATATTCAGACGTTCTCTACATTTTTGGAATCGTATGGATGTATACTTTGAGTTGTATCATAAAGAAAATTCATATTTGTATTAGATTTTATCATGAACTACATAGTAAGTTTATCACCTTACTAGTTTACAAAATCATATTACATGATTGGTATAATCACATGTGATTGTCTATTGACCTATTTTGACTGGTGTTACATTCTCCCCCCCTTAGAACAATTTCGTCCCGAAATTTATCTTGTGAATGGGGTTTTGTTAAATAGTTGGGGGTATTTTTCTTTCATCTGATCTTCACGTTCCCAAGTAAATTCAGGTCCTCGTAAAGAGTTCCATCGAACTTTCACTATGGGAATACGACTTTGCTTTAATCGTTTGACTTCTCGATCCATGATCTCGACCGGTTCTTCTACAAAGTTGAGTTTCGTATTGACTTGTATCTTGTCGAGAGGTATAACAAGAGTTTCATCGGATAGACATCTTTTGATATTTGATACGTGAAAAACATCGTGCACATTACTTAGTTCTTGAGGCAACTTGAGTTTGTATGCGACAGAACCAATTCTTGCTAGAATTTAAAAAGGTCCTATATATCGTGGGTTTAGTTTGCCTCGCTTCCCGAATCGAATTACGCCTTTACAAGGAGAAACCTTCAACATTACTCTATCTCCAACTTGGAATTCTAAAGGCTTACGTCTAACGTCAACATAGCTCTTTTGACGATCACGTGTAACCTTTAATCGATCCTTAATTCACACGATCTTTTCATTTGTCTCGTGGATTCTTTCTGGTCCAGTACGTAAGGTATTTCCTATACGTTCTCTGGCCATTTGCGTATCTCCAACTTCTGCCCAACATATTGGGGAACGACATTTTCGTCCATAAAGGGCCTCAAACGGTGTAGCCGTGATGTTGGTGGGATGACTATTGTTGTAGGAAAACTTAATTAACGGTAAATGAGTATCCCACTCATTTCCAAAATCAATAACATAGGCTTGGAGCATATATTCTAAAGTCTGAATGGTTCTCTCACTCTGACCATCAGTCTGTCGATAGTAAGCAGTACTCATATCTAAACGTGTCCATACTATCTCGGTCAGAAATAATATAATTTGGAACTCCATGCAATCTGAAAATTTCCTTAAGATAAACTCTAGTCAGCTTCTCCATCTTGTCGTTCTCCTTAATTGGTAAGAAATGGGCAGACTTAGTCAATTCATCGACTATTACCCAAATAGTGTTGAACCCACTAGGAGTTTTAGGTAACTTAGTGATGAAGTCCATTGATATCTGCTCCCATTTGCATTCAGGTATTTCTGGTTGTTGAAGTAAACCTGAAGGCTTTTGATGTTCTGCCATTACTCTAGAACAAGTCAAGCATTTGCTCACATAAGTAGTAATTTCTGCCTTTATGTTTAGCCAACAATAATGTACTTTTAAGTCTAAGTACATTTTGTCAGAGCCTGGATGCACGAAATATCTGGACTTGTGGGCCTCTTCTAAGACCAAGTCCCCGACTCCACTGAACTTAGGCGTCCAAATTCGGTTCATAAAGTGTCACGTTCCGTCATCTTTTTGTATAAGTTGCTTTTCCATTCCTCGCAAAGCTTCGTTCTTGATGTTTTCTTCTTTTAGAGCCTCAAGTTGAGCTTTTCTAATTTGTGCGGCAAAGTTAGAATGGATAGTTATGCTTAATGCTCGTACCCGACGAGGTTTAATATATTCTTTCCGGCTCAAGGCATCTGCTACCACGTTTGCCTTTCAGGGATGATAACGAATCTCACATTCGTAATCATTCAACAATTCGACCCATCTTTGTTGTCTCCTATTAAGATCTTTTTGGTCAAAGATGTGTTGGAGACTCTTGTGGTCGGTAAAAATAGTACACTTAGTACCGTATAAGTAATGTCTCCAGATTTTTAGTGCAAAAACTACAGCTCCCAATTCAAGATCATGGGTAGTGTAATTATTCTCATGCACCTTAAGCTGTCGTGATGCGTAGGTGATAACCTTTCCTCTTTGCATTAACACACATCCCAATCCTTGATTTGATGCGTCGCAGTATACGATGAAATCTTATGTCCCCTCTGGAAGGGATAGGATTGGTGCACTACACAACATTTGCTTCAGTTTCTGAAAAGCAGCTTCTTGTTTGTCTTCCTAGTTGAACTTCGTATCCTTCTGGGTTAGTGTTGTAAGCGGCTTGGATATTTTGGAAAAATTCTCTATGAATCTACGGTAATAGTCAGCACGTCCTAAGAATTGACGCACTTCTGTTGGCATCTTTGGTGCTTCCTAATTTGTGATTGCTTAAACCTTGGATGGGTCAACATGAATTCCTTCGTTGCTAACTACATGAACTAAAAATTTTACTTCTCTAGTCCAAAACTCACATTTGGAGAATTTGGCGTACAACTTTTCTTTTCTCAGTAGTTCCAAGATTATTTGCAAGTGTTGACCATGTTCTTCCTTGGTTCGTGAATATATCAATATATCATCGATAAATACGATCACGAATTTATCCAAGTATGGTTTGCAAACACGATTCATGAGATCCATAAACACTGCTAGGGCATTGGTCAATCCAAAAGACATAACTAAGAACTCATAATGACCATAACGAGTTCTAAACGTTGTTTTTGGAATATCATCTTCTTGTACTACGAGTTGATGGTATCCTGATCTGAGATCTATCTTTGAGTAGTAGCTGGATCCTTGCAGTTGATCGAATAGATCATCAATTCTTGGAAGCGGGTAACGATTCTTGATCGTTAGCTTATTCAGCTCCTGATAATCAATACACATTCGAAAGAATCTGTCCTTCTTCTTGACAAACAAGATTGGTGCTCCCTAATGTGAAAAACTTGGTCGGATAAAGCCTTTGTCAAGAAGTTCTTGTAGTTGGCTAGACAACTCTTGCATTTCGGATGGAGCCAATCGATAAGGAGATTTCGCTATTGGTGCTGCTCCTGGAATTAAGTCTATTCGAAACTCGACTTGTCGGAAGGGAGGTATTCTAGGTAGATCTTCAGGAAACACGTCAGGGAAATCACATACTGGAGGTATGTCCTTGATTTCTTTTGTCTTTCTATTCTTATCTACAATGTGGGCTAAGAATGCGCTACATTTCTTATGTAGATATTTCTGGGTCTTGGTACAAGAGATGACTTTGAGGTTCTTCCCAGATTTATCACCATAGATAATCAGGGCTTCGTCGTTTGGTAAGGGTAGTCGTATGGCTTTCTCATAACATAAAATTTCGGCGTGGTGTGAAGATAACCAATTATGACATCAAAACTACCGATAGGCATTGGCATGAGGTTGACTTGAAAAAGGTAGTTATTAAGAGTTAACAGAAAGTTTTCTAGGATTTCATGTGTTTTCTCGGTTTGACCGTTAGCGATTTGTACTTCACCGATTTCTTTTAATTTTCTAGACTCATGACTTAACAATTTTCTAAACGTCGGAGTTATAAAACTTCTATCTGCTCCAGAGTCGAAGAGTATGGTAGCATATAAATTATCTATGAGAAACGTACCAGATACAACCGAAGGGTCCTGGATAGCTTCTCTGCTTCCGATCACGAATGCCCTGCCACGCCCTATGCCTCCTTGATTCCTTAACTTTGGACATTCTCTCTTGATGTGTCCAACCTCTCCACACTCAAAACACTTTCTTCCTTCATCGTTACCTGTTCCAGTATTTGTTTGCTGATTGACTGTTGCAGGTGTTGTGCTCCTGTAGTGACTAGCAGTATGCCCCTTCTTCTTGCACTTCGTGCAAACAAATCAGTCACTTGGGTGATGACGGTTACACTGACTCCACCATGGAAATTTTCCATCATACTGTCTTGGTTGTATGGGTATTTTTGTTGTGGCTGCATAACTGGTTGCCACTTATTGTCTTTTATCAGATGATTGTCTGGGATTCTTCCCATTAAACTTGCGCTTGTTTGTTCCAGATTTGGGAGACTCGGCCTTTGAGACCACTAATGTTCCTTGGATCTCTGTGAGGGTTAGCTGATGAGCTATTCTCTTAGTGCTTTCATAGGTTGTAGGCTTTGATGCGATCACCATGCCTTTGATTTGCGATGCTAAACCCCAGATATATCGCTCAAATTTCTTATATTCAGGGGTTACAAGTGCTGGACACATTACTGCAAGATCATTAAATCTAGCGGTATAAGCTGTTATCTCTGAACCCTTCGTGGTTAGGGTCCACAATTCTTGTTCCAGCTTATGTATTTCCTCCCTAGGACAATACTCCTCTACTAGCATCATCTTTAGCTCTTCCCATTTCATGGAATTTGCAGTATCAATTCCCATTGTATTCACATGGCTGTTCCACCATGTAAGTGTTGCATCAGCGAAAGTACATGCTGCAAATCGTACTTTACAATCGTCTGGACAGAAGCTTATTTGAAAGACAGACTCTTTCTTTTCAATCGATCTGGTCAAATTAACAACCCCTTCATTTCCATGAAAGCTCTTTGGCCTGCAATTCATAAAGTCTTTGTAGGTACACATTCTAGCGGTCCCTACATTGCCTTTATTTCTAACTCCACCTCTAGTGACATTAGATAGAGCCATAGGAATTCTTTGAGCTATGATTTCTTCAAGTTCTACTGTACTAATTGGGGGGTTTGGTTCTGGTGGTTGTTGTTGTGGTGTTGATCGTTGGTTAAGGTTTATCCGAGCACTACTCCTTCTAGGCACTTTGTTTAGTTCCTATTATAATTAATAAGAATTTTATGAGTTTTGTTAGTCATTTAATACACAAGTACTAAATACTTCAATTATTCTTCAAAGTGTAAAACATAATGGATAACATAATGATTACTGTAATATATGCTTCATATTATTACTAGCGGTTACATCAGTTTATTTAGGCTTATAAGAGAAAAGTTTCTATAAACATTGCAAAATTTGCAAGGTTTACTACACCCTTTCTCTATACTTTACTCTTTTCGCCTTAACTAGTTTGATTTCTCAATTTACACAACCACTAGTTTTAGTTTATCTACCAGTAACCTAGGTGATAACCCAGCACGTCAGTGACATTAATCACTTGCTCCTCGAGTGCTTGAGCTCTCTGCTCAAGACTTCCTGTGCGTTCTTCATTTCTTGAGGTTTGATTGTAGAGCTCTAACTCTGCAATCCTTGCATCATGAGTGATCATATCATTATAAGCGAAATTTATACGATGATGGACATCCATAACTGGTTCTTGATCTCGCGTCCTCTGTCCTTCTAGCCTTCGCACTCTTCCGGAGAGATGAGTAGCCCTTCCTTCGAAAATTTCCATCTTATCTTCAATTTTCACACTTTTCTCAAACAATTGAGATAAAGTGTTAACTTCAGAAGAATGTGGGGGATGTGGTCGAGATGATTGACCAGTCTCATACATCTTAGCAGCTCTTTCTTCTGCCACCCACCTATCAACGGTTTGTGCTATCCGTGCAGGTTCATCTTGAACTCTATGACTTCCTGAATATGTCACCTTCTGATTCTTCTTAATCCTTTTCCATATTGGTATGGATTTACGTACCGTGTGTTTCATCTTCGTTCCTCCTGGAACTTGACGGTAAAGAGTGTTGATTGGTGGTAAAGATGATGTCACCGATTCTGTCTCCTCCATTGGTTCGCTCTCTTCCATTGGTTCACTCTCTTCCCATTCGTTGGAAGGTAAAGGTGCTCCATCGTCAGAAGGTATTGGATGAAAGGTGGTTGGATTTATAGGGTAGTAAGGATCGCCTACCAACATGGGGAATGAAACTTCCTCTTCTTCATTCGTATCCTCGATGATTATCCATTCTCGTGAATGTGCCATGTCGAATTCCTATACATTTTGGATCACCAAGTGTTTAGTCTATCAAATATTTCTCCCAAAAATATTTCATATGATCTGATCATAATAAAATGTAGTTGCGCACCTACACCTAGTTGTGATAGGATCTACGCACATATAAACTTTAGTTGGAATATTTGATCTAAATCCTTGAGATCAAAAACATTCCGGGTATTAAGGTGTACTCTCATCACGGGTCCGAGTCCTTATATATGACTCTATATTCTTATTTATTGTATTCACGCTTTAACTATTGTTTGTTACTTCAAGTGTATCTGATAAGGCATCGGCCAGTCAGGACAGCCGAAAGGGCATGATCATATTAACATATAGCCGTTCTGGAATCCAACAACCCAAATCGACATGTTTATCCTCTCACCGCTCCTATAAGTAGTCCTTCAGTAGAATAATTAATAATACTTTTTATTGTAGTCTAAGGGATATACCTAAACCTAATATAGTAAGCCCTAAAATATAGACGTGCTTTCCTAAGAAAGTACTAGTTCACTATAGTTAATAGCTCTGATACCAATCTGTCACACCCCCAGCCGTCGGCGGAAACACCGGGTCGTGTAACGTCATTCTTCGTATCACAGTTATATAACATACACTGAACAGTACTAAAGAAACTACATACCTTTATTGATGATTGAAAGTTACATTATTGTTTTCCTAGTACTTATTACATAATATCCGACTATGGCATACGTCTTAATGAACAGAAAGGTAATAGTAAAACTTCTCCTGTTCGAATACATACCAGCTTTTCAAGTTCCTGAAAACACATGCATTTCAAAATACGTCAACATAAAGTTGGTGAGTTCACAGGTTTTGACTCCATATGAAAATAATACTTTTTCTAAGTTCAAAAGTTTAGTTTTTGAAAGTATCATTTTGACGCTCCGACATTTAGTATATATATTAGGTATAATAGTCTACTTATCAAAAAGGTGTTATACCTAAACGTTCCTTGAACCTAGGGTATAAGGATGGGGAAACTAATACTTAACATTTATACTTGTATAACGACAAAGTATAATGTTTCTAACAATTTGCTACCATGAGTATGTAACCGCTGCTATGACATACAATGCCTCTGATAAATCCCACTCATGTTTTACATGAGGACAGCCCACTCATGATTTCCGTGAGGATTTCCACAACATGTACTTAATATCGCGCGCTTCATTAACGTCGGAAAAACAAATAAAAGGACAGTTCGTCACTCAGTTAAGTTGGGTTGTAGCTAGCAACCACGAGTGGGGTTGTCAACCCGTATATTATTCATACACGACTTCCTCGCTCACACGGGATTAACGGTTACAGGTCAGGGGACTTTCACTAAGATCCCCAATCTTAGATGATGAACACAATAACTCATATAGACTTTATCGGCTTCCTATAGCTCTAACAACAAAAGCATTTTCGTGTCTAAGATCCTAAGTTACTAGACTATGCTTTTAAACTTTACACCTAAATTCATAATACTTTAGGCAGTACAACAATTATAACTTGAGGAAAAAACAGGTTTTTTCTTAACATAAAACCAATAATAACAACATATAACATTCCTAGTTTTATCTTGACATAAAACCAATAACAACAACATATAACGTTCCTAGTTTTATCTTGACATAAAACCAACAATAACAACGTACATATCAATTAACATATAGAACTTCCGAGTATAACTCTGGAACTATATCACACACAACATATATATAGAATCCTAAGTATAACTCAAGATCTACATTAGTATACCACTATAACAATAGCATGTTAACAAGTTTACGTTAGTTGTATAGATACAAAACAATTATATCTCGATTAACGAACATACTATCATATAAATATAGTATTAACTTTTATTCAATATTTAGCATGCGTTTTCCCCCGAAAACATTAAAAAGTGGGTCGTGAAACTCACCCTAGTAGTGTAATTTTATGTAATCTAAGCAGAAACCGTCAGCGGTACGAGGTCGTCGGGCTCGAGAGGCAAGAGGGCTTCAGCAAATGAGAGAAAGGGAAGAAGTTCAGGTATAGGAATAGCTCAAGTCGGACCTGCTATTTATAGGAAGGTTTTTCGCCTCTCACGTCGTGAATTTATAAAATTCATCTCGTGAGTCAAGCCTGCTCACCTCGTAGACTTTCCATTTGTGTCCCTAGCTTCGTGAAATATCATTGTTCACGACGTGAGCTTAAAGCTTATCCCTTCGTAGCCTCTTCATGCACCTTCTAAGTCCGAAATGTGGCAACTTGACTCCTCACGTCGTGAGTTTCTATGCTCACGTCGTGAGTTCAGTCGGATTAGAGTTTTTGGAAGCTGTATCTTCGGAAGATCGTAACTTTCGCATACGAACTCCGTTTTTGACGTTCTTTATATCCACCCGTAGGTATTTACGAGTACTAAAACTATATTTTAGACTCCAATAGCTAATTCTAATTATATTTTAAATTCCTTTTATTATAGAGATTTATAGTGTTCGGTTTATCATAACTTCTTCATGCGAAGTCAGATTCAGACGTTCTCTATATTTTTGGAATCGTATGGACGTATACTTTGAGTTTTATCATAAAGAAAGTTCATATTTTTATTAGAATTTATCATGAACTACATAGTAAGTTTATCACCTTACTAGTTTACAAAATCACATTACATGATTGGTATAATCACATGTGATTGTCTATTGACCTATTTTGACTGGTGTTACACATGGTCATAGTCACGAACTTTTGATGTTGAGGGTTGGTCAGTGTTAACCTTGTCCAAAGAATCATTACATATGTCTTTACCCTTAGCCATCGAAGTGACATTAATGACAGATAATTGAGAACAATCAACAACTTCCTCCTCCTCAATTTCACTGATATTGTCAGAATTATCTTCGATATCAGCAAAATTGTATTGAGAGTCAGATGTCGAATTCTCAATTCTTTTGAAAAGTTTTATTTGTTAGGTTTTGGTCAAGGTCTCATTCACAATATGTACCAAATCATTAGCATCTAAGCATTCATCTATCTTAACAATACCATATGCATAAGAATCATTTGGGACTTTATCAAATTCAGAAATCTTTTTCTCACAATCATAGGATGTCGAATCTATTTTCTCTCTTTCAAATACCAAGAAGGGCAATAGTTTCCTATGTTGTTCCTTACTAATGTCAGAGGGATGATGTAAATCTGTTAGTTTAGCATACACTCTTTTAGCTGAATTGCAATAGTTGTTATGTTGTTTCATCAAAATACAATCTTCTTTTCTAACATCATCCCTATCAATAGTAACATTATTCAATTGCAACTCAAGATTGTCTATTCTACTCCACTTCGACTCCAATCGTTTTTGAGTTTCTATCAATAAGGATTTCGATTTTTCAGCATCACTACTAACATAAATAAGCAAGTCATTAACATACGTAATAGTGTCATCGAATTCAGATAAGACAGTGTCATATGAACTGAAAGGAATATTAAAGGATTCAAGAAGATAACGTACCTTCGAAGTCATTGGAGACTTGTGGGCTCTAGTAGAAATGAAACATTTCCCGATTACTTTCTCCTCATCTTGACTTCACTCTTCATACCTCGCATACATTTCTCCATGTGTGGGGTTTCTCATCTCCTCATCATCTGATCCAGATGACCAGATTTGATAAGTACCATCCCCATCACCACTTCCCTTTTCTACAAGTGACATTCCCTTTGTCTTTTCTCTCACTTCCTCCAGCCTTTCGACAGAATAGGCTTCATCCTTCACTCTATCCTTCTTCTCCTCTCTTTTCCTCAACATGCAGTCAACTGCTTAATGGTTCACACCATTACAGTAGTTGCAATCAAAACCAAAGTCTCCTTATAACTTCTTCTCCACCTTATCACCAGTAACCTTACTCTCTTTCTTCTCAACCTTCGACTATTCTCTTCCATTTTTCCCAAACGATGAATTTTCCTTGAAATCATTTTTTCCTTTGAAATTCGGATTGAACGGCTTCTTAAATAACTTCTTAACTTTGTCGTTGGAATAATAAGCCACAACTTCATCTTACGAATTCGTTAGAAAACCTTCATCACCAAAACCATCAATCTCAGCAGATTCGACTTCAGACTCTTTTCCAGACAACTTCAAAACCAAAGCAAGAGGACCTCCCAAATTCATTTTTCCCAATTCAACTATTTCGTTGATCTCACTTTCATGAGATTTTAGAACATTATAGAGATCTCCCAGCGAATAGTTATCAAAGCTATGTTGTGTCTTGATCATCAAACTAATGTTTCTCCATTCCTTTTGAAGTCCCATTATGAAGGTGAGATTGTAATCAAGAGTAGAAAAATGGACTCCATATCGACTGCACTTGAAGATTAACTCTTTAATACGATCATAATAGAGTTTGATTGTCTCATTCTCCTTCTGCTAGAATTCTCCTAATTCGAGCAAGCATTGCTTCACTGAGCTCTTTCTAGTCTTCTCACTTCCCTGATACTTCTCCTTAAAAGTATCCCAGATCTCGTTTGCAGTTTCGCAACCACGTACGTAATTTTAAACCACCAGTTGTAGAGCACCACAAAGTTCTCGCAAACATCTCTTGTCATTTGCCTTTTTTTTATCTGTTTGCAATCCAACATCAGGATCAGAACCAATAGTTCTGACTTATTCTAGCCTTCCTGAAGGACGATTTCCATCGGTAATGCAGCTCTAAAGATCTTCATAAATCCCATTGAGATAATCTTCCATTCTATCTGACCATTGCTCGTAATAGGAATCAACATCATAATTTTGGTTGAAGAACGGAGAAGATGAGAGAAAGCAGTCATGGTGTTCATTTTGAAGTTCGCCATTGATGTACAGACAAAATTCATGAAAAGATTGATAAAGAAGAATCTAATGAATTAATCTTACAAAAAACAATCAACGATCACTCAATTTGTCAAACGAGATGCATAATCGACTCAAAATAATTGATTAGATCAGATTTTCTAATTCAAAAGTGTGGAAAATTACTGGATCAGAAATAGCGATTCAAAACTTTTGAAAGAACGAGAAAATCAGAATCAACGGACTGAATCCTGCTCTGATACCAAATGAAGTTCGTATGAATCGAGTATAAGAATGTAATCAGAGTATGGAATGATTCAAGAACATAAATCATAAATATAATATGTTTGGATCAATTAATACTTCTAAAAAGATACAAGTGAATGAAAGTGTAAAGTACACAGAGTGCCAAAAGTTACTATAGCCCTTATATCTATACCTATTTATAGGAGCACCAGAAGTAAACAAAAAGTACATAAGGGCAATGACACAAACGCTTCGAACTCTTAAACTGCCCTTATGAAATACATACAATGAATATATGTAAACTGATTTCGACACTAAACATGACACCAGATGCTTCGACATCTCACAATACATTTCGAACCCTACAATTTCCACTTGAGATTTCTTATTTTACAAATGTTAACGAATCAAGCTTCTTGTAACACCCTGTTTATTTATTAGATAAATAAATAAATTAATGAACAAATAGTAGCCCTAAAATAAATAATTATATATCAAAGGATGGTCTCGAAGGGCTAATTGTCACAGTTTTAGAAGTCAGGGGTTAAAAGTGTGAGTTCCGGACTCAGTTTGTAAATATTTATGAAGACAAGGGCTCCGTCATAATTATTTGGATTTAATTTGAAAGGAAAAGGGTTGGAAGGGCTGAATATGTCATAATTAAGATATTGGGGGCTAAAGGGATAACATAGGGAGCTGAATTGTAAAGATTTTAGAAGATGGGGACTGCTTGGTAATTTATGGGACTTAATTTCTAAGGGATTTCCATGGATTGGGTTGAAAGGGTAAATATTGGATTACATTCGAAAGAAAAGGGGCATGGAGGGACTGTTGTTGCCATTATGGCAAACTTTTAAGTGGAGTCGGGTATATAACCTCATTATTGGTCAAACCCTAACCGTAAACCCCCCTTATGTTGCAGCCGTCACCTCCACCACCTTATACCTCCCTCCCCGGTGCCACCTCTCCACCTTTGCCTCACCACCACCGTTCCCTCCCTAGTCGCCGCTGCAAACCGCGGGATCTTCTTCGCCGATGACGAACAAGAGGGTGACGAAGTTCGTGTCGTCCGCCATTCCCCCTTCTCCTTCTGTTGCAGCCGCCACCATAGAAGCTTTCCTGCCGCCGCCGCTACTGTTACATTGTTGCTGCCGTTGCCGGAGGACTCGTTTCCGTTGCTCCAGTCATCAGTTGCCATCCCGAAGGGCTACTGTGTCGTGTGTTGCTACCCCAGCTGCAGTAAGCACCGGCAACGCTGCTGTTCTTCCCCCTCCGAGGCATTATTGTCGTCGTTATGCACCACCAGGTGGTGGTTGCATCCGGAAGTCCGAGCAAGGGTTGTTGCGGGGCTGTTGTTGCTTGGCTGGGAATCAAGAGAACAACCGCCACCACCGTGAGGTAGTGGCTATCATTGCCGCCTTCCCGTTTCTGCCACCGCCATGAGCCACCAGGTAGGTGGCTGGAGTTGTTTTGTGACCATATAGCGGGTGGGTGGCTGGAGTTCGCAAGGAAGCCACCGCCACCACCGTGAGGTGGTGGCTGCCGCCATGAACCACCGTGTGAGTGTCTTAGTGATTGTGTGTGTTTAGTTAAGATTAGCATTGTAAAATGTAATTAGAAATCGGAATAATGAAATGAAACCCTAACCACCACCGTGAGGTGGTGGCTGCCGCCACCGGCCGCCGTGTCGGGTGCCGATGTGCCTTGTTTGGATTGTGACTCGTTTGAATGTTTGGACAAAGGGACTAAAACCCTAATGGGCCTAATGAACCCTAATTGATCAAAAGACCTAGCTATTGGGCCTATTGGGCTAAGATGGGATTGGAAACCCTAATTAGGGTTTAGAAAACCCTAACATTGGATTTATGGGCTTGGACTTATCGGGACCCACATTTGGGCCATTGGGATGCAAATGTGTATTAAGCCCAATCATAACATATGATTTATTTAGAAGAATGATGGACTTAATGGATTAAGTCCTTAATGGGTTAAGTGAGAAACACTTAACCCTTATCGTCATTTTATGTGAAACCCTAATTTCACTTGGGTTTATTGTTGGGCCTTTCTATTGGGCCTTGATGATTGGGTTATTAATGGGCCATCCAAGATCAAGCAAATGGACTAGAATAATTAATGGGCTTTGAGGTAAGGCCCGTATGAGGAGTTGGGCCCAATTTGGAAAATAGGGCCATAGTTTGGGCCTTTATGATTATGTGATATTGGGCCATTAGAATGTTGAATGTTGGACTGGACTAATGGTAAGACCTTATAAAGGTTTGGGCCCAATTTGGAAAATTGGGCCATGTGTTGGGCTTTGACCCATAGTTGACTTTTGGGCCTTTGGATTGGGCCTTAGGCTTGGATCAAGCGAAGATTGGGGTAAAGCAGTCTTTTACTCCAAGCATGGACTTATGGTTATGTATTGGAACCTAATTATTAATTGCGTGTTGTTTTGATGTTGACAGTTCGGGAACCTGTCATCCAGCAGCTGGGGTTGGGTCTGCGAGACTTCAGCAGTGTGAGGTGAGTTACCTTCCAGTAGCGGTGGGTCTACGGCCACAATGCCGGCCCACTAGTAGGAGTTGTATGTTAGATGATTGTCTTTGTGATATTCATCTAGGTTTGCTACTACCTCATATGTCTATGTGCTAGCATGATATGTTATATGTGATAGTGGTAGTAGGAGGGGAATAGTCCCCAAGTTCGGTTGTTAGGACCGAAGGGTAGGTCAGCGCCCCAGAATGGCTTGACATGGGTAGGTCAGCACCCCAGAATGGCTTGACATGGGTAGGTCAGGCACCCCAAAATTGTCTGGCAGTATGTTTATGTTATGTTATTATGTGGTAGTGGTAGGGGTGAAATAGTCCCTAGTGGTCGGTTGAGATAGACCGATGGGTAAGTCAAGCACCCCAGAATGGCTTGACATGGGTAGGTCAGGCACCCCAGAATTTCCTGGCAGTATGTATGTTGTATGGTGTGTGGTATGATGGGGGAACTCACTAAGCTTCGTGCGTACGGTTTTCAGTTTTGGTTTCAGGTACTTCGTTTTCAAAGGAAAGGAGTCGGATCGATCGCAGCGCATCACACGATGGTTTTTCCGCACATGAGATCTTTAGGATTACACTCTGATATTATTTGTGATAACATGTTTTGATTATTTCTACTTTGGTTTTGACATGACATGATATTATGGATGTTTTCTTATACTACTGGTTTTATAATAACTTATTTAAAAATGAAATTTTTGGCCTTGAATTGTGGGATGTTACAACTTGGTATCAGAGCCTTGGTTTGAGGGATTCGGCACACTCTCGGGTGTGTCTGAACTCAAACTAAGGACTTGTAATGAAAATTTTCAAAAGCAAATCATTTTGTAAAAAGAATTTAAAAAGAATTTGGAAAGAGAAAAGAACTTTGAAAAGAACAAGGTGTGTGATGCGTGCAATCAGCCGAGCTCAAGTAATTTTTCCCCAAGATACCCATACATGTTATCTTATGTTATTCTATGATATGATATGATTATGAGAACTGCATGCTAGATTAGGGTTGAGGATCTAGGAGGATGCCTTATATGCCTATTGTATGTGCTTGTAGACTTGCATGCTAGTACTGATCAGTCAGTGATAGGATAACCTGTTTAGGTTATGCCTGATTGTATGAGCCTTGGAATTGCATGTACAGATTCCTGATTAGAGGATAAAATGATTTGATTGGAATTTGATGGTTAGATTTTCCATTGTCTAAATGCTGTTTGCTTTGTGCTTTGTAGGACTTTTAGTAATGTGAGCTAACTCTTAAGTGAATATGCTAAGTCACATGTCGCACAGGCTGGATAATCTCAGAGTAATAGATTTGACCCTATTACGTATCTCTTGTTTGAGTCCAACCGTTCTAGGGATGGGTCTTTTACTCGAAGGATTATCTGATCTCTGTTGCATGTGGCTATATTAATGAGGTAGCTAGTTGACATTGCAAGGAATCTTTCAGCAGCTGAGGACTGGGTGAGTTCGGGAACCTAGGATATGCTTCAGTGGTTTAGTAGTAAGGTTTAGTGAGACTTGGGTGCATCAGTTTGAGAAAGTAACATGGAGGATTCGGGAGGATTGCTGAGGAAAGTATGGATAGGTGTGGAAGGTAGTATTGGGCCCGTACTACTGAAAGCATAGGATCCATACTCGAATCGGTGAGAGTCTTGGAGAATATGAGAAGCTTCAGGAAAGAGTTTGTGACACAGTTTGGAGACAGAGGATGTTCCAGTTGTTGTAGCTTAGTCATTGGAAAGCGAGCTAGTGAGCGTGACAGGGTGTCAGACCCTGAAGGATATGATTTCCAAGAATTGTAGAGGCGAGATCGATTTAGAGCACCCTGGGAAGAGAGGATCGTACCAGGTGCGTATAGTAGAGGGTCTCGGGAAGAGACCCATGACTTCTGATCATTGGGTGAAAGGCCAGTAGGGCCGGAGGCAGTGCAGCACGTGCGAGAAAGTGCACAAGGGAGTTTGTCGCTCCAAGGGTTTAGGCTGCTACGGGTGTGGCAGGGTTGTTCATCTCAGCAAAAGGTGATTAGGATTCCTCCAGATATTGTGGGTATGTCATCTTCTACTGCTACTAGATGGATGTTGGGAATACATATCGCTTTGGAATCGTGAGTGAGTTTGGATAATTCAGATCTGGGGTCGGTTTTCTGCTAGTGTCTGGGTTATCAAGGATCATATATGCCAACCTGCATGCCGAAAAGTCCATGATGAACCCACAGAGGGACGCATCTTGCAGAGTGGGTTCCGTGGGTACCGTTATCATCCCGGATCTTTGTCGGGATCTGTGTAGGAGTATACTTAGGGGATATTCGGTCAAGGTTAGAGCGATAGTTCTCCAATGAAGTCAGCATTCAGTGATTCTATCATGGTTCAGGTATAGTCGACAATTGTTTATGGATGAACTTTGGAGTTCAAGGCACTACCGTAGCTAGGACAGGACTGGTAACATGAAGAGGGTAGTGTCAGTTGCGGGTTTTAGATGCATAAGTGGTTGGTCATTGGATATTCAAGAGAATTGTATTTTTGCATGGGCTGTGTTCGGTTAGAGTTCAGTGGTGCTGCAATATTGGAAGTGGGAATGAGGATTCGTCAGCCAGAGTGAAGATAAAGGCCTCTAGTTGTCAGCATGGGAGGTGGATTAAGGTGTCAGACTGGACCAGATTTCAAGAGTACTCATCAAGATTTCCGAATATGGGCGATCTTAAGGTTTACATTAATCGTTAGCATTGGTAAGATCAGATTGTCGACAGTGGACTATTAGGAAGTAAGAAGGATTGGGAATCCTTCAGTTCTCACATGCAGTGAAGACTTAGTCGAATCTCAGTGGGGGAGAGACTTTTGTAAAGTTCTCCAAATGTGAGTTCTGGTTGCGCGAGGTGCAATCTCTTGGGTACCTTGTCAACCAGAAGGGTATTCTGGTCGATCCGGCTAAGATAGAGGTCGTGATGCAGTGGGAGATTCCGAGGTCTCCAACTGAGATTCGGATTTTCCTAGGTCTAGCGGGTTATTACCGGAGAATTTTGTGGGACTTCTCCGAGATTGCGGTTCCTTTGAACCGACTAACCAAGAAGTCGGTGGCCTTTCGTTGGGGGCCTGAGCAGCAGACAGCCTTCGAGACTCTCAGACAACAGGTTTCGGGAACTAGGGTAGAGCTCCAGTTAGGATTCAAGTTTAGTTGTGTGTTAGGTCGAGTGCGTGTTCGACCCAGTATGGAGAGTGTTGTAAGTCTGCGGGTTTAGCCGTAGCATTCACTAGGTTGGTAGATAGCATGAGTGCGTTGTTAGGACGCAGAAGGAATCGTAGTTCCCACCCGTTCGGGTGTAGCAGTGAGGATATGGAAATCCACGGATTGGATTTCGGAATTACCCAGACATATTAGATTTGGTTGAGCCAGTGATGAGACTGTAGGAGCGCCAGTATAGTTACGAGATCAAGGGAGAAATGGACTGCTTAAGGTCGTTTTTGATATAAGCCTGCCATTGGTCATGTAGCAATCACTTTTAGCCTTGGATTTGGTGACGTCAGGATTTGACGCATGGACCCGATCATTTAGATCAGAAGGTTATTCGATCCTCGGTGACATGATAACTAGTGGCAACTAGTTCCAGAGAAGGATTTCGTTCAGAAGTCATGTGAGACGACTATGTGGGAGCCCTTTTAGCTCAGCGACCGGGCTGGAACCCAGTATTTCAGATGACTGACGGATGAATTGAGACCAGGAAGGTCTCGATAGATTTTGGGAGGCCGCTATGTAGCAGCATACTGCTTCAGGCAGTTCAATGTTCGGGCAGTTTCAGCGTTTGGGTAGTATTAGAATTTGTGTTCTAGGTTGCAAGTTCGGACAGAATAACAGGTTGCTTGGGTTATGCTCAATGACTTGCAGGGATAATTGGGTCTGTGATTTCAGTTGTCTAGTGGGAAGCACAGGTTACCAGAAGTTGAGTAGTCAGTTGAGGGATAAACAGACTAGATTCAACGATAATGATTCAGTATGAGTGGTCTGTCAGGGATTCAGACCATCTCGAGACAACAAATTTCAGACCGAGTAGATGTTATCTTGTTGCGAGGAATTCGTTAACCTGCGGATTTTAGGGCCTTGCGAACATTGGCCACGACTACCCTGGGAAGGCTAGGATGTGCTTAGGATGGTGACCATATTACTTGAGTGGTTTGGTACATATGAAATGGTAAGGCATGATTTCGAGGACGAAATCTAATTTAAGTGGGGGAGAGTTGTAACACCCTGTTTATTTATTAGATAAATAAATAAATTAATGAATAAATAGTAGCCCTAAAATAAATATTTATATATCAAAGGATGGTCTCGAAGGGCTAATTGTCACAGTTTTAGAAGTCAGGGGTTAACAGTGTGAGTTTCGGACTCAGTTTGTAAATATTTATGAAGACAAGGGCTCCGTGGTAATTATTTGGATTTAATTTGAGAGGAAAACGGGTGGAAGGGTTAAATATGTCATAACTAAGATATTGGGGGCTAAAGGGATAACATAGGGAGCTGAATAGTAAAGATTTTAGAAGATGGGGACTGCTTGGTAATTTATGGGACTTAATTTGTAAGGGATTTCCATGGATTGGGTTGAAAGGGTAAATATTGGATTACATTCAAAAGAAAAGGGGCATGGAGTGACTGTTGTTGCCATTATGGCAAACTTTTAAGTGGAGTCGGGTATATAACCTCATTATCGGTCAAACCCTAACCCTAAACCCCCCTTATGTTGCAGTCGTCACCTCCACCACCTTATACCTCCCTCACCGGCGCCACCTCTCCACCCTTGTCTCTCCACCACCGTTCCCTCCCTAGCCGCTGCTGCAAACCGCTGCATCTTCTTCGCCGACAACGACCAAGTGGGTGATGAAGTTCGTGTCGTCCGCCATTCCCCCTTCTCCTTCTGTTACAGCCGCCACTTTAGAAGCTTTCCTGCCGCCGCCGCTACTGTTACATTGCTGTTGCCGTCGCCGGAGGACTCGTTTTCGTTGCTCCGGTCATCGGTTGCCATCCCGAAGGGCTACTGTGTCGTGTTTCGCTACCCCAGCCGCAGTAAGCACCGGTAGCATTGCTGTTCTTCCCCCTCCGAGGCGTTGTTGTCGTCGTTATGCACCACTAGGTGGTGGTTGCATCTGGAAGTCCGAGCAAAGGTTGTTGCGAGGGTGTTGTTGCTTGGCTGGGAATCAAGAGAACCGCCGCCACCACCGTGAGGTGGTGGCTATCATCACCGCCTTCCCATTTCTGCCGCCGCTGTCGCCGCTGTGACCCACCAGGTGGGTGGATGGAGTTGTTTTGTGACCATATAGTGGGTGTGTGTGCATGTATTTCTATTAGTGCGTGTTTAGTCTATCCGGAAATCGCAAGGAAGCCGCCGCCACCACCGTGAGGTGGTGGCTACCGCCATGAACCACCACGTGTGTGTGTGTCTTAGTGATTGTGTGTGTTTAGTTGAGATTAGCATTGTAAAATGTAATTAGAAATCTGAATAATGAAATGAAACCCTAACCAACACCGTAAGGTGGTGGCTGCCGCCACCGGCCGCCGTGTCGGGTGTCAGTGTGCCTTGTTTGGATTGTGACTCAATTGGATGTTTGGACAAAGGGACTAGAACCCTAATGGGCCTAATGAACCCTAATTGATCAAAAGACCTAGCTATTGGGCCTATTGGGCTAAGATGGGATTGGAAACCCTAATTAGGGTTTAGAAAACCCTAACATTGGATTTATGGGCTTGCACTTATCGGGACCCACATTTGGGCCATTGGGATGGAATTGTGTATTAAGCCCAATCATACCATATGATTTATTTAGAAGAATGATGGACTTAATGGATTAAGTCCTTAATGGGTTAAGTGAGAAACACTTAACCCTTATCGTCATTTTATGTGAAACTCTAATTTCACTTGGGTTTATTGTTGAGCCTTTATATTGGGCCTTGATGATTGGGTTATTAATGGGTCATCCAAGATCAAGCAAATGGACTCGAATAATTAATGGGCTTTGAGGTTAGGACCATATGAGGAGTTGGGCCCAATTTGGAAAATTGGGCCATAGTTTGTGCCTTTATGATTATGTGATATTGGGCCATTAGAATGTTGAATGTTGGACTGGACTAAATGGTTGGGCCTTATGGTAAGACCTTGAAAAGGTTTGGGCCTAATTTGTAAATTTGGGTCATGTGTTGGGCTTTGACCCATAGTTGACTTTTGGGCCTTTGGATTGGGCCTTAGGCTTGGATCAAGCGAAGATTGGGGTAAAGCAGTCTTTTACTCCAAGCATGGACTTATGGTTATGTATTGGAACCTAATTATTAATTGGGTGTTGTTTTAATGTTGACAGTTCGGGAACCTGTCATCCAGCAGCTGGGGTTGGGTCTGCGAGACTTCAGCAGTGTGAGGTGAGTTACTTTCCAGTAGCGGTGGGTCTACGGCCATAATGCCGGCCAACTAGTAGGAGTTGTATGTTAGATGATTGTCTTTGTGATATTCATCTAGGTTTGCTACTACCTCATATGTCTATGTGCTAGCATGATATGTTATATGTGATAGTGGTAGTAGGAGGGGAATAGTCCCCAAGTTCGGTTGTTAGGACCGAAGGGTAGGTCAGCGCCCCAGAATGGCTTGACATGGGTAGGTCAGCACCCCAGAATGGCTTGACATGGGTAGGTCAGGCACCCCAAAATTTTCTGGGAGTATGTTTATGTTATGTTATTATGTGGTAGTGGTAGGGATGAAATAGTCCCCATCGGTCGGTTGAGATAGACCGACGGGTAAGTCAAGCACCCCAGAATGGCTTGACCTGGGTAAGTCAAGCACCCCAGAATGGCTTGAAATGGGTAGGTCAGGCACCCCAGAATTTCCTGGCAGTATACATGTTTTATGGTGTGTGGTACGATGGGGGAACTCACTAAGCTTCGTGCTTACGGTTTTCAGTTTTGGTTTCAGGTACTTCGTTTTCAAAGGAAAGGAGTCGGCTCGATCGCAGCGCATCACACTATGGTTTTTCCGCACATGAGATCTTCGGGATTACACTCTGATTCTGTTTATGATAACATGTTTTGATTATTTCTACTTTGGTCTTGACATGACATTATATTATGGATGTTTTCTTATACTGTTGGTTTTATAATAACTTATTCAAAAATGAAATTTTTGGCCTTCAATTTTTGGATGTTACACTTCTCTTGTAAATCGACAAGCTTTTTTGCTACCGATTTCCTAACATCTCTCACAATCGGATGCAGACCCTGAATGGTGTCTAGATTTGGAAAAAGATTCCTTATGGTCTCTCCGATGATCAATTTTTGCTTGTCATCCATGGATGGCACGAGATCCTGAATACGATTTCTCAGCTCAACCACCTGTTTTTCAACTTCAGCAATTTGCCTAAATTTCATCAGTGGCTGAGATTTCCTTACTTCAAAACCACAATACATAGAATGTATCATCAACACTGCTTCATTTTCATACATAATTTTCCTTTTCTCCACTTTTAAACCTTCAACTTCTACTCCCTTTTTTAACTGCAAGAATCAAGAACACTATCTTTTTCAACATTCTTATTATTGTTCTTCAATTCTTCTGATGAGTGTGCTTGTTGTTTAAAAGATTTTTGAATCTTCGTTTGTCACACCCCCAAACCTGAACGGCGGAAACGTTCGTGGGTGGAGACGTCATGTACAGTATCATAACAATTGAATACTAAAGAAAGTACACACCACCATAATATATATTTGAAAAGCTTACATGATTGTTGTATTACATGTTTCAAAATTCAAATACAATATGATGTTCCAAAAGATGTTACTAACGCCAGAGCATTAGTCCCCAAAAGCAGTTGCTAACCTGGTTTAGCGAATCCCTAAGAATACAAGTTATTTCAAAGAAAAAGTGTCAACAATTAAGTTGGTGAGTTCATAAGTAAATACTTGTGTTCTCAGGGAATCGCTAAACCAGGTTAGCAACTGCTTTTGGGGAGTAATGCTCTGGCGTTAGTAACATCTTTTGGAACATCATATTGTATTTGAATTTTGAAACATGTAATACAACAATCATGTAAACGTTTCAAATATATTTATGGTGGTGTCTACTTTCTTTACTATTCAATTGTTATGATACTGTACGTGACGTCCTCCGCCCCCGAACGTTTCCGCGGTTCAGGTTTGAGGGTGTGACAGATTGGTATCAGAGCATTGTTTATAGTGAACTAAGTATATCAAAACCATTTTTGATATACAACTATAAACACAACTGGGCAAAAACACTCTGATTAAGAGACATACTTTTAAAAATATAGTTTTATTAAAAGTATACATGCATACATTACATAACAATAACAATATCATAAGGAAAACAATATAGAAGTATTATAGATGAGTTGTGCACTACAGGTATACCTTGGAATATGTAATCGGGACTGGGATAAATATAGCCTGATCAACTATATTTATCCGAGAGACGACTAATATACGTCAGGGAATATTTGCAGTGGACGACAAGTCTAAAACTTACCAAACATACAATCTTTAGAATCAAACATAACATTTAGAATATTGTAGGAGTATTTTGTAAATGCAATAGTTTAACCTGGATGCTCAAATTTATATGCTTTAGTGTTAGACAATTCTCATATCCATGTTCTCGTACAGACACAATGGCCAGATTCCACCTGTCAGGGGACCCTTACTACCCAAACCAAGGTAACAGAGGCTAGGTAGAAGATAATCTAGAAGAGGATCCCGAGGAAATTATGGATGAAGAGGAAGAAATACACGAGGACTCCGACTCAGATCCCGAAGACAAAAACCTACCCTTAGTGACTCCGATCCAAAATCCTAATCCTCGACCAGGATTTCAAGGCTGAACACCTCTGTGGGCAGTGAACCTGAATAGGTGGAGTCGCGAACAGGGTCAACCCCTTCCGTACAATAGAGACCAGAGCTTCTACAATCTGAGCGAGGGAGGCTCAGCAGACAGAGTTCTCCCTATACTGGTTCGCCGAATTACTCGCAATGATGAGAAATGAAGGGCAACTATCCGACGAACCGAGGAGAACGATAGAACACCGGAGTCAATACAGTTCGCATCCGACAGTTAGGATTAGCTCATGGAAGAACCGTAAATCAAAATGAAGCTTGGCAGAGAGAGCTAACTGCAACTCAAACTGAAGTCAAGGAACTTAGAGTACGCCAGGCAAGGTATGAAATGCGTATGCTCGAGATGGAGCGTCAGTTGGCAGAACCAAAGGCTCAACAGAACAGTTCCCGTCGCTAGTAGATGATACTCTACTCGCTCCTTCTTTTGGTTTGTGAAATAACCTTCGTGTGTACTCTAAGTAGTACTCTTTTCATGTAAATGTCCCCGTCTTGCAATTACTGTTTCACTAGATCTCTATGCTGTCAAGTTTTCCCTGTGTGGTGTATTGTAGACCTACTCCAAGGTCAAGTTTTCCGAATTCTATGTAACTTCTATACCAACTATTATGACAGACTTCTTGTTTCCTTTAAAGATCATCACCATCAATTCTTACTTTGGCTATGTAAACAGTTCAGGTCATAAACTGTTATAGCAACTCACTACACTATCCTTGTTGACCTAATCTATGGAAGTTCCGACATCGTCATTCGACATGGATTGGCTTGGTCCTCACCATACTAGCTCTATGTGCTACAAAAAGATCCTTCGCGCTAACCCCAACTAATGAAACTCTTCCAACCTATAACGACAAACTCGACACAAACCTCCAAATCGTCTCTTGTTTCAAAATTCCGAAATACTCATTTAAGGAGTACTATATCTTTTGCAATCTACCCGAAGTATTCCCGACAGACCACTTAGGATTAAGCACGCGTACAATGAGTCAAGTTCAAACGCAGAGGCTAGGAATAAATACGGTTAACCTATCACTGTTAGGTGTGTATGCGACTTGTATACACAAGGCGATGATAGACGGACCAAGTATGAATTCAACCATGAACTCCAAGACAAAGCTGACATGTATTACGAGTGATCAATGCTAACATTTAGATGAACATAGACAAATAAACCCAAATCCACACGGCCTATACCGATCAAAACAACAGACAGGATAATGAAGGTTCGCTGAAACACCCACGCTAGGATTTGGATTCAATAGAGAACAAGAAGAACAAATGGAACAGAAGTACACTCACCTTCCCTCAACCATTGATTTCCAATTCAAAATGCGAATTTCGGGACGAAATTCTCTCTAACAGGGGGATGATGTAACACCAGTCAAATTTAGGTCAAATTTTAACTTTTCTAAAATCTTATTTAGGTTGAATGGAGTAGTAGATATCGTGGCAAGGTTTTTGGAAATATAAAGAACACTAAAATCCGAGTTATAATGAAGAAGTTATGACCTGTCGAAGTTTCCTGACAGAACCGGTACGAAACTGCGTGACGTAAATAGTGAATTTATGATAGAGCGATATTTACCCTTAGTGATCTAAACGAAAGTCGTAGAATACGTTATACCAAGAGCGTGCA